>NC_061797.1:26707113-27018526 GCF_021462225.1 Girardinichthys multiradiatus
GTTATTGACAATGTCAGGGTTAGCATTTTTAACTCAGATGGTCATACGAGCCTTATTCAAATAAATGACAAAATGTTGCATGAAATCCATATTTTTGTCCATGAAATTAACCAGGACATCAATCAAGCAGCCACAATTAGTCAGAGAGCTTTATCTATTTATAAAGAGGACCTGTCTGTTCAAGACAAATACATTCAGATAAATAGTGCATTAAGAGGCTTAAAGGAGAGAGGATTAGGGGCCCAAACTAAACTTTTCATACAGAGAGCACATAAGAGTGATGAGAATAGGAGAAAATACTCATGTTGGCTTTAAAAGTACTTGACTCACAGGAAATTGGTTCTTATCTCTGGTAAGCTGTGTTGGGATTTATTTGCTGAAGAAGAATGGCCAGAGGAAGCTTGATTTAAGACCGCTTGAAACAGCAGCCCTGAGTCTGACCTGCTGTCGCACCTCATAACCCCCAACGTGTCCTCACAGACACAAAACAAGTTCATCAAAAGCAATTTCTGCATTTTCTGTCCATTGCTTGCAAATGCACAGATTCAGAAATATTAACTGGACAGCTGCATTTTCCAAATACTGTGAGATACAATCAGGAGATAGTCAAAGGAATGCTGCTCACTCAGATAGTGGTGTGTTAGCATCATTTCTCATGACAAGAATGTAACTCGGGGAAAAAATGCGAAACACATGAAAGCCTGGCCCCCCGTCGAGCAACATAGTTTCATTTTTTTCCCTGAAGCTAATTTTTTTGCTTTTTCTTTTTCTTATTTGGGTTGCGGTAAAATGTTCCAGCCTGTTGGAGCGGCACCAAACCTTTGTTTACCAGCTTCTCTAACAAAGCTGCAGGTCATGGAAGTTCATGGACTCCTGTCAAACAGAACAACAAGTGGAAATGAACAGACGAAAAAAAAAATAAAAAAAAAGTGAATATTTAACAAACCGCCAAAATTCCACTAAAAACGAAAACTTGACGAAACAGAAACTCAGAGGGACAGTTTGAGCTCTGTTAAAGGCCTCCGCCATGCTGAAGATGAAGAACACCTCATATCTTACAATAAACACTTAAAGGATCTTAAATATTTATTCTGTTTTTGCTGTGTTGTCACACTTAAATGTTTCAGATGAAACATTGTCCAGACCTGTAGAGTAAAAAGAAACACTTAAATAGACCCTGTCTGTCACCATGAAGTAGGCTCTCAAAAGCCACACATCACAATCTGATCTAAAGAAATTAAGCAGATGAAAAACTAAGTCATTGACTTATATCAGGCTGGAAAAGGTAACAAACCCATTTCTAAGGCTTTGTGACTCAAGTGAACCACTGCAAAGGAGAGATTATTCACAAATGGATAAAACATAGGTAAACTCAGAGTGGCAAGCCTGGAAAAAAATTACTCCAGGAGTACATCAACAACTCATTCAGGAGGTTGCAATAGAACCCAGAACAACACCTAAATCACAGGCCTCACTTGTCTCAGTAAAGTACAGTGTTCTCGATTAACAATAAGAAAGAGGCAGGGCAAAATGGCATTTATGGAAAAGACCATGAAGAACTCAAGGGCACATCTGACATCTGCTAAAAAGCATCTTGATGATCTCCAAGACTTTTAGAAAAATATTTTCTGGACCGACGACACAAAAATGTAATTTTCTGAAGATGTGTATCATGCTACACCTGCCATAAAACTAACACAGCATTTCAGAATACAAACATCATACTGACAGTTCAACATTGTGGTGGTAGTGTGATGTCTGGGGCTGCTTTGTTGTTTCAGGACCTAGACGACTTGCTGCACTTGATGGAACCCTGAATGCAGTATGTAGCTCAACAATGATCTGGGGTACACCAGCAAGTCGACATTGAAATTGCAACTTTTGGAGTGGCCTAGTCAAAGGTCTGCACTTAAATCTCTTTCAGATGCAGCGAAATGCCCAGGCTTTCATGCTTGAAAACCCGCCGATAGGACTCATTAAAAAATGTCTCCAGAAATGCTTGATGGCAGTTGTTGCTGCTAAGAGTTGCACAACTAATTTGAGGAAATTAGTTTTTCACATAGGGCCAGTTTGGTTTGGACATCATGTGCTTCCATTTTATTATCTGAAAAATGCAAGTCTGACAAAAAAAGCAGAAACTGAAGAAATCTTTATGTGGGTGAATACTTTTTTTCAGAACTACAAAGGGAGCATGACCAGCTTCATTTTCATCTTTGTCAAATCTTTACCTTTATCTTTAGCAAACAAACAGAGTGGCAAAGAGGAAACTCAGAAGCTTTGAAGGTCAACTAACACAGAAAACAGATAGCAGTGAAAGCATGGCATGAAATTAGGAGCACTGACGAGTGAAAGCTGAGATGGTATGAGGCTCAGTGATTGTCAGCAGGTTTAATAGAACCAGACGGTGCACCATGGCAGGGAAAAGCATGTTAACCTATTTGGGATTTCAAGAATGGGGGTGAGACGTTTATGTCAATCTGCACGTCTGTTCGCGAGGACCCTGCTGTCTTCATTTCCTTCCATTATTTAGTGCATGTCTCACCATTTTTCTGAATTTCTGAAGCTGCCGGAGCATAAATGGCGGTGATGACTAACACGGCTATTCTCTCTCTGGCACGTATGCAGTCAAACAAATGAGAAAAAAGGAGTCTGTGTTTGCGAGCAAGAAGGATGTGAAGAAACAGCAACTTCCTGTGAGTTTAAGAAAAGTTGCACTTTCCTGGAAAGCTGTTGGATAAAATTACATGTCATAGTGTGATGGCAGTTTGAGGTCAATGAACAAAACATTTTCAGTTATGGTAAGGGAAGACAAGGCAGGTTAATTTGTATTGCACCATTCATGCAAAAGGTAGTTCCCAGTGCTTAAGAGGAAAATAAACAAACTATGGTAAAAACAAAAAACTACATTAAAAACAAAGATGATGATATTTCCCTTCCATTTATGGGAAAGAAAAAATCTCAGCACATATCAGGTTAACAGAATGTTAAATCTAAAGCAGACGAGCAACCAGGTTTCCTCTTTTGATCCTGGTCCTGGGAACACTTAGTGGGGTCTCGATGGTTCATACATGATGAGAAATTCTGAAATGTATTCGGGCCCAAGAATTTTCAGTACCTTTTCAGACCCTTACAGATCATTTTACAATAAGCCAGATTATACTGCTGGGTGTTAGCATGCCTAGACCCCTGCCCTTGCATACCACCTGACTTGCCTGGCCCTGCACCCAGGTGTTGCCTCCTGTAGCACCGCCATAGCAGCAAAGACTTCACCAGTGGGTGAAGAAAAAAACAAACAAAAAAAAACCTTAATGTACTGTTGGCAACATCTTGTTGAATCCAGGCCACAAGGGTACAAGGCAGCTCTGAAGGTTCAAGCAGATACTAGCAAAGTGTACCTAATAAAGTGGCCATTTGTTGTACAATGTTAGAATTTCTGTCTGAGTCTATAACAGCAGAAAGATTTCTTCGATCTGTGGTTTTTAAACTGACCTGTCCACTCAATGCTACTATGGACACAAATACTCAGTGACCAGCATGCAAATGGTGAGACAGGTTGTAATATCACTGATGGGAAGAAGGATAAACTGCAGAGTTGCACTGTGTCCTGCATAAACGAGCAACAAACAGATTTTATTGAAAAAGCATGAAAACCAAGATATACAACTTTCATTTACTGGTGAGTATCCTAGAAAAATTGTTATGGGAATAAGATCGGGCAGAGATTCCCAGTGACCACGTTACATAAAGGTAATCTCCATCAAGGCCAGTGAGGCAGAAAGGAGCCCTGTTCTCACAGCAGGAGACTCATAAGATCTAAATCATGTAAAAATCTCATAATGTAAATGCTGGACGCATTTTAAGTCTGGTACGCAGTGTTTGGATGATGGCTACACACTCAGTCGACAGCGATATTACAGGTCAATCTTCGAAAACATCAAAAAACATCTGTGTTTAACGTGCGCTCCGCTCCAACCATACAGAGCTCACGGACTGCGTGCTGTTGCATCCCCATGCACCACGGACCTCCCGCCTCACAGTAAACTGCATTTCAGAGTGTTTTTCCGAGCACCATCATGAGGCCCTCGGCCATAAGAGTGCAGAGCGCTCATAATCCTCTCTGACAGGAAATGGTTGGGATGCCAGGACACATCCACAGCAGGGCCCGTTCCCCCCACATGGCTTTCACAACGTTAATTTCTAAATCCTGCAGCACTAAACTGTGTGTAAACATACACACACACTAATTAGTGTGCAATGAAATGAGTCAATGCCTAAACGAAGGTCAGTGTTGTGAGTGATTAATGGCAAAGAAACGGCACAGATCCTCATTAAAAGAGTCTAAACAGAAACAATGAGTAACACCAGTTCATTCTCGACATGCAAACAAGATTTTTTAGTGACAGACTAAACAAATAAAAGAAGTATTGATAAGGAATAACTCCACCAAATTATAATGCCCTAACCTTTAAGCTGTTGTAAACTATTAGGTCACTTCCTGCAGCTATGAAAACCTTTAAAAGGGAAACACTGATTGAATCCAAGGGAGGAATGCTAGCTTGGAGCTGACAGCTCACGACAAATGTTGTGATTGGTCTTAGAATGGCGATGTCAATGCAGATCAATGTGTCACATTAACAAATTTTCCAGAAACTGGAACAAGGACACATGCTGTCATTAGACAAAGAAAGAGCGAGCAACATTTTTAACAGTGGACGTCACACCGGCAAACACAGATGCGCTTGGAATATCTTTGTTTTGGGGGACTTACGTGACTGGGGGTTGCAAAATATGAAACTAATTACTGGCCACGGCATTTTCTATTTATATTTGCTTCAGATCATCTGAGGCTGATTCTTCATGTCAGAGCCTAAGGAGGAAACCGAACTGAGGGCAAAAACAAGCCTGGCTGGCATCTTAACAAACCTGATGACATACATATCCATCAATGGTCTATGCTCGCTTTTCTATGTGAGGTCGCTGGGTAGCTGGTGCCCATGTCCAGCGGTCACTGGGCGAGACGGGGTGTCCACTGGACAGGTCACCAGGGCACCAGAGACACACAGGACAAACAATTATACAGGTCCTTCTCAAAATATTAGCATATTGTGATAAAGTTCATTATTTTCCATAATGTCATGATGAAAATTTAACATTCATATATTTTAGATTCATTGCACACTAACTGAAATATTTCAGGTCTTTTATTGTCTTAATACGGATGATTTTGGCATACAGCTCATGAAAACCCAAAATTCCTATCTCACAAAATTAGCATATCATTAAAAGGGTCTCTAAACGAGCTATGAACCTAATCATCTGAATCAACGAGTTAACTCTAAACACCTGCAAAAGATTCCTGAGGCCTTTAAAACTCCCAGCCTGGTTCATCACTCAAAACCCCAATCATGGGTAAGACTGCCGACCTGACTGCTGTCCAGAAGGCCACTATTGACACCCTCAAGCAAGAGGGTAAGACACAGAAAGAAATTTCTGAACGAATAGGCTGTTCCCAGAGTGCTGTATCAAGGCACCTCAGTGGAAAGTCTGTGGGAAGGAAAAAGTGTGGCAGAAAACGCTGCACAACGAGAAGAGGTGACCGGACCCTGAGGAAGATTGTGGAGAAGGGCCGATTCGAGACCTTGGGGGACTTGCGGAAGCAGTGGACTGAGTCTGGAGTAGAAACATCCAGAGCCACCGTGCACAGGCGTGTGCAGGAAATGGGCTACAGGTGCCGCATTCCCCAGGTCAAGCCACTTTTGAACCAGAAACAGCGGCAGAAGCGCCTGACCTGGGCTACAGAGAAGCAGCACTGGACTGTTGCTCAGTGGTCCAAAGTACTTTTTTCGGATGAAAGCAAATTCTGCATGTCATTCGGAAATCAAGGTGCCAGAGTCTGGAGGAAGACTGGGGAGAAGGAAATGCCAAAATGCCAGAAGTCCAGTGTCAAGTACCCACAGTCAGTGATGGTCTGGGGTGCCGTGTCAGCTGCTGGTGTTGGTCCACTGTGTTTTATCAAGAGCAGGGTCAATGGAGCTAGCTATCAGGAGATTTTGGAGCACGTCATGCTTCCATCTGCTGAAAAGCTTTATGGAGATGAAGATTTCATTTTTCAGCACGACCTGGCACCTGCTCACAGTGCCAAAACCACTGGTAAATGGTTTACTGACCATGGTAACACTGTGCTCAATTGGCCTGCCAACTCTCCTGACCTGAACCCCATAGAGAATCTGTGGGATATTGTGAAGAGAACGTTGAGAGACTCAAGACCCAACACTCTGGATGAGCTAAAGGCCGCTATCGAAGCATCCTGGGCCTCCATAAGACCTCAGCAGTGCCACAGGCTGATTGCCTCCATGCCACGCCGCATTGAAGCAGTCATTTCTGCAAAAGGATTCCTGACCAAGTATTGAGTGCATAACTGTACATGATTATTTGAAGGTTGATGTTTTTTGTGTTAAAAACACTTTTTTTTTATTGGTCGGATGAAATATGTTAATTTTGTGAGATAGGAATTTTGGGTTTTCATGAACTGTATGCCAAAATCATCCGTATTAAGACAATAAAAGACCTGAAATATTTCAGTTAGTGTGCAATGAATCTAAAATATATGAATGTTAAATTTTCATCATGACATTATGGAAAATAATGAACTTTATCACAATATGCTAATATTTTGAGAAGGACCTGTAGATGCACACACTCATACCTAAGGGCAATTTAAAGAGAAACACATTTAAAATAAATAAATGTGAGGCACAAACAATCCTCAGAGAAAAGCCAGACTGTTTCTTACCCCGTGTTTCAGTTTACAAAAGTGCACTCAACATCAAATCTCTTCACCATGTGTAAAATAATTACTGTTTTCCACACATTGCTGTAGATCACTTCTTTTTTCAGCAGCCTGCCAAAAGGAATCATGAAGGGGAAACATTCTTTGAAACGCCCTCAGAAACTCTTATTTTCTTTATAATTATGTAGTCACAATCTACAGATTTTAGCCTTTTATGTAGATATGTTTAAAAATATATTTTTAGCAGAACGAATGAATTTACAGGTATCCTCCTTTTTCCATTTAAATGAACTGAAAGAGTGCAATTTCATATGGACCCATGTATAAATGAAACATCTAATAGTCCTCCGTAGGTTCTCTGCACTATCCATTTTTTTGGGGAAAAAGGAATGCATGGAATCTGAAGTCACCCCATAAAAACTGCACTCAAGAAGGACAGCTTTAACTTACCAAAAATCTGGACTGAGCTGATTCAGGGCAGTAAAACATGAAGGACTACCAGTAAAGACCCAGCTGCTTAGGGTGAGTAAAGCCTCAACAACTCATTATGAGCTGCGTGAAACATCACGTTGACACTTCCACAGGATGGTTAAAAAACGGCAACACCAGGAAGAGAGAAACGCACGGTGTGGTAAACAAAAAGGAGCATAAGTCGTTCTAAAAATATTGCAATGTATTACAGGGATAAATATTCAAATATACATATTTAACCTAATATGAAGAAATCTTTGGATAACCTCAAAACCCCCACCCCACTATTAAAAATATATGTACTAAGCATCTCTCCTGACTTGCAGACATTACTTTTAATAACTTTAATAACAGTAGTTATTTTTACAAAAATGAATGTAAGCAATAAATAAATCTACTAAGATGTATTAAAACAAAATTTACGGTATATATTACAGCTGAATATGCAAGATGTTTTTTCTACATTTAATTTTTGACTGGAAACCATCAGGTTTTCATAATTCAGTGTTATTAAATGATGTTTAATTTGATGTTTTATTTTATAACTAAACAGAATGTTTTATCTTCTCACCACAATTCTTCAAATCCAAATGCAATCTCAGTCGTATAGATTTATATGGTGAAGGAGATATGATTTAAACCTTTGCAAATGACTTTTGAAGAACCAATGATTGTGGAAGACATTTACAGTATCCCACAAAAATGAGCTACTGTTGTCCTAAATGAAAATGTCCAAATTTAGGGGCATCCTCTAATGGAAGGTGGAGGATCACAAGGTCTCTAACATCCACTGGATCTGTGATATTGTCAAGGAGGAGTGGAGAAGGACTACGGTTGCAACCTGTGAAGCTCAAGTGAACTCCAGGCCCAACAGAGTTAAGGTAGCGCTGGACAATATTGTTGGCCACACAAAATATGGACTGCATAACAGTATTTTTTTAGCAAATACCCTAATGCTGTGACACTTTTACTCAAGGTAAAAATGCTGTGAGAATCTTACAGTGGCAGCCTATCCTAATGTATAAATCGCTTACTATGAGGCAACTCACCTGAAGGGCGCAGTTCATCATTCGAACAATGTAGTCGAACTGTTGGTGGTCCAGTATGGCTCGGTTCTGCTGAACGTGGACACTCAGCTCCTCAGTCAGACACTGGCGGGCCGCCTTTCCTTTTAATGCACGAAGTGCAGCAGGCAGGGTCTGTTAACATAAAGATCCACAAACGGGGGCTAAAAAGTGAAGAAATAACTGGAAATTAAGTAACTAACCTGACAGGAGAAGCTGAGAAGCAAGAGAAGACAATTTTTGTCTGTAGTTTGTAAAAGCAAAATGGCAAAACTAACTTTTTTGGGGGAAATACAGATCATGTTGTATCAGTAAAAAATGACTTAACTGACCTGCGCTATGGATTATGGTGTTTTTCTGACCATTTAAGTGTTACGGTCTCCTCAGGGGTTTAGAGAATGTGTTTTATGCATCCTTATACTGTGCATGAAGATGCAGGCAAGAGTTATACAACACCTATTTAAAACAACTGGGATACATAAAGTAACTGGCAACTGTACGAAGGCACATCAGGAAAAAGGTTCATGTGTGACGTTACACAAGCTGAGAAAAACACGCAACAGTAATTTTAAACTTCTATGCTAAAAAATGTATTTACTGAAGAAATTATTTCTAGGAATATATCCAAAAAGAGTTCAATAATGATCTGCGTGCCTGTACCCCAGCTGGGACATATGACTGATAAAGGTGGAGAGCTGGTTGAAGCTTAGTGACCGTTTTCTGGTGTGGTGTAATTCAGGGAAAAGGTGCTCTTGGCCAGTGAGCTTCTTTAAAGGCAGAATAGCTCCTCTGATGAAAGACAGTGAGCATCACCTTTTCAGTCTCCAGTGTCTTGTTATCAAAGATGAAGGAAATGCAGCTCTTCACCACCTCCAGCCTGCGTGCGCTGTTAAACACAGAGCCACACTTGCCCATAATGGACACTGGAAAAGAAAAAAGACAAACCACTGCTGGTTAAAAAATAAAGCTGCTACAAGCTGTTTTCCTACATATTTTTCATAAAACAATTCCACGCTTTCTCAAACTCCACTTTCCAGAGTTCTCAGTTCTTTACAGTCATTTTAAAATGTAAAATACAATATGGATGGATGGATGGATGGATGGACAGAAAATGGATGAGGGGACACAAGGAAGTAAAGACAGAAGACAATGAAGGACACAGAAAAGGAAAGAAGGAAGAAACAAAGAAGGAAAGACAGGAAGGACATAAGTAAGGGAAGAAGGAAGGAACAAAAGAAAGACACAAGGCAGGGAGGGATGGACGGGAAGAAAAGACAAGAAGGGAAGAAAGAACACAAGGAAGAAAAGAAAGAACACAAGCTGGTACAGAAAACAGAATATGAGGAAGGAAGAAAGAAAGGAATAACACAAGGCTGGAAAGAAGGTAGGAAATAAGAATGGGAGGACAGAAGGAGGGAAGAAAAGACACGAGGAGGAACAGATGTATAGGCACAAGGAAGGGCAAAAGGAAAGAGGGGAAGACATGGCAGAAGTGAAAGAATAAGGACACAAGGAAGGACGCAAGGAGGGAAAGAAGGAAGGACAGAATGAAAGAAGCAAGGATATGAGGCAGGGATGCAAAAGAAAGGACACAAGAAAGAAAGAAAGGAAAGACAAATATAAGGAAGGACACAAGGAAGAAAGCAAAGAAACTAAGAAAGAAGGATGGAAGGAAGGGAACACATACAAATACTTTCCGCTCCCTTATTTTCACGTTCTATACTTATCCAGACCTGGAAAATACTGAAATTAAAATCCATTCTTCTTTATACATAATACACAAGTCATTTTACACATAAAAAGTCCTGGAGAAAAATCTCTGCACAATAACGAGTATTCAAGTTTATAAAAGATTAAGGTTGCTCATACCAACAGGTGGTCCGGCAGGAACAACACACTTCCTCTCTGGTCGTGTGGAAGCAGGTGTGATGCTATGTTTCGCCACACCCTCCTGAAAGATCTTCTCCACCTTTTCGTCATTGAGGAGTGGGAAGGGTACCTGGTGCACACGTAGGTGGGATCCTTCAGAGGGCCGAGGCACTTTCTGGAATGCCATGTGAGGGTTTGGATTCTCCTACAGCCCCAAACAAAAAGAAAACCAGAAAAACTATAGAATAACACTGAGCTTTTTAAAACCAAAGAAAAGCAGGAACATGCATGTACAGCAGACCTGGGGCATTTTGTAGCCCACAGGATACACCTAGCCCTTTATTTGTCTTGCACTAGACTGTGGGGGTAAATAAAAAATAGACATGAACGATTTATAATTCAAAATTAATTTCCCACCCCTGATGGAGAACATGTTAAACAGAGGTTCCATGTTCTGTACAGTGCAGCACTATTATACGAGAAAGATTGAATCAGGTTTTTGGATGAAGCCATACATTTCTGTGGAGCTGCTCTGAGAGCTCCCGGATGTGCTTCTGCAGCTTGGTAGAGCTGGCTTCCTCTTCTTTAATGCTCTCAAAATCTAAGGCCACCAACTGTAAAACAAAATAGAGGAAAAAACACAACTAAACTGTACTGTAAAGAGGCACTTATCATTACAGTAATTCTGCAAAAAGTTTGAATACCTGTGAAGCAAAGGCAACACACATATAACTGTTTTGAATTTCTTCTACAGTTAAAAAAATTTAAATAACTTGTTTGGATGAGTAATTATGTTTAAAGAGTAATTACAGAGCATATCGGTAATTTTAACTATTATGCAGAACAAATCAATTTCAATAAATTCTTGACAGAGGTGGTTAAAATGTGACATGTAAATGTGACTGCTATAGAAATACATTTTATAGAATAACAGTGTATCTAAACATTACAAATAGATTTTAAGCTACTTGTAGCATGAACGTTTTTTTAACTTGTACTTAGTGTTTGGTGGCGCCGTACCTCGTCAAAGAGATCACAGGCTCGGTAAGGTGGACCTCTCTCTGAAACAAAGCCAGCGAAAGCCATGCCATCCAAAACCTTGGTCAGAAAATCGTTCTCAATGAGGCCTCGCTGGCCCAAGAAGGCAGTCTGGAAAATGTCAGCATTAGAGGAGTTACAATTCAACACAGATGGCAGCAATGTAATCCTACTCAGAGAGATTTACTGCAGACTAAAAAACAACCACTGTGATCACAGGAGTTTTATTTGTGATCAAATATTTCTAAAGAAAAATCTCTGTAAGGGGTTTTTTATAGTTAGAAACATGGATAAGTTATTCAGCATGCACAAAAAGGGAAATAAATCTAGTTTCTATAAATAACTGCATGCAAATACTTTAATTTTCTTGTGTAATTATTTGTGCTTGTGGGTAGAGGAGATAAAACACTCCAATCATAGATTCCAGGCAGAGCCTTAGTTGATAATGTGATCCATGTGGGGTACTTTAAGGATGATGTGCTAATGAGTTACTACGGAGACACCACAGACACAAACAAACAACGGTACAGACACAAAACAAAAGTGTAAACTTAATACGTTTCATATGGCACCCTGCGAGGCTTTGCTCAGGTTTACGGTTCTTTATGCGACACTTGGATAAACAAAATGATACCATTGACGCAGAGTCATGGAACCCTGGTGACACATTTAAAACAATATGCATAACTCACACATGTGCACACAAGCATAAACATTATACTTCCCTGACAAGTTTATCGGTCAGGTTTATGTGTAAATCCACCTACATTACATTCTTGGCATATTAAAGGAACAATGTGTTTTAGCATCAGAAATTGCTCAACAACTTTATTTAAGGACGCATGTCGGGAATTTGGATTTTTACTAAATGTTGCCCCCGGGAATTCAGGGAGCAAATTTCTCACCTTGTGAAAGTGGATAACAGGCTCCGAATGAATGCGGATGAGCTGCAGGCAAGACCTGTAGCCCTGGAAGAGTTGTGCAAACAGCCTAAGAAAGACAGCCCTCACCTCTTTGTCCTGGCAGGCACACATACACACACACATCCAAAAGCATTACTCATCAATAAGTTATTCCACAAATGCAGTCTGATAACTTAATTATGCAAGAGACATGCTGTTTGTCTTTAAGGTAATGAGTTACTGTCAGTGCTCTCACTCCAACACTGACCTTTTTCTGATAAGAAACTATTTCTGAGAAGAAAAGCCTGCCCTCCTTCAGAGGGGATTAGGAGGCCGTCTGCCCTTAAAACAAGACCTTTTAAGAATCATGAAAATAGCCAGGTCATGATGAACCTTGCTTACCAGGAGTTTGAGGTTGGAGGGTGCCGTGCGCGGCGGAGGGAATGCATTGTCTGCAATCTCCAAGTCAGGGTGCAACACCTGAGACAAAAACATTAATATCAGCAGATGTTGTATTCATTTCCAGCTTCCTTTAAACAGCAGCATAAGTGGCTGGTTCTTCTTCTCAAAAACCCATGTCAAAGGATTTCACTATAAAAAAGAAGGGCCTAGACAAGAAAACACTGTAGGTTCTGTAGTAAAGATGTGTGAGCGTGAGGAAACATGTGCAAATGTTTACCAGGGACAGAGTAGACTGCGTTTGGTGCAAAAGAGGTTCTGGGAGCAAGGACAAATGGATGCACTCAGGAATCTTTATAGTTCCTCCATCCAGGTCAGCAATAATAACATCCGGCTGATCAACACATTCAAAAAAACAATAACAGATTAGATGGTTTGACTGAAGCACTAAGGTCAATTACAGATTACACTTAAGAAAGCGGAAGGCTTAATTAAAACTCTTGGATGAAAAACATAGCATGACTTATTAAAGATAAATAAATAAAATGCAGCTGAAGCCACATATTTACATACACCATACAAATACACATAGCCTTTACTGAGAAATATTAAAATCAGACTAATATTTTCCTGTTTTAACTAAATTGGGATTAAAAACAAATGTTCTATTTGCTACCAGCCAGAATACTGAGAAAAAAACAACATTATGTAGAAAAAGTGACACAATATCTCAAGAAATCAGTCACTAATGGGTCTTCCAAATAGATGATGACCCTAAGCATACCCTGTTTTGGAGTGAATATCAAAGCCCTGCTCTCAGTCCTATAGGAAATCTGTGGGCAGAGCTGAAAAGTTGTGTGTGAGCAAGGTGGCTCGGTTAGACCAGTTGTGTCAGCAGGAGCTTCTCTGAAAAGCTTCAAAATGTTTGACCAAAGTCATACAGTTATATACTGCAGTTGCTCAATAGAATAAGAACATATATGTAAACTTCTGGCTTTAATAAGGGTAATAAAAAAATTCTGCTGTGTAGAAAACATACTTTTTTGGTAATCCTAACTGATCTAAAACAGGAAAGGTTAATTTGAATTAATGAAAAAAATCCCTAAATATGAGCACTCACCAGATCCTGGATTTCATTCTGAAACATGGAGTGCACTCCAATGATGAAAGGTGTGGGTGAGCTCAACACTTCCAGCAGCCGTGAAGGTAGAATAGGGATGTATGGGTAACTGAATACAAAAAAAACAAAAAAACATTGACAATTATTATATGTTACATATCCAATTCTGTCAATCAAAACAGGTTAAAGTACAGAAAACAATTCCTGGCAATGCTGAAATTAATCTTGCATTATTAGAACAAAAAAATATAAGAAATCCCCACAGGCTTAAGTAATATAAAAGCTTAGGAAATGTTGCATTACCATAATTTCCGAGAAACCTGTGTTACATGGAGTAAAAGCCAGAAAGTTTTGAACATACATCATGTACTACTTCTCATGTCTAAACACTTTATCTTCTAATTCAACCCATAACCCCAAATTGCTCAATACCTGGATTGAGCAGCACTAATGTCATACACCTAAAAGGCATGTTTTGAAATATTAAATGTTGAGTCACTGTAAGTTTAGTCAGGTTTCAAACGTTGTTACTGGCAAACAGACCCTTATAGGTGCTTGCTAAACTAAAATTTAAATTTTCTAAAACTGAATGTACAAATAATAGCATAAATCCTAAGTCAAACGTGGATGTTAGAAGGATTGGTTTATGAACTGTGGGGTTTAAGGATGCATCACCAGCATTTTGAAACATCCATTAAAAGCCCTGAAAGCACTTTGAAATTACTAGGCAGCTAACAGTGCCTCCTGGCAACAGCCCTGGTTTTAGCCAAGTTACATGTTTACTCTCTATATTTAGTGTGTTTTCTCTCTTTTTTATATAACTTTTATTTTAGATTTAAACATATGCCATAAACAATTAGTGTTAGGCTGTAGTCTTGAATAACTTTCATGTGTCTGATACCCAGTTCACCATATACAAACTTTGCAGCTTTGCCTGTCAGGCCCGCAGTTAGATGACCGGCACCATCGGCAGCAGCATGGTTTCAGCAGCTTTCAAGTTTATCTGTCCAACGTTTCCACCGAACAAGCGTTTAAACTACGACCGTGTTCAAGCACCATGCAACAGGTGCTGCTCATGCTAGTAGCAACATGTCCAGCATTATGGTTGATCTAAGGAGAAGTCAGGCATTGTTTGCAAGGTAGAGTCATTTTGAAGCAAAAACTTTACTTACAGCTTCAAACAACCTCAGAGTTAAAAGTCAGTTGACTAAGCTTTAACCTCAGACTGCTAGAGGTTAATAAGGTGAATGGAAACAAGCATCCTGTGAAATGGTACAACCTCAATAGAAACAGATTTTAATAAAGTCTAGCATGGTTTTAACATCCTCATGTTGACCAGCAAATGGGAATCAAACTGGGGATGGCTGTGTGAGGACTGTAGCCTCTGCATATAATGTACCTGCTTTACCGCTGAGCCATGTGGTGACCCCATCATCAAAAACTTGTTAAAGAGATTAATTGGAAAGAATGTTGACAACTCAAAGAACCGAAGCAGAACTCATTTGACCTGGAACAGGTGCTGATGGTTGCTTACACCATCAAACCAAGCATAACCAAATTGAAAAGTAGTGTCATTTGCTAATTGATAAGATCAGTGAACAGGCTAACTACTACAGGCAATAAACTCTGGCCTATAGCTCAACATTTCTGCCCTGGTAAAAACAGAGTCCAACTGGCTTCAGGAACACAGGGTAATTTTGACTACCAATTTCTCATTCAATCTGATGGTTTCATAAGAGAACGGATGCAGCAAGCTCCATTGATAAAAGAACAAGGCTAAATGTACACTCAATGACCACTTTATTGGGTATACCTGTCAAAAGACAAAAGGAGGGTCCAACCCGGTACTAGCAAGGTGTACCTAAAAAAGTGGCCAGTGAGTGTATATAGATCCTGATAGCTGGCACTACAGAAAGAAACTAAATATATTTTTCAACTATATTCTGGAAATGGTGGGTGTTTTTAATAAACTAGAGTCATGGTGCTTTGGTAGGTCAGTGTTTGCTGTTTATTGTTTATCCACCCGTTTTATATTATTGTCAAAGTACATACATAAAAAAACACAAAGTTAATTGTAGTAATGATTTGATTATTTGCAAAATAGTCATAATGTTTCATAACAGGAAGACCGATGTATACATGAAGCAGTAAAGCGGTTATAACGAGCAAGGTTAATTATCGGTGAGACCGCAAGACATATGAGCCATAAAAGTCACAGTGTTAGTGGAAAGTCACATGATAATTTGCTCAGTCTGTGTGGCTACGTGCACACTCACCTGTATTTGAGAGGGAACATGAGGGCTTCCAGGGCTCGACACGCCTCTCCCAGCCTCTGGTAGCTGCTAGAATGGAACAAAACCTTGTGTTCTGTCAGAACCGCACAGAACAGGCTCAGAACATTTTGGATTCCTGAAAAGAAAAATGAAAAAAACCCAAAACTGATTAGGTATTTGCTGGAATCTGACTTACAGTGTATTCAGGGTCATTCTTCAAACACTCCTTTTTTGTGGAGGGTTTTTATTATTTTGTTTTATCTCAAAAACAGATTAAAACAAACACAATCAATTAAAAAGTTAAATGAATGTCTATCACAGCTTCAGTACAACTTTAAAATAAACAGTAAACAGCTGAATGTGTCTTGAAAGGCAAACCAAGTACAAAAAGGAAACAAATAGGAACACGTGAGGGTAACTGAAGATTCTAATGGCAGAAACTGACATGCAATGTTTGAAACCACTTTACTACAACAGAGTTAAAGGGCTCACAACTGTTTTTCTTTTATAATGGAGAGAGGAAAAGCCTGAACGTTGTGCTAAGTGCCTTTATTTCAGAAGCGAGCATGAGCCTCTTCCTGTTTCATTGGATCTCCGCTGAAAACCAAACTACCATAGTCATTTCCTTTGGATTCCTTTTCTGCTGCAAATTTATGTAAAGATAATAATACTGAGCAAAGAGAGCAAAATGAAATTAACTGCTAAATAAAATCTCTTCATTTGTATTTTTGTAAAACTATTGATTTGGTCTAGCTTTCTAATGAGTTACAACATGATTTAGTTTAGAGAAAGACATTTAATATGCTTGATTCCAGAAACTATAGAAATAATAGTTGGAATCACTGTCATTTCCCCACAACTATAGTAATTTTTTCAAAAGGACACAAAACCTTAAATCATTCAAAACCCAATTGAATTGTTTCCTCCAAAACACAAAGGAAATTACACACTCTGATACTGTATAAATAATATTTCAAATACCAGTGTGACAATCAGGATGATTTCTAAGTTTATAGTTCCTGTTATTGTTTCCTATCAAGCAACAGACAGACCCATTAATCACACGTTGGACTGATAAGAAGAGAGGAACCTTGGCACACATGTCTGCACTGCTGGGGGCACTGGGTCTGGACGTTGGACTGCCCGAGTGCAGCGCTTCAATGATAAACAGGAAACATGGGTCCCAACTAATTAACCAGATACAGTGGGACAAATTATGTAATGTTGATGGGACCGTCTTCTATCATGAAAATATTCAAAAGAAAACAAAAAGCTGAAGTTCAGGTTTGAAAATTGGGCCTAGAGTTCAGGTGTGCACTTATCTCATGGAAACAGTGAGGAATTTCCGAGCTGTAAATAAAGAAGTGACAGCAACAGGCCCTGGAGACAGAAGAAAAACAAAGGCAACAAACAAAAAAACAGCGGGGCTGTTGATGGCCCGTTTTGTCTTGACCCTGGGGAGGTTTACTTCCTGTGCAATGTGACATATTTAACACACATTCCTCTCTGGTGACTCTGTGACCTATGCACACAAAGAGCGATAATCCAAGCTGCATATTTACACAGCTATCCTAATATGGACATAAGGATGACCTAATTAGTGGAGATGAAACACTTTTTGTTTGTCTGTCTATGTATAATCTATTAATTGATAATTTCTCACTTATCTGACTATAACTAAAAATGTAAAAATAGGAGGCAAACAATCATTATTTGCTGCTAAGATTATGATTCCTAAAATATTAAGCATCAG
Organism: Girardinichthys multiradiatus; assembly: GCF_021462225.1. Classification (NCBI taxonomy): domain Eukaryota; kingdom Metazoa; phylum Chordata; class Actinopteri; order Cyprinodontiformes; family Goodeidae; genus Girardinichthys; species Girardinichthys multiradiatus. The sequence continues at coordinate 26,724,793 of NC_061797.1, forward strand.
CTATATATATCAAGCTTGACTTGATCTAAACAAATAAAAAAAATATTTGGGAAGAATTTTCCAGTGGTGGATTGCCTACAGAAATACTCCAAGAGCACAATGAATACTCGTCCACAAGGTCACAAAAGACCTAAAGTACTTCTCTTGCCAGGGTTAAGGTCCGTGTTCATCATTCAACAATAAGAAAGCGGGTAAAAATGGTCTTAAGGGAAGAGTTCCAGGACCAAAACCACAGACGTCTGTCTCCCATTTGCCTTTAATCTTCTCAATTATTGCTTTAGGTAAAATACTCAAACTTGGAAGGTTTGCATCCCATTATTTCTGGCATAAAACTAACAGCGGACTTAAACAAAATAACCACCTGGCAAACATGGTGGTGGTAGTGTGATGGTCTGGTCTGCTTTGGTGCTTCACAACCATAAAAACAGAACGTTGCCCTTTATATCAAAGATCTATTACCTTTTGTTTTTGAATCATATTCAAATTACCTTCCCAATCTTTGTTGTGATAACCTACGTAGTTTGATTATTTTTCAGGTTCCAGATTAAATTTGCACAAAAACTCATTTTTTTTTCCAATTTAAACAAAGCAACCAACTAGAACAGTTTAATTTCCTATTTAAAACAACCAAAGTGCAGTTTAACTATGTGGGAATCAAAATGAAAATTGTCCTTTTATATAAAATTAAATGATGTCAACCAGAATCTATGAAAATGGCCAACTTAAAAAAAAAAAAAACTTAAAAATGTGCATATTTGTAAAACATATGCTTGTATATTTAGTCATTAAATGTTTTTTTTATCCCTAAATGGTTTCTCACCCTGTATTGTGTTATCTTACTTAACATTTTCCAACATTGTACAACTACAGGTCACAAACCTAAAACTACATATAAGTACATAAACACTGCTACTTAGCTGGAAGGTTTAGGATTTTGTTTCTATTGACTTGGTCTAGCAAATAAATAATAACATTTGGGGACATCTTCAAAAATGAAGATGATGTTTTTCCAACTGTTCTGCATTGCCTTTTATTACCCTGAAAGTTAACTAAGCAAAATAAAAGCTGAGCAGATTTTCCACACATGTCTACTGGATGGTAAAATGAGCAAACATAACTACATAGCCCACTCTGCTGATGAAAGCAGGTTTATGAGGGCTGACCGGCCTGTGCCAGGATTTAATGTCAACATTGTTCTGTGTATCCAGGTTGGCTGCAAATGCATAACCTTAGCATAACCCCAATCAAAACTATCGTGCAAGTACCCCCCATGTGCATGTCCTTCATTCTGTCTAAACAACAAAAGGATGCTGTTAATGCACAGAGGAAATAGAGACTGTTCTGGTTTAAACCACATTCCCCTGATCAAATGGGGCCAACTTTCCATTACAGAACAAATTTTAGGTGAATTATATTTAATTTCACCCTGAGCTAGCAACTGCATGCTGCAAAAGTCAAATGAGCGTGGCTCTTCACGAATGAACTCAAACACAAAGTAATGCTCAATAGCTCAGAGTATGATTCATGCCAAGCCATGAAGGGCTGAGTGGAGATCTTACCCCTAAAAGCAGCTAAACATCAGGTATGAGTCACCACAGATAAGGCGTGTAATGCATTTAACAAACATGTATCGCCTGCCCAAATCCTGTAATTCCACACTATCAACGCATTGCAAAACCGATGCAATGTGAAACCTGAAGACTACTTCCAATTTGGATCATGTGTTCCTTCCAATTCATGCAAAATATGGTGAGACTGACGGGTCAAAGTGAAAACCACAAAACATCTCCTCAGCAACACTCGGTGCAGATATAACATAAGCTCTTAATGGCTCACTGCGAGTCTCTTGACTGTAAAAGTGCAAATTAAGTGATTAACAGAATAGAGTCAAGCTTCTAATGTGAATTAATGTAGTGCATTTTACACAGGGTAAGATGTGTTACAATGATTTTTAAAACAGCATTTATAACTAACATTATGTTATTCAGTCTAATTATGTCAACAAAAACTGTAAAGTAATTTTAAGTGGAAACTTAAGTGAATGTAACAACCTGCAAACAGAAAGGACATTTAGTAAAGCTACAAAGCCACAAAAATTAAACCTGCTACAAAAAGCCACAAATAATCACAATGTGTCTCAAGGTTACAAGCTTTCACAGCCTGAACCCACCCAGCTGCTGGAAGAGCAGGGCGACACTCTTAAATGTGACAGGTAAAGTGTCGTTCAGAGGCGTTTGGATGAGCTGCCGATCTCCTGCTCCCAGACTGAACAGTTTCTGCAAAGCAACACAAAGAGAAAAAATGTGTCAGAGAGATCTTGTGGTAAATTTCCACAGGCAACACACTCAATGTCAAGCTGGCAATCAGTAATTCAGATTTATGGTCAGGTGAACTGTTGGCTTTACATAATGAAAACATTACTTTGGTAGCTGTTTTGTCACGCCTGGACAAATCAACAGTTATTGCATGGTGGACCAAAAATAAGCCGTTACAGGTTCACATGAAACAAACAAATGCAAATATATATTAAAAGAGTCTCTGGAAAATTCCTAGCAGAAAATGTCTGAAACAACTCTTTATATATATACAGTACAGACCAAAAGTTTGGACACACCTTCTCCTTCAAAGAGTTTTCTTTATTTTCATGACTATGAATATTGTAGCTTCACACTGAAGGCATCAAAACTATGAATTAACACATGTGGAATTATATACTGAACAAAAAGTGTGAAACAATTGAAAATATGTCTTATATTCTAGGTTCTTCAAAGTAGCACCTTTTGCTTTGATTACTGCTCCGCACATTCTTGGCATTCTGTTGATGAGCTTCAAGAGGTAGTCACCTGAAATGGTTTTCACTTCACAGGTGTGCCCTGTCAGGTTTAATAAGTGGGATTTCATGCCTTATAAATGGGGTTGGGACCATCAGTTGTGTTGTGCAGGAGGTGGATACAGTACACAGCTGATAGTCCCACTGAATACACTGTTAGAATTTGTATTATGGCAAGAAAAAAGCAGCTAAGTAAAGAAAAACGAGTGGCCATCATTACTTTAAGAAATGAAGGTCAGTCATTCCGAACAATTGGGAAAACTTTGAAAGTGTCCCCAAGTACAGTCGCAAAAACCATCAAGCGTTACAAAGAAACTGGCTCACATGAGGACCGCCCCAGGGAAGGAAGACCAAGAGTCACCTCTGCTGCGGACGATAAGTTCATCCGAGTCACCAGCCTCAGAAATCCCAGGTTAACAGCAGCTCAGATTAGAGAACAAGTCAATGCCACACAGAGTTCTAGCAGCAGACACATCTCTAGAACAACTGTTAAGAGGAGACTGTGTGAATCAGGCCTTCATGGTAAAATAGCTGCTAGGAAACCACTGCTGAGGACAGGCAACAAGCAGAAGAGACTTGTTTGGGCTAAAGAACACAAGGAATGGACATTAGACCTGAGGAAATCTATGCTTTGGTCTGATGAGTCCAAGTTTGAGATCTTTGGTTCAAACCACTGTGTCTTTGTGCGGCGCAGAAGAGGTGAACGGAAGCATGGAGGAGGAGGTGTGATGGTGTGGGGGTGTTTGCTGGTGACACTGTTGGGGATTTATTCCAAATTGAAGGCATACTGAACTAGCATGGCTACCACAGCATCTTGTAGCGGCATACTATTCCATCTGGTTTGCGTTTAGTTGGACCATCATTTATTTTTCAACAGGACAATGACCCCAAACACACCTCCAGGCTGTGTAAGGCCTATTTGACCAAGAAAGAGAGTGATGGGGTGCTGCGCCAGATGACTTGGCCTCCACAGTCACCGGACCTGAACCCAATCGAGATGGTTTAGGGTGAGCTGGACCGCAGAGTGAAGGCAAAAGGGCCAACAAGTGCTAAGCATCTCTGGGAACTCCTTCAAGACTGTTGGAAAACCATTTCAGGTGACTACCTCTTGAAGCTCATCAACAGAATGCCAAGAGTGTGCGGCGCAGTAATCAAAGCAAAAGGTGGCTACTTTGAAGAACCTAGAATATAAGACATATTTTCAGTTGTTTCACACTTGTGAAGCCTGTGAAGTATAGGTGCTCAGAGTTCAGCTTCTGTAGCGATGTTAATGTGTTTTTTTAAAGACCAAAAGCCTCTAAAGCTTGGGTTTATTTCAAACTAGGTGTCAATCGATGGAACCGCCACACACTGGTCACTCCCGTCTAGAGTGTCATTTAAAACAGTCATGGTGGTTAAAGCATCTGCTTCAGTGACAAATTAGCTGGGTCAAAGAACAGAGGAGGTCTAAAGTTTGGGTGTACTCCGAGTTAGGTGACTATAAATAGAGGATTTCCCTGATCTGTACGGTTTAAAACCGAAGCCCAGGGAGATGCACGAGTGTCAGATGGTGTTGATAAAACAACAGACAAAAGACAAAGTTATTGAAATTCTTTTTTAAAGCTGCTAAAGGCTATGAAATTAAACATTTTTTCCTCTGAATACATTTTTAAGGAAACGTTTAACAAGAATATGGTCATTTGTTGATTCACAAACCTGATCGTATTGGTTTTGCTACTGCCTGTTTTAAAATCATTAATCTATGTAAATTAGGTTCATATCTAGATGTTACATATACTCTGGTTGTGTTAATATTTCAATTAACATTTAAAGTCAAACCAAACTCAAAACTCATTAGTTGTGATAAATCTGTGCTTCCAACACTCTTCATGACCTTTATTGTCTTGGGCATTTGTGTCAGGTGTAGGAATCTACTGCAGAGAATCCAACCGGCAGGCCAAATCCTGCTGTATATAGGGATGCAAAAAGTGAGCTTATAACACTTGGAATATATTATCCACCAATTATTGCATCCCAAATAATCCAGATGACATATTAAAGTTGAGCACACTAATACTGCAATCAGGATACATTGTGCAGCAATAATGCTCCATATTCAGGTGTTTGAGTACAAAAGTAAAAATAAACCTAAACAAAACTGCTTTTGATATTTGAAAAAAGAAAATTATTCAATTAAAAGAAAAATCATTTATGAAAAGAGGCACGGCGGTGGCGCAGGGGTGAAGACGCCCGACCCACGTATAGAGGCTTCAGTCCTGGACGCAGCCCGTGAGCTGGTCCGACTCCTGGTCCAGGCATATTTGCTGCAGGTCTTCCTCCTCTCTACACCCCTTTCTTGTCGACTAACTAAAAAGGAAATAACGGCCACTACTGCTGAAAAAACAAAATCTTTAAAAAAAGAGAAAAAAAAATTGATAGATTAATATAAAATAGCAATTAGTGGCAGAACTAGTTATCAGATATACCGACGGTGTTCGGGTGGTCTTGCTGACAGCCTAAACATTTTCTTTATACTTATCTATTACTTTGTAACTATTTGGAGAGTCGGTCTCTGAAATTTGACTTCTAAACCATGGAGACCATAAAACCTAACAATAACAGATCTTGATTTTAAAAGATAAATTTGTTTATACTCCAATCTTGACAGTTTCAAAGTCTCTCAGCCTTGTCCCCAGTACACAAATGCAATATGCTCTGCTTAACATAGTAGGGACAAAAAAAAAAAAAATCAACAATTCCAGGCATTGTCTGAACACGATGTTCCCGATTGCCTGCACGACAAACAAAAACCATACCTCAGACCTCATCTGCATGCCGTGACAGACAAGGACTAAGGGATAGATTGGTGGTCTGGAGTTCAGACCTATTTGTGATAAACACTCAAGTAGCAGAGCTGCATGGTGTTCTGCAGAAACAAGACGTACCTGAGATCCACCTGCAACGGGAACCTGGAATGTAAAGAGGTTGGCCACCAGGCTCTCCAAAGGGAAGTTCAGGCTGTCGATATACACAGTGTAGATCAGTCCCAAGCATCCCTGTAAGGAAAACGTGCATAGTAGTTTCATATACTGCATGCTATTCCTTTAATAAAATCAAAAGAAAATTGATTGCAGGACAATTTTGGACCGTTTTTATTAAGAGATAACGTAGCATGACAGACTTTCTGTGTAATTAAATTTTGTAAAATAAATAGGATAAGAGGCTCTTGATACTATGCCCACTTTACTCCAGTGCATGCTTACACCTAAACCAACTTGACCTGTGCAGCAGACAGTACAAAACAGATTCTTATGATCTCAGGATAACAAGATAAAACAACAATTTGACAAAAATTCCAGGAATGTCTTCTGAACAGACAAAACAATATTTTTAATCAAGATTTAATCACACAACGCGTTATTACCCGGAATATTTCAGGATAATCCAGTCTGGACACGAGAATGAGACTTTTTGGTGCAAACACTTGAGCTGGTTGGATCAGGCCACCCTCCTCTGGCTCCTCATCATCATCTCCATCTGCCTCCATACTTTTTGATCCCTGAAACATTTAAGGTAAGAAAACGTCAGAGGGGCTCCAAGCAGAGTCATAGACCTAGAACTCAACCGTGGAGCATGCCAGCGCCAGTAAGTAGCACTAAACTCCTGGTTTAGTTTAGGGATCCATTGAGTGCTTGAAGCTTATCACACAGTCCAGTACGTATCTGGCATGTATTACACAGCACGTGCGCATTCTTTAAGGAAAAATATTACTCACTGATCAAAGATGTTTTGAAGCTTAGACGTAAAATGGCCTATAATTTAGTTTCAAATAATTCACTTTTAAAGAGGTTACAAAGCACTCAAGTGTATCATAAATTAAGCTTGAAAAAGTTGTAAAAGATTTGTTGCAATGCAGCAGAGAATAAAACCTTTGTTTTATAATAGTTTTGGTCATAAATTAATGACTTAATGACAGATCACAGTTTGCTTTGGAAATTATCTTAACACTATGGACGCATGATAAATATAGCTTATAATTTTTCTAAAAATGAGGAATAATAAAAAACAAGAGCTAACACATGGTCAATGCATTTAATCTGGTTCTAGTTGTCTTTTTGTCACCCTGCTGGTGGCCTAATTAAAGCTCAGTGTTCATATTTCTAAATTAATGTTAAAATCTAAACTATTTCTCCAGAAAGTAAAAAGAGTGCTTAACCATCTTAGCACTGAGGGTTTAATGCACCTCAGTCAGACGTCGGTCACATTTCTCCATCATTCGCATAATTTGTTTTAATTATTAAACAAAACACATTCCTGCGTCGGCTGTCTGAACGTTCCTTGAGATCCACGAGAGCAGATAAGGATGTCAGTTCAGACAGTAAAGATTGTCAAAACACCCTCAAGTTTCAGGAGGATCTTCAGGGCTTTCAAATGTGAATTGGAATGTGTCTTTGTTTGCAGGAAAGTGAGGAGGTAAAACGTACATAATCTGATGAGACACAAGACACAAAAAAAAGTAAGGGAAAAAAAACAACAAAGATGTGGAGGTAAATTTAAAAGTGTAAAAGTTCATATTTCAAAGTACAGTTTTGATTTTCCACGAGCCTTGGTTAAAAGTCAGTTAGGCATGCATAAACATTTTGGCTACTGTCTTTACTTGAGTATAATCAAAACTGAAGAGAAGCAAAACGCTGAAACAACAAACACAAAAGTATATTTTGAAAACAGAAATGATCTTTTTTTGGGGTTTTTGTTCCACTTAACCCTACTGACTGCTCTTGCATACAGAACTACACACAGCCGGTCATTTTTTTAAATAATAAAACAGTATGATGAAGATTTTCTTAGAAAATAGGAAGTTTACTCAACCATGTGGCTCAGTGTCTAACTGACTGAATCTAAAAAAAGATTTTGAGGTTTTAGTTTGGAGTTTGCATTGCCTTCATCTGATGAATACTTTGTCTTTGTTGTTAAACGTGAGAAAACCGATGATAATTTGTTTTTGGTAAATCCTTTTTCTCCATTGTATGTGTAAAATACTTCAGCGGTTCCAATTCATAAGTGGCTTAACATACAACATGCAACAGTTGTAGCCCATGTCCTGGACATGCCTGTGCGCTCGTGCCCCTTTATCACACTTTTTCCTTCCGCTCAACTTTCCTGAACTTTCCTGGCTTATACCGTTGGTGAAGCGTGTTTACTGAGGTCTGCTCGAGAACTGACAGCTCAGCAGTCATAGCTGTGTAGGACATTACATTTACATGTCTGTTTTTTCTTAATGCTCGGGTTTAAAATTCAGACTTTCTGAGAAACTAAGCTTTGGCTTTTCATCAAATGTAATCTCCAGTTATAAAACCTAACAGAGATGAACACTTGAAATATATAATTTTCTACCTAATGAATTTTTATAATATGAGTTTCACTTTATGAACTGAATTACTGAAATAAATAAACTTTTCGATGACATTCTAATTTATTTAGAGACCCCCATATGTTATTTACAGGTCAACATCTTTTATGCCTGGTAAATATCAGGCATTTGATCAACTGATTTAAAAACAACTGCAGTAATTACCCACATAAGTTGCGTCGCTAAAGCAATTTAACCTTCAAATACAAATGTGAAATCTGATTTCAGAGTTTAAATTTTCTGGTAGTGGCAAGAAAAGCAAAATGTAAATGAATAATAGTGTAATCAAGGGCTTCATGTTATACCGACAATGCATTGCCACCACATATTCAGTGTGTACAACATCAAGATCACAAACAACTCTTTAGAATACAATATTTGATAGCTACTATATTCCAAGGGTGAGATCAGGCATTGCTCTGTCTAATATCGTGCAGTACAAGTCTAATCTACAACATGTTTTCATCTATACCAGATTGGCTTCACAATACAGTGATGAGCAATGTGAGATAAGTCTGTAGATTAGCCCATTTGTAAAGATTTTTGAGAAAAGCAAACAACTGGTCTCATTTTGGTAAATTTTCTCCTTTAAAGCACCACATTACAGTAAACCTTTTCTGCTCTGATGCTTTTGATTAGAATCAGAAAATGTGAAAATTCAGGTCTATTCTTTTTTACCACAAGCAGAGGTAAAATAATGTGGAAATACTAAAGAACTTGTTTTGAAAAATTCCACAAAACTGACTCAGTTGCATTTGTCTGAAGTGGATGCAATTTTCCAGCACGACCCCCCTTTCAGATTTAACATGAAACGTTTGGCGGATCTAACTGGAATGTGATTGACGACTGCCGTCCACATGTGAAAGGATGTGAAGTCACCGTGGGCAGGGGGACAGGCGCCTCTAAGGCCTCCTACAAAGGGCCTTCAACACAGTGAAACAATTACCTCGGTATTTTCTGGGCCTTTGGTAGAAACACAGATTAACAAGTTAATTCTTGAGTATAAAACGTTCTCCTCCAAACATATGTGTTGTAATCAATAATTAATGAGACCTCTGAACATTTATGCTGTGACTGCTAATCCACAGTCAAACCCAATGTTGTGTGCATGTGTAAACAAATGAACAGTGCTGGAAGGAGCACGCGTCCATCTTCTCTCTTTGCGAGAGAATCCCTCGGCCAAGTCAAAATTTATTAGACGGGATCCAAGCAGGCTTTTGTTTCCAAATAATGCCTGAAATCCTGTAAGACATCACACATGCGACAGGTCTTCCTCAATGCCAAAAAAGCTCTGAAATGGTTCCAAATAAACAAAATAAATAAGGCTGAAATTGCTACCAGAGTAAGTACCATTGGACTGCCCAACTGTGATAGCCTTAAGGGTTCCTGACAGACATGCAAGCAAACCAAGGCCTGCTGTTCAACACTCTATGTCTGTGTTCTTGTCTTTAGTGAAAACGTCTTTACACCAATGCATTACAAGCAGTGTGGGAGTCAGGGTTGTAAGTCTTACCTGTAGATTCACTTCAGCCTCGTAGAAAGTGAGGCAGGAGCAGTAGTGTCGGTCTGAATCAATGTCTGTCAGTACAACGGTGAAGAAGGTGGGTGCTTTCCTTTCTCGAGACAGCCTCCAACCTCCAGGCTGGCAGAACTGTAAGGAGATTCAGGAAAACATCACTTTAAAACATGATGGACTATGGTCAGCTATAGCACCCTCCACAATCATGCCATACCTGGTAAATATGTGTAAAAGACATAAAATAAATGCAGTAGCAAAATCTCACACTGTAAAATTTAGAAGTTAATTTGGGTACATTTTTTAAGGAGGAAAAGAAATGTATTAGCAATGGGATAGCACTTAATATTCTCCTTTAACATTTCATTACATTAAATCCACATATTTCCTAGTTCTGGCTCCTCACAAAATGCTCTCCTTCAGCTCAATCTCTGTAGGATTTAGGTCTGGCAACTGAGATGTCCATGGAAGATGGTGGATTTTGTGTCTGGTGAACCATTTCTGTGTTACTTCAATCATTTGTTCAGGGTAATTATTTTGAAGGATACAGCAAAGAGCCACTTTTTATGTTTGTTGCAGAGGACACCAGATTTTGGCCCAAGTGGTTGGTGGCTCTGTCTCACCTCATATTTATACCCAAAGAAACGAGCTCATCCCACAATTGTGAAAATGCTCCCAGGGAAAACATTCAAAGCATAAATGTAAGGGGCATCAGCAAATTACTTCGTAACGTCATGGCTACACCTAACGACTCTATAAAAAGCACAGACAGGACATCCTGTTCCAGTGCAGCAATTTAATCTACTGGTCAAGCCATGGAGCAGGAAGTAGCATGACTAAAATGTATTTTACTTGAAAATCATCAGCGAAGCCGTATGACAGTGCATTTGAGTTCAGACTGATAGAAAAGTACCAAGGAACTTAGAAACATAGCCGTCACTGTGTGCAAAGTGCATTAAAATAGTGGTAGATGTAAGACCCTTACAAAGCATTCTTGTATCTTACAGCCAGAACACCAATGCTTTTATTATTATTGGTACTGAAAACAAGTTAGTAAAGTTTAACCTTTGTGTTTGTAAGTGAAATATATTCATTATATTATATTCGTCTGGGTTAAAGACTGAAACTCACAGAGTGGCAAAACAGCTGAGTAAAGCAGACATGACTAAGGATTTCCCAACAATACGTCTTTTTTTCCCCAAAATCTTGCTGAAATAGTGCACTATTTATATTTTCAAACACATTGTGTGCTGAGAATTGAAAAATTGCAAAAATTCGCTAAAGCAGTTGCCAGAAGTGAGCAAATTCTAAAACCATTTGGGCAAATCTGAAATGATGTAATAAAACACATCTTTAAAAGGATTAAAGTCTCAAAGCGGCAGAATGAGTCATTTACAAAGCTGACACAAAACATCTGCACTTTGACAAAAAAAAAAACAAAGTTTTAGTGGTACAGTGTTTAGGTAGACATGTATAGTTATAGATCATTGCCTCTGATGCAATAACTATTTATTATTGCACTCTCAAAATGGGAGTGGCACAAAAGAAGGGGCAAAACACTAAAGGTAGGCAGGTCAGAGAGTTAAGTGTGTCTGGTTTTTCCCTGTTTTTGCTGGAGGCTCAGTTGGCTCTAAAAAATGTTGTTTAGACTGCTCCTTTGGTCTAACAGAGGGGAGGTGGAGAGATGACAGGCTGAAAGAAGGGGTGGAAAGATCAAAACAGATGGAATAATGGGTAACTGCATGTGTACGGTACTGTGGTTAAAAAACAAGAGCAGAGGAGATGGACAAAGGAGTCAGAGAGGATAAGAAGCACAGGAAAAGGGAGATTGTGAGCAGACATGAGGAAAGAAGGAGAGAGGGAGGTATTTGGCTTGCTCCATACGGAGCTTTGGACCAGGATGCCACCATCTTCCAGTAGATACAATAGCCCACAGGAAATATGCTGAAAACTGCATTGTGGTGAGCTGTGCGCAAGTGCATCTGTGTGTGTGTGCACTGTGGCGAGACAGGATCCAAGGACAAGTGCGGAAAACTGTGCTCATCCTAAAGTATTCCAGCTATGCCATTCATTGTTGTCATGAAGGAGATAAACACATTTGGGACTGCATAGCACAGAAGATCAGAAGAGATACATTATATATCCTGTGTGTGTGTGTATTAATAGAGCTACAGTCCATTACATGTGTAAAAAGTGACTTAATCTATTAGACAATGTCAGTTCACAGAGTCACAATGTTGAAAATAATTTAAATAAATTGATTTGAATTACACCGCAATAAGTTGGGCAAAATCAGATTTATTATTTTTGTAGCGCCGATTTATACACACATCATGGTTCGGGACATAGAGTACAGACCAAAAGTTTGGACACACCTTCTCATTCAAAGAGTTTTCTTTATTTTCATGACTATGAATATTGTAGCTTCACACTGAAGGCATCAAAACTATGAATTAACACATGTGGAATTATATACTGAACAAAAAAGTGTGAAACAACTGAAAATATGTCTTATATTCTAGGTTCTTCAAAGTAGCCACCTTTTGCTTTGATTACTGCTCCGCACACTCTTGGCATTCTGTTGATGAGCTTCAAGAGGTAGTCACCTGAAATGGTTTTCCAACAGTCTTGAAGGAGTTCCCAGAGATGCTTAACACTTGTTGGCCCTTTTGCCTTCACTCTGCGGTCCAGCTCACCCCAAACCATCTCCATTGGGTTCAGGTCCAGTGACTGTGGAGGCCAGGTCATCTGGCGCAGCCTGTCCTCAGCAGTGGTTTCCTAGCAGCTATTTTATCATGAAGGCCTGATTCACACAGTCTCCTCTTCACAGTTGTTCTAGAGATGTGTCTGCTGCTAGAACTCTGTGTGGCATTGACTTGTTCTCTAATCTGAGCTGCTGTTAACCTGGGATTTCTGAGGCTGGTGACTCGGATGAACTTATCGTCCGCAGCAGAGGTGACTCTTGGTCTTCCTTCCCTGGGGCGGTCCTCATGTGAGCCAGTTTCTTTGTAACGCTTGATGGTTTTTGCGACTGTACTTGGGGACACTTTCAAAGTTTTCCACATTGTTCGGAATGACTGACCTTCATTTCTTAAAGTAATGATGGCCACTCGTTTTTCTTTACTTAGCTGCTTTATTCTTGCCATAATACAAATTCTAACAGTGTATTCAGTGGGACTATCAGCTGTGTACTGTATCCACCTCCTGCACAACACAACGGATGGTCCCAACCCCATTTATAAGGCATGAAATCCCACTTATTAAACCTGACAGGGCACACCTGTGAAGTGAAAACCATTTCAGGTGACTACCTCTTGAAGCTCATCAACAGAATGCCAAGAGTGTGCGGAGAAGTAATCAAAGCAAAAGGTGGCTACTTTGAAGAACCTAGAATATAAGACTTATTTTCAGTTGTTTCACTCTTTTTTGTTCAGTATATAATTCCACATGTGTTAATTCATAGTTTTGATGCCTTCAGTGTGAAGCTACAATATTCATAGTCATGAAAATAAAGAAAACTCTTTGAATGAGATGGCGTGTCCAAACCTTTGGTCTTTACTGTATACTTTGACGTTTAACTGGAACAATCTTTAATTCCTTCATTTTCAGTTGGATATAAAATGACTACATCTATTAAAAATAACCTAAAGCACATTTTTTCTTCTGTGTGTTGTCGGAAAATTAGGAATTGCCGGTCAGACCACAAAGAGAACTGAAAATCAGTAGCACATTGTGAAAACTCTAATCGGTACATCTCTTGTTTAATAACTATCAGATTAAGGGTCAAGGACACATGCTTTGATGCACAAATAGGGAGAACCTTGTAATCCCTGCATTTTCTGCTTTTTTTAAAAGTAGCACCTAATGAAAATCATTAGTCAGTATCGGCCAGAAAAAGCCTGACTGGTGAATCTTTACATTTTTAAACTTTTGTAAAACTCAAAACCTTTTCATTAGTGCTTGATCGCTACACACAAAAAGTCTGGCAGATTAAAAAAAAAAACACTGAACTTTATGAAACTCTCAGGGACCAGTGTACCACAAACTTACAAACAAAACTGTACCAAGCCTATAACACTATATATACACACAAAATAGCGCTATGCTTTATGTTATAGCTGAATTTAATAAAGGTTTGACAGTGGGAACCCTTTCTTTTTTATTCATTCACACAATACATTCATAAGTACAGGATAAATGCCAAATGTGTAACATTGTGCGGTTTCACAAAAGTAAACTAATCAAAGACATTTGTGAAAATGTTACCAGGCAAAACAGCACTGGAAAAACACTAGCAGAAGCCTTGCCCTTTGAGTGACAGGGCTACAGTCAATGGAGACACTACACAGGGCCGGTGGAACAACTAATAAAAGCACCATCGGCTACGTTGTACATTGATCTATAACATTGCAAAGCCATCCACCGCTGTGTAGCGCATACAAAGGTCAATGCATAGGAAAGCTGGCCTTTGAACATTGCATGCCCACACGTAGAAACCCACACATGGTGCAGAGAGAAAGGGCATCTCTTGTTCCCAAATTAGACCCTAATCAAATGACATAGGAACTCTGGGACACACTCACCGATGTCAAAGAAGACGAAACCGCTGCCCTCAAGCTAAACTCTCTGCATTATGTGCTGCTGCTCGGCCTGACAGATTTGCAACTGTGCAATTCAGAAACTCAGACTGTAGCATTTAATATGTAGAAAGAATGGCTAAACATAAGCATGAGCAGTAACAATAAAAAGGAAAATAAGGCAACAGGGAGCTGTTGTGTGAGGATAAGGTGACATTCTTATGCTAAGACTAGACATTAATGCCTGCTCAAGCCGGTGCAGGCTGGATATTACTAGAGCAGCAGCAACAACTAAAGGTGATTCAGGACAAAAGACCGAGAGGCAACACCATCTTGCATCTCTAGTGTTGCCTTCTTTGCTCTACAAACCAACATGCTGTAACTGTGAAAAAACAAACAGACGGAGGATTGAAAAGCCTCTCAAGGGTTGCCGTTACTACAAATGAGCTCAAACCCACAGATCTTTCGAACAGGGTTGTCAGTTGAGTTACAAATCAGGGGGAAAAAGCCACAAAAGTCTTTGCATGTTTTCTTTCTCCTCACATTTGACTATCCCAGAGTATCCTCTGCAGCATTAATGACCTAAACTCTATTAAAGAAAAAAAAGGTCCTACAACAAGCCTTTTAGTATTTTATTTGCATGAGCCAGTGAGAGATCGTCACTAGGATAACCTAAAAATATCATATCATCATCATCATCATATCTATTTAGTAGGGCTGCAACTAATGATTATTGTGCTAACCAATTAATCTGTTGATTATTTTTTCGATTAACCGATTAATGCTTGATGGGAGATTGTAGGAGTATGCAACAGTACCAACAGTCCCAAAAAACAGCTAAGGGAGGGGGAAGCATACAGCTGGACAAAATTTTGGAGCTTTTTCCAGAATCTCCTTAAAAAGACTTTGAACTGTAGGAATGCTTTGACAGAAAATTTAAGTTGGTTTAAAACTGTATCATTTCAAAACCTTTGTATACAAGCAACTGGCTGATGTCAAGAATACAAAAAGCACACTTAAAAAAAATAAATAAAAGATGCTTGAACAGTACAAACATAAAAACGCACCATGTAATCTCAAATATAAAAGCAAGCTAAAGCTAAAACAAAGGATAATACCATGATTCTCCTCCCTCCTGCTTGTTCTTTCCTCATTCATATAGAAAAGGTTCTGGCAGGAAGACAACACAATGACGGAAAGCGCAGTGCAAGGTGTCAGGGGTGCGAGAGGGACTTGGAGGGAGTGAAAAGGTCAATGGTGTGCTGCCTGGCTGGTGCTCTGAGTTTATCTACTCTGCAGGATGAGCAGCGGACAAAACAAGCAGACTTTTCTACTCCAGCCATGTGGTTTGGTGCACAAGCATGCGCGCGCTTGCTTCCCTCAACATTTGCTTCTTCAGTCAAGGTCAGCATGATGATTACAAGAAACCAAACTGTCAACAACATGACCATAATAACACTGCTATTCAAATACTATTCAGTGGCTGCAGAGGTTTCCTCCGCTGCTCCACAGCTTTGGATTTATTGCATAAAAGCTCAGAAGTGCTGCTTCCAAAGCTCGGCTTCGCGACTGTCGCCAACACTTTTGAGGATTTTTGTGGCAATGCTATGCAACACTCAGCACATATGGTTCAGTTTAGGGTTATTTTTAGAAGACTGCGATCAAGGACAATCAATGTAAAAAATTTTTATGTAGTCCAGCAGTATAAAGCCATCTACACAATTTTCAGCATCATATGTACCTTATGATGTACCTTATGTGTAGGAAATGCAACACCAGAGAAAGAACCTACTACATAAAAGGCTAATTTCTTAGTGATACAGTCCACCAATAAACTCATCTGGAAAGGTTTGCCTTAACTGCCTTTAACCCTGCTCACAAACATACCTTAAAGAGATTTTGTTCACTTCATGGCAAGTACTTTATCCTAAATACAAAGCATAAACTAAAAACATGCAGCAACTTTACCGCATTAAACTTCTAGACAAAGGGAAATAAAATGAATCCTTCAGGGGATTCGGCATTTATCTGCTGAAATAAATCGCAGTTAAACTGATCCATTCTATCTAAAAACCATGCGGGGGGTCTCAGCCTTTAAACGCACTGCAGTATTTCATTGTCCTTTTTAAAGTAGGGTAATACAACAACACATCATCCAAACATAAATGAGTTGAATAATAGTTTAAGGAAAAATCTTTTGTGAAATAGCAGAAAATTCCTTTTAGTAATCCAAGGAAAGTCCTGAAATTTTCCCAAATGGATTATTTATGGGTTTGAATGGCAGGATTGATATCAAAACCAAAACGGTTTTAAATGCATTACTGCACAATAAAATCTACTAATGCTGGGAAGACTTTCAAAACTGATGCAACAGAACAGATGAAAGATAAATAAAAAAGTGTGACATGGTGAGCCATGGATTCAGAGACCTTTTTTATTACAACATGAATTACCATCAGACACTTTATCAACATCTAATGGATCCTGCTCTGGGTGCTGCTCATATTGAGCTCTTGCACCTTTTGTTCTTTCGGTACCTGAAGAGGGAGCAGAGTCGGTAGGAGCCATCATCCATGCATTGTTTCCTAGCAACCATGCATTAATTTGTAAACACCATAAGGACAGTTAATACCTGCTTTGGAAACTGTTTAACTAAGTTTTTAATAATCTACTTTAATAACTGTATTTTCCACTGACTAGATGCTTTCAGAGACTCATTTGTATAAAGTCCCAGGTAGTGGACAAGGTATTTTATTGTAAAGGTAAAAAGGCAGCTCTAGTTAATTATTTTCCAACTAGAGCTGCACAATTTATTTAATTGCACTCACCATCGCAATATCAATGTTTGCAATAAATCACAAAGAACTGCTTAAATGCAATGTTTGGTTGGATGACATATCATCTCCCCTAAATTCACACTTTGCAACCACATAATATTTGGGGCCAGTTAGATGTTCGCCAACTACCTTTGATGCACACCACATGTATATTTTACTGGAAGGGACGCTAAAGCTCACAGAAAATGGTGGGGAACTTGTAAAGGTGAAAAGGAAGGAAGAGAGTCATGGAAATGTAACCCATATCGTAGCCATGGCAATATTCAACAATAGTATCACAGTTACATATTTTCTTAATATCATGCAGCCCTACTAATGTAACTGTGAGAGTGCCGAATGTAAACAGACATGATCAGACTGTAATAACGTCTTCCGATTCTGACATTTTTGACAGTTATGCTGAAAATCGCCATCATTTCTTTGGTGTATGGTTTAAACTTGAGACTAAAACACAAACATTTAAAAGAAATGATGATGTGGACTTCAAGTGTATGTGGTCCTTGTAGTATTGGTTTTAAATCAGTTTAGTTAAAGTAAATAAGTACAATAAAAAAGGTTTGATGCTAATATTTTATTTACACAAAGTTTGGTTCTGCTAGATTTCATTTGCTCTAACAATGACGCAACGCCTCCCCAAAGCCTTCTACAGGGTCACATCTGGCTTTCACACCTTGACAGGCTGCAGATGTGCATTTGACCTTCAAGAACCGTGGTCTTTGTTGAAGATACCATAACAGGTAAATGAGCTGTACTTATAAAGCACTGTAAAAAAAAAATAATAATAAAAATAAAACACAGCCAGAAGCGCCTGGAGGTTTCATTCTGCCTTAAAACTCAGCGTGTCCCCTGGTCAACATCTGTGGGCAGCTGGGAGTGTTTATTAATGTTTTTTCCAGAAAGAACAAACACGGGTTGTTTTTAGGATTTCAATATTTAACAAAGACTGTGTTTTTTGACATTCACACTAATGTGATTTCACATAAACTGATAAATAAACAGGAACATGTTTTGTTTCTAATTGTGTCTGTTATTTTGTTTTGTCTACAATGAGCAAGCACAAAACATCAAACCACATTTCATGGAGTGATGCATGAAAGAGCAGGGTAAACAGCTTTGTCCTAACGTTGTATTTCAGTACAATGGCTGTCATGTGTAAGGCTGCTCAGCCCTTTAGAGCACAGTAAGATAATAGCTGCAGAACAGGTGCTTCCTCCACCACTTTCTGGGGATTCTGGCCACGTTACAGAGCTCACTACAGCTCTCGGTCTCACTTATGCCTTTAATAAACTCTGTTTAAACCGCAACAGGTTTGATTCCTTCTGTTGAAACTCACTAATCTAGTGTGAAAAGTAAAGATGAATCTGAATAGAACAGGAACAAACAGAATAGTCTAATTAGCTTTAGACTAGATGAGCTGAGTCTTACACAGATCATTTGCTAAAAAGGTTGAATTAGGCCTATAACTTTTATATACATTGCTCAAAAAAATAAAGGGAACACTCAAAGAACACATCCTAGATCTGAATGAATTAAATATTCTCATTGAATACTTTGTTCTGTACAAAGTTGAAAATGCTGACAACAAAATAAAACAAAAATCATCAATGGAAATCAAATTTATTAACCAATGGAGGCCTGGATTTGGAGTCACACACAAAATTAAAGTGGAAAAACACACTACAGGCTGATCCAACTTTGATGAAATGTCCTTAAAACAAGTCAAAATGAGGCTCAGTATTGTGTGTGGCCTCCACGTGCCTGTATGACCTCCCTACAATGCCTGGGCTCCTGATGAGACGGCGGATGGTCTCCTGAGGGATCTCCTCCCAGACCTGGACCAAAGCATGTACAGTCTGTGATGCAACGTGACGTTGTTGGATGGAGCGAGACATGATGTCCCAGATGTGCTCAATTGGATTCAGCCAGTCCATAGCTTCAATGTCTTCATCTTGCAGGAACTGCTGACACACTCCAGCCACATGAGGTCTAGCATTGTCCTGCATTAGGAGGAACCCAGGGCCAATCGCACCAGCATATGGTCTCACAAGGGGTCTGAGGATCTCATTTCGGTACCTAATGGCAGTCAGGCTACCTCTGGCGACCACACCATTACTGACCCACTGCCAAACCGGTCATGCTGAAGGATGTTGCAGGCAGCAGATCGCTCTCCACAGTGTCTCCAGACTCTGTCACGTCTGTCACATGTGCTCAGTGTGAACCTGCTTTCATCAGTGAAGAGCACAGGGCGCCAGTGGCGAATTTGCCGATCCTGGTGTTCTCTGGCAAATGCCAAGCGTCCTGCACGGTGTTGGACTGTGAGCACAACCCCCATTTGTGGACGTCGGGCCTTCATACCATCCTCATGGAGTCGGTTTCTAACCGTTTGTACAGATACATGCACATTTGTGGCCTGCTGGAGGTCATTTTGCAGGGCTCTGGCAGTGCTCCTCCTGTTCCTCCTTGCACAAAGGTGGAGGTAGCGGTCCTGCTGCTGGGTTGTTGCCCTCCTTCGGCCTCCTCCATGTCTCCTGGTGTACTGGCCTGTCTCCTGGTAGCGCCTCCAGGCTCTGGACACTACGCTGACAGACACAGCAAACCTTCTTGCCACAGCTCGCATTGATGTGCCATCCTGGATGAGCTGCACTACCTGAGCCACTTGTGTGGGTTGTAGAGTCCGTCTCATGCTACCACGAGTGTGAAAGCACCACCAACATTCAAAAGTGAACAAAACATCAGCCAGAAAGCATAGGTACTGAGAAGTGGTCTGTGGTCCCCACCTGCAGAACCACTCCTTTATTGAGTGTGTCTTGCTAATCACCAAAGATTTCCCCCTGTTGTCTATTTTATTTGAACAACATCATGTGAAATTGATTGTCAATCAGTGTTGCTTCCTGAGTGGACAGTTTGATTTCACAGAAGTTTGATTTACTTGGAGTTATATTATGTTGTTTAAGTGTTCCCTTTATTTTTTTTAGCAGTGTATATTTACACACACATATGTTTTCCACGATAACCCACTTGATAGTGATAATTCTAACTTATCGTCAACTTTTTTTAAAGCCAAGGTGAACTTTATTTTCTGACATAAAACATCTTACAGCTTAACTGGATTGGACAAGAACAGCTTACTTTTAGGAGGCTACAAAAATGCTAAATGCGTTTTTGAATGGAACCAAAGCAGTCCTGCAAAAGAAGATTTTTCATATAGGTAAAAGATGTCGACTGAAAAAAAGCTCACTATCTAAACTGTATGCTTGAATTACAAAGTTATACCAAGGTACTGATTGAGAAAAACGTCATTCATCTCTTTGAAATTGCAAAGTTTATGTGAATGTGCGCTTGTGGTTTAAATGCAGACAGAGGGGGCAAGAGAGGAGTAAGCAATTTGAACAAATCACCGCTTTTCATCTTCTTTATGCCCTCAAGAAACAATTGGCTAGTCGCTACACACCCACCACCCTGAAGCTGCAGCTAATAAAAGGGATATGCTGAAATATATGCCACATATTTTCACTAGGTAATACATAATTTTGTGAGAAAACTTTTCCATGAGTCTGAGATTTCTTGTTTTCCATCTGATATCTCTATCTAGCTTTCAGTCTAAATAACTACCCTGGCACAGCACGGTGCTTTGAAACCAAAAGAATAACTGGGTTGGACGAACACTTTAAAAGACTCAATCTCACACTAGCATGACTCAAATGTTAATGAATAACACCAAAGTAATATATTACGGCCACAACTTATTATTCTGTTAGCACCTGCAAATGGCCAACATATCAGTATTTTGGATTTGACATTTCAAACAACTAATTTGTGTCACAACAAGTCCATCAGACACCAGTTTATAAGAAGATAAATGCTGAAAATGATGCTGGAATAACTGTTTTTGAGGGTACCTCAAGAGATGCAGTCAATCAAGAGGCTTCAAGGCAATATCACCAGCTCCCATCTAGTGTTATCATCAGCCAGTGAACGCTAAAGGTAAACATGCACAGGGTAACATTCACCATGAGATATGCAGAGAGATGTAAGGAAGCCGCCAACTCTTTTGTGGGTAGGGATGGACCATAAATCTATGAATGAATGCCAAGAAATAACTTACTAATAGTATTTTTTTACCCGAGGTGTAAAAATAGTTGGATATTTTTAAGTGAAGTTCTGTGATGGTAATATCAGTAGTACCTTACTTGTGGTAGGCAGATATCATCTTGATGCGACTTTAAAGATAGGTATATGGGGCAGCGCTTGGTCAGCCCCATATACGGATGCTATTAGTCCTCGACGCAGGCGTTCTGGGTTCGATTTCCGACCTCGGACCTTTGCTGCATGTCTTCCCCCTTTCTCTCTCAGCCTATTTTCTGTCTTAATATGGCAAATAAAGGCCATTTGTGCAACAACAAAAAAAAAAAAGATAAGTATATAAATTCTCAGTGTGGTGGAAGGTTATCAGCTAGTCAGAAAACAGTATTCTGGCACTGCTTACTTTTCTAACCATGGTCCCCACAACTTCATTCAGACAAGCCCATGACAATAAGAAAGCAAGATAAAGTAAGGATGCAAAAAGTGCCCTTTGCTTGAAATTGGCCAGTAAATCAGAGGAAAAACACCGGCGCCCTCGTAAACTCACACACAAGACGTCATATCAGCATGATATTGAATAAGCACACTAAAAGCTTTACAGTTTCATAAACCACCAGAACGGTATAGGAAAGCAGATGAAATACCACTTTTTGTTTTACATATTTAAGTATTTTTTAAAAAGTTTAACTATTATAACTTTAAGAAAAATTGCACCAATGAAAGTTTATTTCCACCAAAAACGAAAGAAAATTCATATTGTACTTTATTAGAGGATCACATACTGAATTCTCCAACACACACACAACAAATGCCATTTCTCCAAAGCTGACATCAGGCTCACAGGGTCACACTGTACACAGCCTCTTGATTATTTGGCTCAGAAATGCTAACAAATATATGAGTAAAAGTATAAGTTAAGTGCAAGGAGGGCAAACATTGAACATCGATGTTACATATTGAATAATGCAATATATTGATATAAATTATCTGATTCTTGACATCAAGGCCTTTTTTAAACTGATCACTGTAATTGATGTTTAATCACTATTCCATTAGCCAGCAGTAACACTGCTGAACTTTGCAAAACCACGCCATATAGAAATGTCATTTTTCAAAAAGCACCTTGCAATCTCTATAATTCAAGCATTTTATGAGATGGTTGTGACAGAAACAGTCACCACCTACAGGCATTTAATTTGATGTGACCACAATCAGGCTGTACTACAGATGTGAGTTTTGATGTTTGTGAAATGGTCTGCTAACTGGACCTATTACTCATCTGCTCAAAAGCATCCCGACATACCCTGCAAATCTGAAGATTTCATAAAGTGGAGGGTGTAAAGCAGATGAGGACACTAGAAAATAGACCAAATGGCTGTGCAAGTCATTTTGTGTGATAAAATAAGAAATAATAAATTAAAGGGGTTGGCTAGGTTGTGCCGGAATTCTCTCGGCCCAGCACAGGATTAAGACAGACTGAAAATAGCAACTGTGTTCTGGAGGAACATGTATTTGATTCAGACTCAGTAGAAGGAGACAGATGAAATAAAATCTACTCAAATCCCCTAAACAAATGTATGATGGAAAAAAAATTATACATATTTGTTTTATTAATATGGCTGCTGCAGCTTACATTTGTCCCATATACAATTGTCATGTATCTCATGCATTTCTTCGTCAAACCGAGTCAGATTGTTTTTGTAAAATATCATGGAAAACAAATGGTCAAGGACCCCCTATGGACACCACAGCGATTTATTCAGCTGTTGTCTGTTAAACAGAAAACAGTCCATGTCTGAAAGGAGCTTCAGTTTGTGTGTGTCCAATCTCTGATGTTCTCGGGCTAAATCTCATCCTGTGTATTCCCCGTTTCCTGAGCAGGAGCAGTGCTTTTCAGCCTGGAAATTCCTGCTGGCTTGACAGCTCCAGCTTTGTTCCCTGATGTGTTTAGCTCTGCTGGCACAGAAACCCTTGATTACGCATCTGGGGATCTTCCTGACAAACATATCATCTCATTCTCTCCCTGCCTGGAATGGATTTCTTCTATGTGCAATGCAATGTTTAAGGTTTTTTTTTCTCAGCTTTGCAAAACATGGTAGGTTCGACATGCACTGTGACATGTCAAGTTATGGTCACTTGAGCTGGTCTATAAAGAGAAACAATTAGACTGCATTCTTTCACCAGTCTGTGGCTTGGCGCAGAACCTAAAGCCTGACTAACTCTGGGTGCTGAATGTGAATGATCCATTTAAGCTTGGTCATGATTCACTTATTCAATTTACTACGAGAACAAAGCTAGAAATTTGGCTCCTTGTAAAATTAATGCAAGTGCCCATTCATTTGCAGTGAACCAGACCTAAAACGCTAAGTTCTTCAGTAAGATCCTCAAGGTTTTTTAAACAACATTAATTCCTTAAATTGCTACTTTTTGCTACACTTATTTCCACACGACACCAGCAGGTCACAAATGTTCTAAATAGCTCCACCATCCTTCCTGGAAATGAGAACAAAGTTCCTCATTACAGCAGGGATTTGATGAAGCAGGAATGAGTTCAACAAGTCAACGTTCTCGACAGGAGAGATGACACAAACGTGAGACAACACAAATATTTGCAAGTTGGACATATCAGGTCACATTCCTTCATTAGAGGGGGCAGGACCTGAAAGTTGATTTCCGAAAACCTTATGACATAACACAAAAGGTGGGTTTAAGGTGATTTTACCTTGAATGTTATGACTGTTGTAAAAAGATTTTACAGCAGTTTCACTGTGTTCATTTATTGAGTCCTATGTTTATACAAATTCTACAAACACTGTCCATTGCTGAGGACAAGCAGAGATTACGATACATTTACTTCAATTAACCCCTTCCTTCCATTATCAACTATCTTGTGTATAGCCTCTGCTTCGACGCAAAAGATTGTGTTAAAATGTCACCAACATTTTTTGAAACTGAAAGAAATCCCAGGCAATTATAGGGTGCGCCACTATATCATCTTTTTTATTTGGAAAAAGGGAGGTGGAAGCTGAAAATGAAGAAAGAAAAATAGTGGCTACAATATGAAGAACTCAACCGGTAAACTACACTTAGCTATAATAGTAACTGATCTTCATTTATTTCTATTTTGATGCATAGAAAGGCAGGGGGATGGGGATTGAGCAATCACAGATGACCATCTAGAAAAACTATTTTATATTTTCAAGATACGGATTAATGGAGATAATTCCGTCTTGAGTTTATGTCAAAGATTGAGATCCATTAGCCCCTCCTTGAACCGCCACCTTAACGTGGTGGAGGGGTTTGAGTGCTCAAATGATCCTAGAGGCTATGTTGTCTGGGGCCTAAATGCCCCTGGTAGGGTCTCCCATGGCAAACAGGCTCTAGGTGATGGGTCAGACAAAGAGTGGTTCAAGAATCCCTCATGAGGACCAAAATATCAAGGCACATGACGTTGCCCGGTACGGCGGAGCCGGGGTCCCACCCTGGAGCCAGGCCTGGGGTCGGGACTCGTCGGAGAGCGCCTGGTGGCCGGGTTGCTCCTCGCAGGACCCGGCCGGGCCAAGCCCGAACGAGAGACGCGAGGCCATCCCCCAGTGGGCCCACCACCTGCAGGGGGAACCGTGAGGGACCGGTGCAAAGAGGATTGGGTGGCGGATGAAGGTGGAGACCTCAGCGGCCCGATCCCCGGATGCTTAGGCCGGCTCTAGGGACGTGGATTGTCACCTTGCTGGGGGGGAAGGAGCCTGAGCTTGTGCGGGAGGTCGAGAGATATCGACTAGAAATAGTCGGGCTCACCTCCACGCACAGCGTGGGCTCTGGAACCCATCTCCTTGAGAGGGGCTGGACTCTCTTCTACTCTGGAGTGGCCCACGGGGAGAGGCAGCGGGCTGGTGTGGGTTTGCTTGTTGCCCCTCAGCTCAGCCGTCTCGTGTTGGGGTTTACCCCAGTGGATGAGAGGGTCGTATCCCTGCGTCTTCGGGTTGGGGAAAGGTCTCTGACTCATTTCAGCCTACGGGCCGAGTGGTAGTGCGGAGTACCCGGCCTTCTTGGCGTCCCTGTCGGGGGTGCTGGATAGTGCCCCTCCCGGGGACTCCATTATTCTGCTGGGGGACTTCAACGCCCACGTGGGAAACGACAGTGACACCTTGAGAGGCGTGATCGGGAGGAAAGGCCTCCCCGATCTGAATCCGAGTGGTGTTTTGTTATTGGACTTCTGTGCTAGTCACGGATTGTCCATAACGAACACCATGTTCAAACATAAGGGTGTCCATCAGTGCACTTGGCACCAGGACACCCTAGGCAGGAGGTCGATGATCGACTTTGTTGTTGTATCATCAGACCTTCGGCCGCATGTTTTGGACACTCGGGCGAAGAGAGGTGCTGAGCTGTCCACTGATCACCACCTGGTGGTGAGTTGGATCCGCTGGAGGAGGAGAAAGCCGGACAGACTTGGCAGGCCCAAGCGCATAGTGAGGGTCTGCTGGGAACGCCTGGCAGAGCCCTCGGCCAGGGATTTATTCAACTTCCCACCTCCGGGAGAGCTTCGACCAGATCCCGGGGGATGTCGGAGACATAGAGTCCGAGTGGACCATGTTCTCTGCATCTATTGTCGATGCTGCTGCCCGTAGCTGCGGCCGTAAGGTCTGCGGTGCCTGTCACGGCGGCAATCCCAGAACCCGGTGGTGGACACCGGCAGTAAGGGATGCTGTCAAGCTGAAGAAGGAGTCCTATCGGCTGTGGTTGGCTTGTGGGACTCCTGAGGCGGCTGACGGGTACCGTGAGGCCAAGCGTGCTGCGGCCCGGGCTGTGGCAGAGACAAAAACTCGGGCCTGGGAGGAGTTCGGTGGGGCCATGGAGAAGGACTACCGGTTAGCCTCGAAGCGATTCTGGCAAACCGTCCGGCGCCTCAGGAGGGGGAAGCAGTGCTTCGCCAACACTGTTTATAGTGGGGGTGGGGAGCTGCTGACCTTGACTGAGGACATTATCGGGCGGTGGAAGGAGTACTTTGAGGATCTCCTCAATCCTGCCATCACGCATTCCCTGGTGGAAACAGAGGCTGGGGACTCGGGGATGGACTCTTTCATCACCCAGGCTGAAGTCACCGAGGTGGTTAAAAAGCTCCGCGGTGGCAAGGCTTCGGGGTTGGATGAGATCCACCCTGAGTACCTCAAGTATCTGGATGTTGTAGGGCTGTCATGGTTGACACGCCTCTTCAACATTGCGTGGCGGTCGGGGACAGTGCCTCTGGACTGGCAGACTGGGGTGGTGGTCCCCCTTCATAAGAAGGGGGACCGGAGGGAGTGTTCCAACTACAGGGGGATCACACTCCTCAGCCTCCCTGGTAAGGCCTACGCCAGGGTATTGGAGAAGAGAGTCTGACCGATAGTCGAACCTCGGCTTCAGGAGGAGCAGTGTGGTTTTCGTCCCGGCCGTGGGACACTGGACCAGCTCTATACCCTCTACAGGGTGCTCGAGGGTTCATGGGAGTTTGCCCAACCGGTTCACATGTGTTTTGTGGACCTGGAGAAGGCATTCGACTGTGTCCCTCGTGATGCCCTGTGGGGGGTGCTCCAGGAGTATGGAATCGGGGACCCTTTATTAGGGGCCATCCGGTCCCTGTACGAGCGGAGCAGGAGTTTGGTCCGCATTGCCGGCACTAAGTCGGACCTGTTCCCGGTGCATGTTGGACTCCGGCAGGGCTTCCCTTTGTCACCGGTCCTGTTCATAACTTTTATGGACAGGATTTCTAGACGCAGCCAAGGGTTGGAGGGGGTCTGGTTTGGGGACCAGTGGATTTCGTCTCTTCTTTTTCCGGATGACGTGGTCCTGCTGGCCCCCTCTAGCCAAGACCTACAGCATGCGCTGTGGCGGTTCGCGGCCAAGTGTGAAGCGGCTGGGATGAGGATCAGCTCCTCCAAGTCCGAGGCCATGGTACTCGACCGGAAAAGGGTGGCTTGTCCTCTTCAGGTTGGAGGGGAGTTCCCGCCTCAAGTGGAGGAGTTTAAGTATCTCGGGGTCTTGTTCACGAGTGAGGGAAGAATGGAGCGGGAGATCGACAGACGGATCGGTGCGGCTGCCACAGTAATGGGGGCACTGTGCCGGTCTGTTGTGGTGAAGAGAGAGCTGAGCGGAAAAGCAAAGCTCTCAATTTACCGGTCGGTCTACGTTCCTACCCTCACCTATGGCCATGAACTTTGGGTCATGACCGAAAGAACGAGAATGAGCTTCCTCCGTAGGGTGGCCGGGCACTCCCTTAGAGATAGGGCGAGGAGCTCGGCCATCCGGGAGGGGCTCGGAGTAGAGCCGCTGCTCCTCCACATCGAGAGGAGTCAGTTGAGGTGGCTCGGGCATCTATACCGGATGCCTCCAGGACGTCTTCCTCGGGAGGTGTTCCAGGCACGTCCCACCGGGAGGAGGCCCAGGGACGGCCCAGGACACGCTGGAGGGACTATGTCTCTCGGCTGGCCTGGGAACGCCTTGGGCTCCCCCTGGAGGAGCTGGAGGAGGTGTCTGGAGAGAGGGACGTCTGGGCGTCTCTGCTGAGTGTGCTGCCCCCGCGACCCGGTCCCGGATAAGCGGAAGACGACGAGTACGAGTACGAGTAGTCCATTGTCTGTACCCACATATCCTTGCAAAGTCGCAGTAACCCTTGACAGGACGCCAGTCTATTACAGGGCAGCAGAGAACCATGCATACACATACTCACTCCTAAGGGCAATTTAGAAAATTCAGGTAACCTAACACGCAACGTTTGGACTGTGGGAGGCAGCCAGAGTACCCAGAGAGAACCCATACATGCATGGAGAAGAGAAACTTCATCCAGAAAGATCTCTGGGGGGAGCCAAGGACATTTATGTTGCAAGACAACAGTACTAACCCTCGTGCCACCATGAAGTCCAACATGCAAATAGTTTGACACAAACCTTCTGTGGTTCTTAAACTGCAACTCTTTTATACTGTGTTATACCATGAAACTGGAACCTAGCCCATGTCTACTGAATAGTGCGTTATATAACGGACTAGAGCTTAATTACTAGTCATACGTGTTCACTGTCCAAACACTCCGACACCCTCTTTAAAGGATGGGAACAAGTAAACGGTGGATGGTATTCATCAACTACAAGGTTTACGTATAAACCTGTCCTTGAGGAGGACTTCAGCCACTATATTGTCAGTTAAAAACTGTCGGCCATGGTGATTATAGCAAATAGGCCCCCACAGTAATTTTTGGTAATCATAAAAAGTTGACATAACCAGTAAGGAGGTGAAGATGCTCAAATTATAACAGATTATTGCCGACACAAAAAAAGCAATCATTCATTTGTTGGTGTCTCTTTAGGCACACAGGAATTTGACTGCATTTAGCTCATTTGTATGCAATGAACACACGCAGCGAGCAGATAGGCGGTCACGAGACAGTAAGCATATTAAGAGTTGTACAGAAAATCCCCCTTAGATATCAAGACGAGATCAATTTATTCAAAAAAATATAATTTAAATGTTTTTTGTAAAGAAGCATATTACAGTATCAATCAATAGTGAGCAGCTAAAAGGTAAGAATGAATTGTCCTAATAGCTTGGGATAAACTATCTTGAGAGTGATTCAGTGACTGCTACACACCACTTTCACCTCATTTCAGTGCTTTAAACACACTTTTTTCTGCTTGTCTTTGTGGTGTTAAAGAAATAAGGTTTTCTACTTGAACTTCTAGCAGAGGCAGGGATCTTATTTCCTTATGATCAAACGGGGCCGATAGGAGCGTATATCTTTGGAGACATTTTGTTTTTCTGCCGGGAATTATGACTTCACAGGAGACAGCAGGGATGAGTCTGTTGACTGAACGTTGTCTGCAGGGTACATGTAATGGGCTGACCTTCATGTTTAACACTGAACTCTGCAGCACTTAGGAATGCGTCTGACCTCTCGGGCGTAGCTTTCAAGGCATCTGTCTTCACCCGAATCCACAAATCCAAAGGCTAGCCAAGCTTCCACACAAACCAATCATTTTCAACAAATGCTCTTGCTCATTTCATTCAGTTGCTATGGGATCAGTTTGTCCTTAGTTATCTTTCAGGACTTAAATGACATTCTGCGGTCGTGCCTTGTGGTGAGCATGAGGCTGATCTAAGGAGAAATGGTTTTCACTATTAAAGCTCGGTTTACCAACTGATTGTCAACATTTGCAGAGGTGCAGTTTTTTTCTTTTCAAATTTGATGTTGGGAAAATAAATTTCAAAACTACATTTTGTTTATGTGGCATTAGATAATCAAGTTGGACACACATGACTGAGTTTTTTATTAAGTTCAAACATTAAAAACAAAAACAACAGAGAAGACAAAGGTCACAGAAATTTCAAATGAGTAATACTATATATTAATCATCGGTTTTGATTTAAATAATATGACTTAATCTGTACATTTTGTAATTAATTACCAAATGGTCACCTTAAAAACAGCCAGGAACTCTTCATTCTGTGTTGTGAAATCCAAAATGAGTCATATCATCCATGCAATCTAACTGCATAGCTCAGATGAAGATAAAATGTCATTGCTACCTGAAAATACAATACTGTCAGCTGGGGATAAAGCAAAAGAAAGCGTACAAGACTTCACATTTTTTGGTAACTACAACACAGATTCAATAAAATTAGATTTTTTTAAACTAATGAGCACATTGAATGAATTTAGCTAAATTTGTAAATCTGCAAAAACCTTTTAAGCTGTAAAAAAACCTAAGAGAATTTTTAAATGGTAATGCAGAAACTAAGTGGACCTCTTAGACACATTATCTATGTTTGCAGGAATAAAGTCAGTTTATTAAGATCTGGATCTGTAATAATAAACAGTGTGCAAACCTATTTTTGATTGAAAATGTTTTTATAGTAACTAAGAACCATCACAATTTCCTTCAGAAATAGCATTTGTGCTTCTACAGTTTTGCTGGCACACTCAAATTTGATGAACGTGAAGTTGTCAGGAACGTTGTAACAACTGAATTGGCTGGCCGTGGCAAGGACCTGCAAAGGCAAATCTGAGAAAATTTGATGTTCTTTACTTCAGTGATTAAAGAACATTTCCAAGAAGTTAGTGGATTTGAGTCACAAATGAAGTAGGTTTAGTGTCCATCAGCAGACTATAAAGTCACAGTAACAAGGACGTTTCCATGATTGTCGGTACAGTTGTGGGAAAACACTACAACTTTGCTATTCCTGACCGTCTATATGAATTTCAGAGTTTTTGCAGTTCGCTGGTCAGAAACTCACGTGCATGTGGTGAAACAATGCCAAAGCAGATAGCTATCAGCAGTGACCTTAGCCAGCTGTTCCCTATGCAACAATCTGGGAAGGGTTACAAGGCCATATACAAACAATTCAAAGTTCATCACTCTTCTTTTTGTGAATCATCACTGTATAATGATGGATGTGGAGACATTGACCACATATACTAATCTTCAACCTATTTCACCCCAGGTTCAGGCTGTGTAATGCTAAGGGAAATTGCAAAAAAAGAAAAAGAAACATAAGAAATATTTATTCTTTATAGGCCTTGGTTAGCATGTTAAAGTAGAGTTGCACTAATGAGGCTTTTAATGGACAATATGGATTTTTGGTATATTTTGCGAGTCCGACCTGCTAATCTCAATTTTGACCAATTTTGATTTTTTTCCCCTATAAGGACTATAGCATAGTAAAATGTGGAGTACATTTCTTCATAAATGTGGTATGTTTAAATTCAACAGAGAATGAAGGAATTCCAATGTTAATCCTGATGCATCCGAGTGTGTTTCTGTAACCTTTATCTGGTGTTTGAGCTGATCAAGAAAAAGCCCAATTATAATCTCTAGTTGATGGATTGACAGTTCTCTATTAAAATGTTAAACTTCATGGCAGTTCAGTTAGAAAAAGACTGAACAAATGTGGATTTTTACATCTGATGCCATTAGAAAGCCTCTTCTCTCTAAAAAGAAAGTGGAAATGTTTGGCCTTATTGCACAGCCTCAAATGTTTAGCAAGAATGGTGGGGGAAGAGTAATGATTGGGGCTTGCTATAGGAACTGTGTATCTTATGGTCACTGACTCAACAATGAGATCCTCTGTATTGTATGGCCATGTGGCCATCTGCCCCACAGCTGAAGCTTGTTTGAAGTTGGCTCATCAACAGGACATTGATCCAAAACCCAAGATCAAACTTAGCCCGGTTGTCAAGATGATACAAATATGCTGATGTTATAAACATTGACGTACATCATGTATAAAACAAATGGTGTATGTAATTAAACAAGCAAACGGAGCAAATAAACAGACTGAGTGAAAAGACATTCCAGGGATTTTTGCTGAATATGTGGCAAATATAACTTGTGTGTTTACTTTTTTTTGCTCAAAGCCATCTGGTGGTAAACAGCAAACTAAAGACACCAAGTCTGACGAAGTGTGAACATTTGCTAAATGGTGGACCAATGAAAGAGTAGAAAATAACAGCTGAAATTTTATAATTTTAACCAGTATATTTAAAACTTTCCACATAATTAAATATGGACGATTTTATTAGTTAGCACACATTGTTTATTTCCAAGAAAACTGCTCCATGTAGCGCCAATAAATATGACTTCTACTTTGTTACATAACAGGACCACGTGGCATTCAGGTTGGGTGAAAACTTTAAAAAACAAAGCCAACAACAGATACTACTGCCTGTCTTGGTGGTTCAAGCGCAAATGCCGCCCTGGGAGGGGTCCTTTTATTGGGTTTACACGAATAAGACGAGACTGGAACTATACAATCGTTTTTAAAAAAAGCAAGAATATCATTTTCTTTTCATAAATCCAGACTGTATTTTAAAAAATGTTTTAATCAGTGAAAAATAATTCTGCATAGCTTTGATCAATATATATATATATATACTGTTTTCATGCCTGTCAAGGTTAAACAGAAAACAATGAAAATACTTTTTTGTGTGATTTCATAAAAATAAAAGTATCATAAATCTCAAACAGTTTTAAAAATATCTGTTAAGTGTCGAATTATCCAGTTGGGATCTAACCTGTCTGACCAAACCATTAGAAACAGACATGAAAGATGTAAAAGGGTTTGGAGAAGCTGTAGTAAAAGTTATGCTGCATACAACATTGTTCAGCCTGATCGGTTTGGTGGCGGGTCAGTGTTGGTCTGGGGAGGCATATCCATGGAGGGACACACAGACCTGTACAGGATAAATGACGGCACCCTGACTACCATTAGGTATCGGGTTGAAATTCTTAGACCCTCCGCTGGTGCAGTGGGTCCTGGGTTTCTCCTGGTAAGTGATAATGCCTGGCCTCGTGGCAAGAGTATGCAGGCAGTTCCTGGAGGATGAAGGAATTGATACCACTGACTGGCCTCCACGCTCCCCTGACCTAAATCCAATAGGAAGTCTCTGGGACATAATGTGTAGGTCCATCTGATACCACCAGGTTGCAGCTCAGACTGTCCAGGAGCTTAGTGATGTCCTGGTCAGGATCTGGGAGGAGATACCCCAGGACGCCATCCGTCATCTCATAAGGAGCATGCCCCGACGTTGTCAGGTATCATACAAGCATACATACAACTAGCACCATGCAAACTACTACCAAACTAAGTACCATTCTTAGTTCCTGCAATGACATTTCAGCAAACTAGAATGGCCTGCCACATCAGTTTTTCAGTTAAAACTTCCACAACCAGTCACACGTTTTAGATACACTTTGTCACTTAATGAGTCTCTTTATTTTCTTGACTATTTACATTGTAGATTGTCACCAAAGGCAACAAAACTATGAATAAACACACATGGAATTATGTAGCAAACAAAAAGTGTGAAATAACTCTAAACATTTTTATATTTTAGATTCTTGAAAATAGCCCCCTCTGCTTTGATTCCTGCTTTGATCTCTTGGCATTTTCTCCATGAGCTTCATGAGGTGGTCACCAGAAATGGTTTTCCAAAGAGTCTTGAAAGAACTTCCCAGAGGTTCATTGAAAACGGACAAAGGTTAATATTTCAGTCATCACAGGAAAGGGCGGCAAGTTTGAAGGATTTTAAAATATAAAA
Organism: Girardinichthys multiradiatus; assembly: GCF_021462225.1. Taxonomy (NCBI): domain Eukaryota; kingdom Metazoa; phylum Chordata; class Actinopteri; order Cyprinodontiformes; family Goodeidae; genus Girardinichthys; species Girardinichthys multiradiatus. The sequence continues at coordinate 26,758,092 of NC_061797.1, forward strand.
CATATTTTTCAGTTTTTCGTTTGCTACATAATTCCATTTGTTCATTCACAGTTTTGATGCCTTTAGTGAGAATCTACATACAATGTAAATAGTCATAAACAAAGTGAGAAAGTGGTTTTAAAACTTTTCACCGGTGGTGTGTGTGTGTGTGTGTGTGTGTATATATATATATATGATGTTTTCTATATAATAATGATTTTTTTTTTTTTTTCAATTTACAAAAGGCATAGTGATTGAACAAAAGATAAATCTAAATCACATCGATATTTGGTGTTGCTACCCTATGCCTTCAAACAGCATAATTTCCTTTAGGTACACTTGCAAAAAGTCAGGGATTTTGTAGGACTGAAGTCAAGAGTATGATTAACCAATTATACCACACAGGCACTAATGCTCATCAATGTCAAATGTAGGTTGAAACAGTCATTAACTGAAACAGCAACAGCAGACTGGTGTTACAAAATATGCTGTTCAAGGTCTTTTGAAAGAAACGAGCAACTTTGAGGATCGTAGATGGAGTGGTCAGCCATGGAAACTTCCAGATGAAAAACACATTTAACAAGTTTATTTCCCTTCAAAATTGGAAGATGTCCAGCAGTGCCATCAGTTAACACCCATCTACTCTCCAGAGAAGTCTGGCCAGAAGTGCTTTTCAGAAAAGAGCTGCAGCCAAAAGCCATACCTACGATATGGACACAAGGCCAAGCAACTCAAATATGTACGAAAACATAGGAACTGTGGTACAGAAACAATTTTTGATATTTGGTTGTAGCAGAAGGCAGTTAGTTTCCTGAAGGGCTGAAGAGTGGTACAATAATGAGTGTCAGCAGGTAACAGTAAAGTATGGTGGAGCTTCCTTGCAAGTTTGGGGCTGCATTTCTGCAAATGGAGCTGGAGATTTGGTCAGAATTAATTTTGCCCTCAATGCTGAGAAATACAGGCAGATACTTATCTATCATGCAATACCATCAGGGAGGAGTAGGATTGTCCCAAAATACTTTCTGTAGGGGGACAATGACCCTAAGTGTACAGTCCAAGTAAGTAAGATCTATCTTCAGTGTAAGAAAGAACAAGAAGTCCTGGGTGATGGCATGACCCCCACAGAGCCCTGATCTCCATCGAGTGTGTCTGGGATTACACGAAGAGACAGAAGGCTACATCCACAGAAGATCTGTGGTTAGTTCTCTAAAATGCTTGGAAGACGTTCCTTAGAAAAACTGCCTGTCTTCCATCAAAAAGTAAACATTTAATTTAGCTTTTGAGTGGGTTGATGGGAAATGCAATAGAAACCTTTATTGTTATTAAGTTACTTTTTAAGTACTAGTACCACCCGATGACACAATTGCAACTTGGGTGGAGAGCCATTTCAGTGAAGTGCGATGAGGTTCATGACTGGTACCAGTTCATATTTATATATGAAGTCCATACATCTATCCAACTCCACAAAAATCTCTGTCACTGTTTTGTAAAAACTGTCCTTGTTTGCTTTTATATTTAAGTCTGCCTGCTTCAATGGAGATAATCACCAAGGCGGAGAGTCGACCTGGATCGGCCTTATTCCGACTGTATGTTTTCAGTCTTTTTATTGCGGAGAATGACCTTTTCCACAGATGCAGTTGTAGATGGTACACAGTGAGCAGCAGATGGAGTAACTTTGTCTGCTGCATTAGATCCTTCTGGGCCTAAATGCTGAGACGTGGTCCAGGAGATTTACATTCATAACACTCCCGCTCTATAGAACAACATGTAACGACGTGCACCTGTTACCCATTGTACCTATGGGGCTCAGCACTGCCCCCTATCAGTGTGGCACAGTACTTTTATTTTCACAGTGCATTTATGGCAGATAAGAGAGACTTAATATGTCACACAGTACATGTGCAATCAAACATATACATTGGTGATATAAAAAGAGACAGCAAAGGGCGTGCGTCTACTACCTGCATCAGTCAATGTGTGACAGCACCATCAGAGGTGAAACAGCTTATCACAGCCTCACCTCACCCATCTCCCATGTATTTGAACAGGCAATGAGTAAATTCAGCGATTTTAATCAAAAAACGTTTAAATCACTATGAAAACAAATTTATTGAACATTCAAGTGAACAAAATTATTTTTTCCTACTACTGTTAGTGTTTTACTTGTAATGATGAATAGTGGCAATGCCTCACATGCCTCCCCAGAGAGCAAGTCACTAAGCCATATCATCCATATCAAAAACCTCCACTTTTTCCGGTAATCAAAGCTTTGACTTCTAACCGTTAAGTGTATGTTCTACCTGTACCAGGGCAGATGTTTACTTTCACTACAGTTACAAACAGGAAGAGAGTCAGACTGCAGTGGCGCAAAACAGAGTCAGCATCAATCAGCATCATGTTTGTTCCATTTGTTTTCATCACCAAAAGTTTTAGACATGAAAACTATTTTGTTTACATGCTGTACAACACCAGTGTCAAACTAATCCCACACAAACAGAAACAAGAACAGTTTAAAACATTTTAGAACTAACTCTATTTAGCCACTGACCTTAATTTGTACACAAATGATAAATAACAGCTGCAGCTGAGGACGTGTATAGTCATGAAAACAAAACACTGATGCTGAACTCCACTAGGCTTGGGAAACTTTAGCAGCAATATGTTTAAAAATACTGGAATTTGTAACTCACTTCACAAGACTAATTATCTAAGTATTATAATGTTTAAAGCAATCATAAAATATGGTATGGTTAGCCAAAATTGTTCATGCATAGTTTTAATCATAGCAGAAAACCTTCTTCAGATGCTTTTCTCTGCCACATAATGAGGCTGAAACTTATAAAAATGCTTCAACAATGAAAATGAATTGCAAAATAGCAGTTGGCAACCACTAATGCATCTCATTTAGCCATTATCATTTAGTTTAGTGGAATTTACACATTAAAAACCTCACCCGAAGACCCCACTGTGGTACCTTCTTGTGAACCCCTGACCATTTACAGTAAGCCAAGCACCCCTGCATCGATTCTAGAGGGTGAAGGGATGGAAATTTACTAGGTTCATGTAGCACTGACCTCCGTCCACAGACCTGGCTCATCCGCAACAGATGAGGGTTTGAGCTGGTTCCTATCATCATCACTTGCCTGGAAAGATTAGAAACACATTTTTCCGAGCACAAGTTGTAAACGCTTTTTCTTGGTGCATTCCTCATCTGTGGCTATTTAGTTTGCTGGGGGCCTGTTGTGACCGCAAAATGCTTTTCGTGCTTAGCTCGATCCACTGTTTTCTACAGATGTGTTTGTAAAAAAAAAAGTCATTTTCTTTTTCATGGAGAAGACAAAATCTGCAAATAATAATGTTTTACATACCAGCCCGAAATGAAGCCAAAATGCAAATTGCTTAGTGGGTCTGTTAAACACTATAGCGTATCATCATTAAAGCTTCAAAGAAGGAATTTCCGTCATTTGGCGTTAAACCAAATTTTGTCACTGAACACGTAGCTGGACAGAATATTCTTGAAAACATAATGTATTGCAGAAGCAAATACGGTTAAATCAAAAATGCTAAAAAGATCAGCCAAAGATTGAAAGAATTTGGCATTTTTTCTGTTATTTTTCTAAATTTTAAGCACACCGGTTTAAATCGGTCTGCCACGGTCCCGGAAGACATCTGAAAACACTAGACAAATAGATTTAGCTAAAATCTAAAATTGGTGCAAGGTTTCTATATTTAGAGAGAAAAAACATGACAAGATACTTAAGGGATGATGCTGAGTGAGTGGAGCCACCCTGATTCATCCCTCAGTCATTAAAGAAAATAAATGAGTTCCAACTTCATCATAAAAACATCCAGTTCCCAAAATAACCTAAAAGAGCATTCTTTTAATTTCAGATTTTATAACCTCCATGTCACAGTTAATGTTTGTCAGCTTTGTGATGCGACACATCCAATTTCATCTCTAAGCAGCGACACACAACAAGACGCATTCCTAATGGCCACCAATGGACTCAAGTGGCTTGAACAGGAAAATGCCTGCGTGACACTCAAAACCACCCAGACACTAAATGAATATTTGTGGCAAAAGAACAGCCTCAATTGTTCTGAGCTGCCTCATAAATACCGCTGTATAAACAATAAATAGCAGGTTTTTTTTTACCCACGTCTACACAGAGAAGCAATTAATACTGTAGCTGCAGCTATAACCATGTCATGAACATGAACAATATGTTCCCAAAATCACAACAATAAACCACACATCTAATAAGAGTTTCCTTAATACAGACACAGCAAAGCCATAAGAACCCATGCAGTGTTTTTCCTTTTATGTGCTAAAAATACCAGGATATATACTTTTAACCATTGACCATAGTCATAGACCAAAAACTGGGGATTTGAATGAATGGTTGTTCCATAAAGACATAAATAACAACTTCAAGCAAACAATAAAAGAAAACTAAATAGAGTTGAAGGAAGATTTGAGAGCATTAAAAGGGCTAAAGCTGGTTGGATATTGGTTGGAGTTAAGGTGAAAGCTGTTTATCACAAAATAAAATCATAGAAAATAAGGAAAGAGTTTCACAGTAAGTTTTTCCACTGCACACTGCCTGCACCTTCAAATGGACACCAAGTGTGCTAACAGACCATTTTTCGCCAGATCTAGGGTTACCAATCGTCCTTTCAAATATGGCATCGTTGCTTTTTGACAAACAAGAGGCATTCTGTATTAAATCAATTCGGACGCACAATATTCAGTGTTTTAAGAGTCAGTGCAAATCTATATATAAACGCAAAGGATAAACCACAGGAGGATTATTATTCTTCAAATGTAATAAGAGTAATATGATTACAACTTGTTTTATTAAAAAGTGACTTGTTATGACTGAGGCCATAAGGCATTTGTTTTTCCTTTTTTTAAATTATGTAATCTGAGTGTGTGGGTGCCTCTCCGTGATTGGTGGATCCAGAAGGAAGATGAATACGGATTGGTTACCTTGACGGAGATAATGCATAAGATGACACTGCTGTGGGCTGCTCGTCAGTCATTCTTCTGCTCATCTCAACCAGCCACGCCTTTCTAGGCGATGTTCAGTAGATGCCAATACTTTGAGGAGTTCATAGGGCTGAAGTGCCTTTTACTTTTATTCCAGTTTTCTCCTGTTTATTTTAGTTAGGGAGGCAAGTTGTTGTCATCTGGTTTATTTATGTTTAAGAAGTTTAGTTCATTTAAGATGTCAGATAGTTTCCTTTTGTTTGTTGTTTTGGCATATAGTTCACCTTGAAGTCATTCTGCTCCTTCTTCAGTGTTAAAACATTTAAGTATTCACATTATTGTAAATAAAATCACTGTAAAACTGCACTAACGGTGTTGTGGCTGCTTGAGGTCTGATGAGAATGGATAATTTTTCATGTCAACGTCTGGCCAACCCCAGACAAGTCATAACAGACAAACACATTTCTTCCTATAATGATTACCTTGCACCAAAACAGAAAAAAAGCAACTACGTATATTTGAAATTATTATTTAGTTATACTTTACTGTTCTCTTTTTGGCTAAACTAAATCTAGAAAAAGAGCTGAAGTGATTGAGAAAGCTCTCTTTGAGCCAAACTAAAAATAACTTTTTTTGAATCATATAAATATTAACTACATTAGCTACATTCATATATCACATCTTCAGGATCTAGTTTAATCATTAGACCATTAAAGTGAGAAACATAATAGGGCTATGGAGCATTTTAAGGGTAGAATTGGTGTAAATAAGTTTTAAAAAAGTCATGCTTAACATAACTTTAGAAAACTAATTTTGTAATTATAATCTAAATGCAAATCTGAACAATATTAATTATTTAATTATTCTCTTCAGTAGCTACAGATAAAATAAAATCGAGGGGATGGCAGCCCCTCACCACATACGTTTATTTTTTACGTCTCTGTGTGTGTGTGTGTGTGTGTGCGTGTGTGTATTTCCTTGCATAAAATTAAGACAAACTACTTGGTACAGTATAAACAGTGTTCCCAAGCAGAAAGACCAGCGTCGTCAGCCTTCACATGTCTCCATGCTTTATGTCTTTAAATTTGCTGGTTTGATTTGCTAGCTTCTAGTGAAGCTAACTAGCATGATGGACCATACATTATTACATTTTTAATTTGCAATAACACATTTTAAATTCTTTATTATCTGGATGGGGTTCCATAATAAGGACTCCCCTCTCCAAGCAGATTTATGAATGCATGTAATGTAAGCTGTCAGACATTACAAATTTGGTTACCAGTAGTAACTAATTAAGCAAAAATAATTTTATAATAATGTAAAAACTTGAGTCACTGGCCATGTTGTACAAACTGTGAGCAGAAATAGAAACCATAAGGATGATTATTGTTGGAATGAAAAGTGAATTTTCTTCACTTGCTTCTTTTTCGACTGCCAAACCAGTCTGCTTTGTCATTAGGAGCTTATCAGAATGCTAAGTTTAAATGGACAAAAACAGATATAGGCAGGCGTTAATGTCCTGGGCAGTGTGATCCCGTCAACTGTAAATGTTTCCCTTGAGACTGACAGTTTTTCCCATCCCTGATAAGAAAATATTTCCTATATCTATTGGATTGTCCATGTAAGGAAAACAGACCTCCTGTCAAAGACCCCATGGAGTCTCCAGTTAGAGGAGGAAGGGCTAAACTAAAACAAGCAACTAATTCTGCTCATATCACTAGAGAAGACGGAGAACACAGGAATTGAAACAAGATAAGTTGGGCATAAAGTGAAAGGCAAATGTGATGCGAGTTTCCTTAATTAGCGAGTATGGAGTGAGATGAAAACCAAACTTAGAAAAAGAGTGATGACTGTAACTGCAACAGGAAATGCCAGTATCTACAGCTCAAGCCCTAAAGGGCAAATGTGTCAAATGTCATTCATTTGCTTTCTCACCTAACACACATCTACAGTGAGATGTAGAACCAATGCATGTTCTTGACTTAGAGTTTCACTATCAATTATTTAATAATTAACAGCCCAAAAAAGCATTCAATTGTTTTTTTTAATCCCAAAAACTGTTTCAGTCATTTCGAGTAATTATCGAGGTTGTTAAAACTCACCATCTCCACCCCTTGAGGAAAGGCGGTTCCCTCCCAGTCTCTCTTGGGAAAACGCTGAATAATCTTCCCACATCCTTCTCCTGAACCTGCACGTAAAAGGACAGAAATCAGTCCATTGGCCCACATGAAAACTAGTCAGTTTCTGTAAATGACACAAAGCAGGTCATCGTGGATAAAACATCTTCGCATGTTCATGGCAAAAAACTGAATGCATATTATCAAAAATTGTAATTAACACAGAGGTTTTAAGTTGCGAAGGAAAGTAAAATGTGTGTTACTAACTAAACTTCTTTACATATTCCAGTTTTACTTCTCACTATGTTACAATTTGCACAAATGTCTATGTAAAAAAATATTTTACGGCAAAATAATCAGATAAATTTCAGCTACCACTGCAACTGGTTTATTATCCTGTTAGTTGATGGGTCGGTAAGAATGAACAAGCTGAATATCGGCTGATAGAGATGTCCGAAAATATACACCATAGCATCCCTACTGTTGTCAAACCTTTCCGTTTATTTGAAGGAAAATATCTTGGACTGGCATGACCAATACTAAACCATCAACAAAAAATCAACATGCCAGTCACACATCAATCTATTAAAATATTTTCAGAGCAAAAACAGATTGTACAACTGTGTACTAAAGACCAAGGTACAAAAAATCTGAAAGACTTGTTCTTTAGACAAGCAAACTAAACAAACCATGTACAGTTTGTTTAGTTTGCTTGTTTAGCTGTTGTTGAAGAGTCACATACAAAGCATATAGAAACAAATAAGAGCAATGCAGTATATATGCACCAAATGTAAAAATTTCACAATGAGTTTCCATCTGTTCATCGGTCAAGGCTGCATTCCTGATCTCCAGCTTCTACAGTCAATAAAACACTTTTATCGCTCAGGTGTAAGAACAGACCTAACCAGGTGATAAATCTAACCCTTTATTTTCTCAAAACCCAAATAAAACACACGGAACAGCTCTGACTGACAGTTCTTGGGTTTTCTTATAACCTCTTTTTTTTAAAAGTCATCCACTGTCATCTCAGACTTAATAAATGATTTGCATGCAAACGAGATTTCAGTTCTTCTCAAATTCTAGGAAGTTTGCTTTCAAGTATTTTAAGCTGTTTAGAGGAAGTGTGAAATGCTACAACTGGAATGAATCTTAATCTGTTGACAGAGTGCATTAAAACCAAAAGAGAAGGTACATCTGATAAAAAGTTAAAAGGTTCCCATGATGGGTAAAAGTGGATTAAATCCAGATTTCTTTTCAAAAATTTAATTAGATAAAAATTTACACCAAAAAGAACAAACTATTCAAATATGGTAAATTATATTTTTTTTTAAATGGTGAGAACATGACTTTAACTGGTGTGACTGAGGACATTAAGATGGTTCACAAGGACTGTGGTCAAAGGACTAGGAACTAATGCAAAGCAGATCATGAAACACGACAACGTCTTCATTCCCAACCCTTCAATCATACATTCAAAATTGATCTTTTCATTTTAATTTCTATACCTTGTTAGCTTTCCTAGTACCCAATAAAAAAACATTAGAAGTAACAGGTTCATCAGCTCAAACAAAAACTTTTATTTGTATTTAACGATACTTTTGAACTTATTTGGCAGCAGCTTGTTTATATAAGATGGAACATATTGCTATGAAAATTATAACTCATCTGAGTCACAAATGCAATAAAAATGTCACTGTTCAGATATTAACTAAGCTAAGCTGGCAAACTAAGCAAACATTGTCAGGTTTTCTATTGTCCTCCATAAAAAATCTTCTGTAAAAATCCATAAAAAATCTAAATTACAAGTCATAATGCATGTCAACATATCTATTTAGAGGTTGATGTATAACCGCAGCATTCTTATTTAGCAATCTTGAAGGCCAGTATAAAAGATATTTATCTAATTAGGGAAAAGAAATCTATGACTTCATCCTGATGTTATTTTAAACTTTTCCCCACTCTCTGTAAGCTTGGACACACTTTTGTTCATTAGAAAAAAAGATCTCCCAAAGGGACACTTGCAGACAGAAATTGCATACATGTGGCCAATTAAAGAATGTATTTAGCCAAGATGACTAATCTGTTAATGCATCTTTGTTTAGGCAAACAATACAACTGCAACCATGAAATCTGAATCACTAGTATAACCGCTGTGCTGATTGCAGAAAATAAAACCGTCATATAAAGCTGTTGCATGCAACGATATTTTATATCAGGCATTGAGAAGTCAAAGGGGAAGCTGTGTCATGAAAATAAAATATGAGCAGTCTAGGATTACTTGTAGTCCGAGTTAAACTATTTGTAGGAAGCTCGTTGTGTGTCTAGCGGAAAAATAACGTGGCGGGCATTATGCCTTTTTACAAAAGTTTGCGTATCTGGGTCTGCATTCTCAAAGATTCTCAGAGTCCTCTTATCTAAGCCTAAAAATTCCTGCAAGGAGTCTCAGTTTAAGAGTGATTCAGCTAACTATTTTTATTTACCGTATTTTCCGCACTATAAGGCGCACCGGATTATAAGGCGCACCTTCAATGAATGGCCTATTTTAGAACTGTTTTCATATATAGGGCGCACCGGATTATAAGGCGCATAGAATAGAAGCTACTGCAGTCAAACGTTTGACTGGGGTTGCGTTATGCATCCACTAGATGGAGCTGTGCTAAAGAATGTCAACAAAACAGTCAGATAAGTCAGTCAGTCAAACTTTATTAATACACTACAAACCAGCGTTCTGATAACTCCATTCACTCTCATGGTAAGGTCTCCTCTACATAGAATTCTATTGAATAGAGCCAACCGCACGTTAGGAATGCATTGGAGTCTATGAAGTTGAAGTTGAAATCAAATGTTAGTTAAAACGTGAAAGGGAACTTTTCCCTGATTCAGTAAACACGTAAAAGAAACAGTTTGATGCACTAAATCAAACGTTAGTACTGTTAACCTTTCCTGTTTCTGTCCCCTGACCGTAGTCTGATGACACAGGGGAGACGCTTTCTCCAAGGCCGAAGTTACTAGTTTCCTCGGGGTTAACTCCCTCACTCATACGTTGCTGAGTTGAGCATGAAGAAACAGCATCAAAACACTGAGTTGTTGACGAGATTCGGGGTTCTTTTTAATGACTTTGCAGCACGTAAAAACACAGGGAGGGCTTACAGACTCATACACCGCTGCTCCGGTCGCCGTCTCTACCCACCCCACACACACAATAATACCGACGTCACTCCTTCACTCTTGATTCTCAGCTACGGCAGCACACAGCGCCACCTCTGTCCGGAGGAGTAATGTCAACATCTTCCATACACACACACGAAACATACACCCCACACACTGAGCTTCTAATCACATATAGTTCAGGCAATTCCTGCAACAGTACATTCAAACGTTATACACACACAAGTGGTGTTGGACTAGGAGTAAGCACAGTACAGGTGTTTACCGCTATTACTTCGGCGACGCTCCTGACTACGGTAGCCGTAATGCTGCAAGCGGTGCGGCTTTGTAGTTTACCAGTCGTACTGAAACATTTTGACAGAGCGCCGTGTACAACCAGTATGGATCAACCAATTAACCAATTGATCCATATATAAGGCGCTCCGGATTACAAGGCGCACTGTCATTTGTTGAGAAAATTAATGGTTTTTAAGTGCGCCTTATAGTGCGGAAAATACGGTACTTATAATTGTGTTTACTTGCCGTGGTGGTCGTTTTCCTACCTCATCTATTTGATATTAACGTGGACACTTGACACTCACCTGTCAGCATTTTACTGTGATTGCCTTCTCGTATAAAGAGGTTTGATTTGGCAAAACGCTCACAACAAAACGGTGAAAAAAGGTTTAGGAAACTAAACTGGACAGAGGAGCAGAATCCAGCTGTTGGCACGGCAGATGGAGGAGAGAGGAGTGTTGAAAGGTAGATTCGGTCCAGGGAACAAAGAGGCAGACTTCGGAGCGCAGATCCCATTGTACTTCTATCGATCTATATACATATATATATATATATTTTTTCAACTTTTTTCCAAATGTTTATTTTTGGAAGCATTTTACAGTCTGTAAATAATATTTAAATTATTTTGTACTTTATTGTTTGGAATTTTTTTCACTCTTTATTCATAGTTATTCATTATTGTTTCTATTATTTGTTTATCCTTCCTAATATTACATTACTAGAGGTACACCTTTACCCTGTCCTGCTGCTGAAACTATTTCATTTTCCCCTAGGGGGATGATAAAGTTTATCTTATCTCTATATTAATAATTGTATGACTATTATAGGAGTTTATATGCTCATTAACCAAACTGTTTAGAGGGTGGATCCCTGCACAATTGAAACAGTGGTTTTTCATAGATTCACTGTTGTTCATTCTCTCCTTTCTGTCTGTCTTTCCGTCATCGTTTCTGCTGAAGACACTCTTAAGCTCACTAAAAGTCCTCCTCACTACTCTTAACATTTGTTCACCTTAGGAAGTCTCTTAAGGCCCAACGTGCTTTGTAAATAACTTTTACCTTACCGAGGTAAAATTATAAGAAAAATCTTAGAATTAGAGAAATTCAAAGATTCTTCTTATAATGACGTTACTATGAGCTGCTTTTAGTTTCCACATTAGGCAGCACATTTCTGCCCACAGCAGCATAGTGGTTTCATGCAGAAAAAATTAAATAAATAAAATATGCAAAAATATACATTGTGCAAAGAAAAAAAATAGACACATAATTAACCAAACACATTGGCCATTGAATGCCAAATATTTGCATAACAATTAGCCATAAAATATTATTCCAACTGACCTCAAAGCAGTGTAAATCTCATGAAGATCTCAATACATAAAATGTCCCATGGCCACAGAGGACAAATTGAAAGCCATCTTCTAATATTATATTATTTATGAAAAAGCACCACAAAGTCAATTGCTGCATTCATCTGACAATAGGCAAGAATGTCCTGATTTCCAGTTTTAAGTTATACCTGTAGCAAAATTTTAAAAAGTCATGGTTCAAAATCACAAACAAGCTGCATATCCCTCCCCTACTTGTTGTTGTAAACTGTCAGTCAGCTGTGTAAAGGGACTGAAAAATAAATCTGTTGTCTATTGTTGCTTTGTTGCTAGCAGAGGGGATTTTTTTTTCTTTTACAGCATTTCATCTCCACTGACGTTTTACAAACTAGTCCTTTAAAAGGTAATGTGGAACAGAATTTCTACAAAACCGGGAATTAGAATTATGTGAAATCAGATGCATGTTAAAGTCTTAATCATTAAATATTATAGCTGCACAAAATCACAAGATCACTGGCTGCAATATTGCAATTTGAGGAATTCCTGGGACTATTTATTATGATATATTTCAAGTGTCAGACATTGACATAGCATATTTGGCCAGTTTGATGGACTCTTAATTGTCCTTAATTTCCAAACTTGTGTATGTTTAGTTGCTGAGACGCTAAAGCACACAGAGTGGTGGGGATACAGTTTAATGATAAAAGAAAGAATAGTGTCAGAAAAACGTTTCATAATTTTCCTAATATTGTGCAGCCCTACTTAATATTTCTAACAACTGTTGTGTTCATGTCACTGCAAGATAACCAGCTGTAGGTTGCCTGGATTACTAGACAAATTAAAGTGTTTGCATAACTAATGAAGGCTGTATTATTTTGAAAAATAAACATTTGTACAAATACCTGCTTGAAAAAACTACCCACGATGTATTTTATACAAGATCAGCCTTTCAAATAAATGTCCATGTGCAACCTTGCCCTGTGTAAGTGACTAATCAAGGCTTTTTTAACGTAGATTAGGACACCCTGGTAACTGTTATATACTCAGTATCCGCACTGGATATTTAGCCACTTTGTGCTTTTTGGCACGAATAACTCAGTACAAGCCACACTGCAAGCTCCCCATCATACTACTTATGAAGCCTTCGTGTTAGAGTCTGAACAGAGATTAGATACAATGCACAAGGGAGGCAGAGTTGCCACAACAACAGGAAAAAAGAGCAGCTACACATCAACAGAATAACACAAGGTCTTTGGACTGCCGCCATCCGGGACCCTAGGCCTGCTGTCAACAAGTCCTTGAAAGCTAAACCTTTACATGGGCCGGTGAATCATCAGTCACAACAAAGGCCTCAAGTTCGAGACCCTCTTGGTCTAATAGTATACATACAGTCCTGTGCTCACACTTTGGGTCACCTTAAATATTTAGATTCACACAGATACATAAACCTAGAAACAAAAACATCTCTTTTTTTTTTAGCAAGAAGCTGACCTAGGCTGTAAAAGTATGGAAGCAAATCGTTACCATATTTCAAATGAAAAAGCATTTTCAGAAATGCTTTTTCATTTTAAGAATGTGGCTGCATTGTTTGACTCATAAATGAAATTAGTTATCAATAATTTGCATTTTAATTTTCTTCTTCAAGACTGCTCATTCTTTCACTTAATTAAATTGAAAAAGAAAAAGACATTTGAGATTTATTTTTCAAGATGTACCCCAGCAAATAGATACCAAAATTCAATTTGAAATGTAAAATTTGAAAATGAAAAAGCATTTTCAGAAATGCTTTTTCATTTTAAGAATGTGGCTGCATTATTTGACCCATAAATAAAATTAGTAATCAATCATCCTATTTGCATTTTCTTCTTCACAACTGCACATTTTATGCCATAATCAAAAAGAAAACAAAGCAGACATTGCTTTTTTGTTTTTTTTGCGGTCTGCCAGCAAAGTACTGCCCAGAACTCGAAAACGAAAAAGCATTCCGAGCTGGGGGCGCAGCAGAGTGACGTCAGCAGCCACTCTTCCTCAGCTCCCTACTGACCGAGCTACCCATCTTGTTCGGTAGAGGGCGCTGTGCACGTCTGCATTGCATTACATTGCAAATGTGCCGAGAAATTGATTGAATTGCAGCAGGGCTGAGCTCAATTTGTGTCAGTGGCAGGCAGAACTGGTAGTTCCGGTGGCAGGCTGTGGCATCCTCGTGGCAGCCTTATGGCCTGGGACATCCAGCATGTTTTTAAGCATTTATTTAAAATTTTCTGTGAGTGACAATTCAGAATAGCCGCTCGTGCTTTATAATAAACCGGCTGTTTGTACAATAAATCTTCGTCATCCTTTCAACACGTCACACATACACATAGTGCTATTTATTTTCCATGTCAAGTAAATACAATCACCTTATGTTATGGGTCTAAAGCTGTTTATTAAATAATAATCAATAATGAAATCATTATTTAAAGGTAACAGGCTATAACAACAATGACAACCCATTTGCCGATAATCAGCATCAGCTTCCACAAAAACAGCGGCAACCGCATTGGCAAGTTTTTACGGCCGGTCTGGCACCTTCTGGCATCCTCGCGGAATCCCGTGCCACCCTGCGGCAAGCTGTGGCAGTTCTGCCTGTCACTGCCACAAATTGAGCTCAGCCCTGCTGCAATTCAATCAATTTCTTGGCACGTCTGCAATGTAATGCAATGCAGACGTGCACAGCGCCCCCTACTGAACAAGCTGGGTAGCTTGGTCAGCAGGGAGCTGAGGAAGAGCGGCTGCTGACGTCACTCTTCTGCGCTCGCCGCTCGGAATGCTTTTTCGTTTTCGAGTTCTGGGCAGGACTTTGCAGGCGGACCACAAAAACGAAAAAGCAATGTCTGCTTTGTTTTCTTTTTGATTATGGCATAAAATGTGCAGTCGTGAAGAAGAAAATGCAAATAGGATGATTGATTACTAATTTTATTTATGGGTCAAATAACGCAGCCACATTCTTAAAATGAAAAAGCATTTCTGGAAATTCTTTTTCATTTTCAAATTTTACATTTCAAATTTAATTTTGGTATCTATTTGCTGGGGTACGTTTTGAAAAATAAATCTCAAATGTCTTTTTCTTTTTCATTTTAATTAAGTGAAAGAATGAGCAGTCTTGAAGAAGAAAATTAAAATGCAAATAGGATTATTGATTACTAATTTCATTTATGAGTCAAACAATGCAGCCACATTCTTAAAATGAAAAAGCATTTCTGAAAATGCTTTTTCATTTGAAATATGGTAACGATTTGCTTCCATATAAAAGATAGCCAACAAAGCCCTAAGATCAACATCCTTAAGTCAGTCTGGCAGTCTGAAATACTTAAAAATGGTTTGGTAACCTTTACCAGGAATACCAAAGAGCTTGTTTCTAATCTTTTTTTTTTGAATATTTTAGATCATATGTTGCTTTCTAATATCCTTTAGCCTACTTCATGTTGTCAGACAAGTCCTTTTAATGGCTTTTCTTGACTCTACAGGTAAGCTTGGGATGTGGCTAGTGAAATTAAACCAACAAATGTGCTTAATAACAATTAATTCATGATTTAACAAGCAGGGGTAATTATATTTTTATTGAGGGCCAGACTGGATTGTATAGCATTTTTCTCTTAGTAATTTAAATGATCATTTGATTTGTAAACCATATTCTGCATTTACTCTGGTCATTTTTGTCTGATATTATTTTTTCTTTGATGATCGGAAATAAAAAGAGTAAAAAACAGAAGGAATCAGCAAATAGTTTTCTATAGTGCTGTATGTCCTTTTTTGATAAATCAGAATAATCAAGTGCAACATGTCCAAACACAGCGTGTTTGGACATGTTGCAATCTGTCTGACCATTACATGTGTCAGGTCTTTACAGCTCCTCTAATTAAAAACATGTGGACTGAGTGCTCTCTGTTCTAATTTTCAACATCAGATTAAAGTAAATGACAAAATTCCTCAAATTCCACAACCCAGCACTTGTGTATTAAAACAAGCCCTGCTTTCAAACAACACCCCCAAGATAACTATAAAGAACCCCCATATGTGAGGATAATGAAATCCAGGCCTGAAAAAGAAGCATGCTAATTTGCACATCCGCCAGCACAAAACAAAGGGCAGTGAAGTCCAAACACAGAAAAAAATAAATAAATCAAGCGACATAGAAGGGTTCAGCACAGTGAAGCACCATGACAGAAAAAAAAATAACATAACTTTTTTGATGAGCAATAAAACAAGAGAAAATGTTTATTAACGTTTATTTAATGTTTATTAAGTTTATTAAACAAAAAACTATAAGATCCAACTAGTTATGGTGCATAGAAGTATTAGCCGACAGCAAGAACTTTAATGCAGTTTTCTGAGTTGAAAAACATTAATCAGATAATCTTGTAATTTGCTGGATTCAAAACTAGTATTACTATCAGTATACCTGCAGCACATTTTGTTTTCGTTCTTTTTCTGTCCTTAGGGGGAAAAAAACTCTTTTTGGAAATCGGTATAGACCTGGAAAAGCTGTCATTTCTGATTTTTGTTAGGTTGGAGAGTCTTTAAGCGTTTGTATGAAGATGTCTCTGACGTGTTTCGGATTGCTCCTCTTATTTTCTGACGTGGAAGCAGTCAGAGCTCTGCCTACAGAACAAGTCAGTACACACACACACATATATAAATATCTATATTTGACTTAGACTGAATGAACCTAATAATTTATTTCTGAATTGCGTGGTGTGGCATATTTTCAAAGGCAAGTGAAAAACTCACAGAGGAAAGTTATGAGTCTTCCTTCATTAGAGGAGACGTTTCTCCTCCCAATAAAAGAAAAATTTCAATTTATCTTCCTGATTTATCTAACCTCTGTTGCGGCTGATTAAATCAGCCAACACTATTTCTTCACCATTTATGGACAGGCCACCAGTGGACTCTGCCAGTTACGTAATACAGAGATCAGTCTCTAACCTGATTTTGGCCCGGTTATGCACACAGGTGGACTATGCTGAAACAAATTCACAGGTATTGTCTTTTCACATCTGTAAACCCCAGAATATTAAGACTGATTCACCATAAAGAGAGAATCATTTAAAAAAATGCATTTTTTTAACTTATAGCTGGCACTGATTTAGCAGCAACTAGTTCTTTTGGACTTTATGGTTCAGAAAAAACTTGGGTTGAACATATGCTGAAGAAAGAAAAACAAGACAGGTTTTAAATTATTCAATTCAGAATTAGGAGCAGTTATAAGTTTATGTTTATATAAATCAAAATATGAATTACATTAAAAATCCCTGTTAGGATATGAGGAAACCCAGTTTAGATTCACTGATAATCAGGAAACCAAACTGATTGTCCACTAAATGATATGCAAAGGATGAAACAGAACATAGTTTGCATGCCACAATGGTACTGGAGATTAACCAACTGATGATGTCATAAATACCAGGAAGCTTTATGGCTTCAAATTACAATTTAAGGTCAAATACACAAAAACAATGACAGAACCTTAAGGTCGTGCCCCGGTCAAATGAGTGAAGAAAAACAAAACACATCAGAGAGAGTCCATGCAGGCTTCATTCTGAAATGGTTATCAAGATCTAGATATTGTTGGACAGAGAACCCATTGGAATATTAAAAAAGGTCAGACTGACAGGCTGCAGAGATGATGCCTAGCTTTGGTATACTCTTCAACACCCTGAATGTCAAATTCCACTTCTAAAATTATTATGACCAAAATGTTTCTTGCCATGAACTTAGGATTAATTTGCATTACAACAAACGTCATCATGTTCTGCATGTAAAGTCCATGGACTTTCCCTTCATATCAGACTTTCGCCTAAAACAAAGAAGGAACTGCTCCACTGTAATCTAAATGTTTCTCACCAGAAGGCTTGAAAAAAAACAAAAAACTGGGAAAAAGGAAAACGATGGATGGAAACTCCATACGTTTCCAGACTGCATAGAAACTCTAGTTATAATACCAAACCTTAGTTTACCAAAGACAACCAGTTTGTGGTGGAATAATGTCAGGAATGATCTCTAATGCTCAAACAAATAATGACACATGGGTCAACATCTAAAGGATGCTTTTAATCATTTAACAATAATAAAAATACCTTTAAGAAAATCCCAACTTTAAAACCCTGAAAAAACAGAGCCTTTCTCTCATTTATTCAGTAAGCAGTCCAACTTTGCAAGGAAAAAGAACGTCACTTCTCTAATTCAGAGTGGAAGGACTTTCGCTTCCTAATTGCCATCTACTCCAAGTTTTTGTTTTCAGTTATGCTCCATTTGTAGAACCACATAAATTAAAGGTCAAAAATGTTTGCAATGGTAATGTTACAAATTAAAGATCATTTACAAGTACTTTGTCTTATGTTTTACATCTCAAAATAAAAAAAATCTGCCCCATGATTGCTGTTTATTGTCTTTCCAAGATCAGTACTTGAAATTTTAAACTCTTAAACGTAATCAAAGCAGTCACAACAAAAACATGGATTGGATTTTAAAAAGCACATTACTTTGATGCTGAGGAGGCTGATATTTGATGAAGAAGTTAGACCATAAAGCTTTACTTTTTGTAAGTATTGTTGTTGTTAGTCTTAACCGTTGTCTCCCATGTTGTTATCCCTGCCATGTCAGTTGCTTTTCCTCTCTCATTTCACTGTAAACCCCTGCAGCAGCATAATCAGCTGTTGGCAGAACAGTAAGCTTATTGTGTGAAGTATAAAACATGTACAGGTTCACCTCAATAAATTAGTATATATTATGAAAAAGTTATTCTATTCCAGTAATTAATTTCAAAAACTGAAACTCAATACGTAGATGAATGCATTTCAAATAATTATTTTTGTTAAATTTGAGAATTATGGCTTACAACTAATGAAAAACTTAAATTCACTTTCTTGGTTTCCAATAAAAAAATGAATCTTTATACAGAAATGTTATATTATGACCTAAACAATGTCTTTGTCCAATAGACAATCACTGGCACCCTCCACATGGAGGGTAACAAAGGTCACTGCTAAAGAAGCAGGCTGATCACAGCGTGATGTATCCAAGCATATTAACGTAAAATTGAATGCAATGAAATAAGATGAGCTAGAAAAAGGTGTAAACACAGGGTAAAATAAGCATTAAACATATCACCAATTTACTATGTAAATATACACTGCTCAAAAAAATAAAGGGAACACTTAAACAACACAATATAACTCCAAGTAAATCAAACTTCAGTGAAATCAAACTGTCCACTTAGGAAGCAACACTGATTGACAATCAATTTCACATGATGTTGTACAAATAAAATAGACAACAAGGGGAAATCTTTGGTGATTAGCAAGACACACTCAATAAAGGAGTGGTTCTGCAGATGGGGACCACAGACCACTTCTCAGTACCTATGCTTTCTGGCTGATGTTTTGGTCACTCTTGAATGTTGGTGGTGCTTTCACACTCGTGGTAGCATGAGACGGACTCTACAACCCACACAAGTGGCTCAGGTAGTGCAGCTCATCCAGGATGGCACATCAATGTGAGCTGTGGCAAGAAGGCTTGCTGTGTCTGTCAGCGTAGTGTCCAGAGCCTGGAGGTGCTACCAGGAGACAGGCCAGTAAACCAGGAGATGTGGAGGAGGCCGTAGGAGGGCAACAATCCAGCAGCAGGACTGCTACCTCCGCCTTTGTGCAAGGAGGAACAGGAGGAGCACTGCCAGAGCCCTGCAAAATGACCTCCAGCAGGCCACAAATGTGCATGTGTCTGCACAAACGGTTAGAAACCGACTCCATGAGGATGGTATGAGGGCCCGACGTCCACAAATGGGGGTTGTGCTCACAGCCCAACACCGTGCAGGACACTTGGCATTTTCCAGAGAACACCAGGATTGGCAAATTCGCCACTGGCGCCCTGAGCTCTTCACAGATGAAAGCAGGTTCACACTGAGCACATGTGACAGAAGTGACAGAGTCTGGAGACACCGTGGAGAGCGATCTGCTGCCTGCAACATCCTTCAGCATGACCGGTTTGGCAGTGGGTCAGTAATGGTGTGGGGTGGCATTTCTTTCCGTGTGCTCGCCAGTGGTAGCCTGACTGCCATTAGGTACCGAGATGAGATCCTCAGACCCCTTGTGAGACCATATGCTGGTGCGGTTGGCCTGGGTTTCTCCTAATGCAGGACAATGCTAGACCTCATGTGGCTGGAGTGTGTCAGCAGTTCCTACAAGATGAAGACATTGAAGCTATGGGCTGGCCCGCCCGTTCCCCAGACCTGAATCTGATTGAGCACATCTGGGACATCATGTCTCGCTCCATCCACCAACGTCACGTTGCACCACAGACTGTCCAGGAGTTGGCGGATGCTTTAGTCCAGGTCTGGGAGGAGATCCCTCAGGAGACCATCCTCCGTCTCATCAGGAGCATGTCCAGGCGTTGTAGGGAGGTCATACAGGTACGTGGAGGCCACACACAATACTGAGCCTCATTTTGACTTGTTTTAAAGACATTACATCAAAGTTGGATCAGCCTGTAGTTTGTTTTTCCACTTTAATTTTGTGTGTGACTCCAAATCCAGGCCTCCATTGGTTTATAAATTTGATTTCCACTGATGATTTTTGTGTGATTTTGTTGTCAGCCCATTCAACTTTGTACAGAACAAAGTATTCAATGAGAATATTTCATTTATTCAGATCTAGGATATGTTATTTGAATGTTCCCTTTATTTTTTTGAGCAGTGTATTTCTAAAGGGGGCAATTGACAAATAAATTATCACCAGAGGGTGGTAATGACCCATCCTGTACACACATGCAAAAAAAAAAAAAAAGAAGAGATGTTATTTGTGATCAAATTGATGTTGATGTTTCTTTACCCTTCCTTTTTATTATACACAACTTAATTTAATACACAATATTAAGATAACATGCAATATGTGAATAATGGAGAATGTTGCGATAACGACATGGCATGCAATAAGTTTAAAAGTTAGTTTAGAGTCTTGATGCCTTTCTGATGTCTTTCTGTTTATAGTAAACACAGACCCCCAGATAACGAGTAGTCTACCCAGCTACTAAAAATAACAATATTTTCATCTCAACAGCAAGGTTTTACTGAACAACTTGCTTCTAGATGATGTCTGCTGTTTTAAATGTTAAGCTGTTAAACAAGTGTCGTGCTTAGCTAACACTTATTACAGTCTAGGACTCAGGGGTGTCAAATTCCAGGCCTCAGGGGCTGGTGTCCTACAACATTTAGATGTGTATTTGCTTAAATACAGCTGAATCAAATAATTAGGTCATTAGCAGGACTCTGGAGAACTGCATACTGAGGAGGAAATGCAGCCATTTGTTTGAGGTGTGTTGGACCAGGGACACATCTAAAACCTGCAGGATACCGCCCCTAGAGGACTGGATTTTGACACCTGTGGTCTAGGTAGTTCTTTGTGATATGCATACTGCAAACAGTAATTCTGTAATAACAATAAATTTGTGATATATTGTGCAGCCATAATCCATGGTTTGAACACATATGGTGTAACTAACCATTTCTAAATTTGCTATTTTTAAATTTATCAACAAATTTCAAATCTGCTCATATCAATCACTGAACTGTCCATGAATCTGTCGATGTGTGGACATGTACCATTAACAGCAGGTTTATCTATATACAGTATACACAGATAGGGAAACAATTTACAAGGTAAGAAAAGGTCACAAAAATTTTGCTTAGCCTTGTTTTTCCTTCAAGGACATCACTAGATTAGTTACCAGGTTCTTAATTAGGACGGTCACTATAGGTTATACTTTTAGTGAATACTTCAGAACAATGAGAATGTATCGGGGATGCAAGCTGAAAAGAGTCTGTAAATTGCAAAAGCTCAAAACTTGAATTTTCCTCTAGAGGCTTGCACAATTTATTTTTTGAAGTGGTTAAAACCTTGTCTAATAAGCACTGGGAAAGCCATACTTTCATCAGGTTTATGTTATTACTGATAAGAACAAAACAAACTAGACAACTTTATTAAAATATATAACAATTTAGACAGCCAACAATAACACATGGCAGCACTTCATGATTTAACGTCTGAAATCGAAAGTCTCCAGCTGTTAGAAGAGCTTTGACTGAGTGTACCCGAACCATGTTTACTTTATGACATTGTGTAACCAAGTTTAAAACTTTGTAATTTAATATATGGATTTTGGCAACCTCGGCACAATAACATTTTAAGACATCATCCTTAAAACGTTATCAGACGTCGGCACTTAGTCGAGCTTTGCATATTTTCTCAAAAGTATTAGCTTATCTCGCTGTGGAAGAAGTTCTGCAATAAATATCTAATTATTTAATCAGGTCTATGTGCTGCAGATAAACCAAGGAGGCAGCAGAATTAAACAGACTATTTACGATGTCAGAATGAAGCCAACACACTGTGAGTCAAACACGACTGAAACTGTCACAAAGGAAAGGCGTCATTAAACTAAGGACCCCCAGCAGAGCAGATCAACAGGAGCTTGTAACACATACAAGTCTGCATACTCAGACATTTAAACAAGCCACAAAAGCTCTAATATAATTATGATGTGTCCATAATCATAACATCAAGACGAAACCTGAGAGCAAAAGTAGCAGGAAAAAACATGAACCATGAACTTTTAGTTCAAGTAAAGGTTGATTTTTAGAGAAAGCACAAATCATGTGGGCGTGCACAAACTCTCTTTCAGAAGTTTGAACAAAAAGTCAATTCATGCAAGTTTTGGAGCAGCACACCTTGCGTGAACTCACTCCTGTTACAGCTATTACAATAATGCTCTAAACGGCACTTACTGGTTTGCAACCAAGTTGGGAAACAAAACCACATCTGACACCTGCAGACTGGCATCGCAACACGTACATGCCGTTCCACGCAGGAGTATAACGAGAGCTGCAGAGGGACATCTTTTTCTCATTTCAAATCCGAATTTCATAATATTTTGAAAGATTTGCTGGATTACATAAGGAAATCCCCTAGTTCAGACCAAACGATCCTGTTTGTAAAGTCCCACAGAGCTGAGACTGTCCACAGCATCTGTGAGATGCATTTAATGAGCAGTTTGGTTCAATAAAACAGTGCTGATTTCCTTCAAATAAACTGCTAGAAAAGCAGCTGGTCAGATTTTTTTAAACATGGAAAATTGCAATTTTGAGGAAACAGTTTACCAGACTCTATATAAAGGTATGCCAGCACAGAGAAACAGCTCCCTGCTGCAAAAAAGGGAAAATACAGAGTAGTGTGGGTTCAGGACAGAATAGTTTTCCAACATTTTTTGTGGAAACTATTCCAAGTGGGAAGCACAATGCTCTGATTTCACAGTGAACCCACCTCACTAGTCATAGCCCCCGCCCCAAACAACTTCATTGAGACACTTTACCTCATATATGTATTTAAATCCCTTCAGTCTGATCTGGATTGTGCATTCATTCATTTTTGGGCCATAGAAATGTTTCTGGAGACATACATCGTGGATTCATGCAAATTCTGAGCAAACTGAGACAGAATTTAAAGTGAATATATTTCCACTTTTACAGCCATACTTTTGCTTATTGACCACCCTTACAATTGTAAGCCATCTCTTCTGTATGTGCTTTTATTCTTACTCCCACAACATCCTGCAACAGTTGGAGAGAATCCTTGTCACCACAAAAGTTGTATGAACTGTTTCTTCTGACTATGAGCAGATTGCAAGCTTAAGTTTTATTTGCAGCGATCCAACCGTGAGAATTGGGTCAGGCCAGTGGAGCAGAAGCCAGGATGGAGCAGCAGGCGCAGTGATGAGCCACGTAGGGACTCCAGGTCTGAGTTAACGAGTGAGATGGGACAGGCGAAAGAGAAATCTGTCATCTAGACCAACAACTGTGCATCACTGAAAATTGCATGACTTCAAAAAGGCATGCATTTTAAATCTCATAGGCTACCTGTTTATTTTCCTAACAGGCAAGGCATCTTTGCAGCCTTGAGGCTAAACAGCAACTACTTTGAGAAAATCTAACAGTAAACAGACAGATTCAGTACAGAGCCAGGGAATGCTATTGTCTTTCTAGATGAGATTTGGATCACTTATTAACTTGATCTTTAGTTAGGAGTACAGAGAAGATGAAAGTCAACATCTCTGTCTTGTCCTTAGATTGTCTAAATTTGAATCTAGTTAAACTTTTTTGATAATAACATAAACAATGTGTCTCTTGCGCAAATGTTTATCAGTGTATGCTGGGATGCTCACAGCCAAAGAAATATGCTGTTTACCTATTGTGTGCAGCATAGCGAAGTAATAGCAGATTCAGGCCAGGGCAGACATGGAGCAGGATGGGAGCCACTACAAGAGGCTAGGCAAACTAACTAACTAACTAACTAACTCAATCTCTTTACTTTCTGCAGACAACATTTATAATGCATCCTGAAAAGCACATAAAAGGCAATAAATTACAAAAAATTCAGCTATCCTAAAAGTAGATGGCAATTTATCAAAAGTCCAGCCCTAACTGTGCCTAAAAAAAGAAAAAGTGTTCATCTATTTATCTATGAATGATTAGACATGTGTGCAAAGCTGCTTCCTGCTTTGGATGAAAGGAATGTGAGGCTGGACTTGAGGCATAACATGGAAGTGTAAACATGAGAGGCTTTCTGTCCTGCTGCAGAACACCGGCGCAGAGGGGAAGGCTTCAGCACAAAAATTGACACTGCAGGGTAACACTGCTCCGCACTATTCAGACATGTACAAATAAATAATTAAAAGGAGCACCCAGAAAGTTTTTAATGGGATAACCAGAATGGGGCTTAGTTAGTTCATTGACTGCCATATCAGGAGTCATGGCCATGTCATGGCAACAAAGTGCAGTACACAATAATATATATTCAGTGAATGGGTCTCTTTGGGGCAGATGCTCAGAACTGGCACCGATAACAGAGCTGAAGATACTGAAGGAAGATGGTTGTATTATCGTTACGCTCTACAAATTTGTGAAGCAACACAACGCCGAAGCTAGATTCAAATTAGACAGTGTGGTAAAGGGTCATTTACGTATTCTTCTTCGCCATCAGGACCAACTAAACTCTGTTCCACTCACAGGGTATGAAGACGTGATAACTTAATTACAATAGGAGTTGCCATATTTTGCTTGGCAAATAAACCAGACCCAAACTAAGAACGACAGGTTCAGTTTAAAACTCTGATCCATGACGGTTTAGTGGCCAAAAATGCTGTAAAATTTAAATGTTTTAAACGAGTACACTGCGGTGTGTTTACTCAACCCAAAGTAACCAAAATTAACATCTCTATTTTTCTGAGTTTTACATTTTTTACATTTAGAAAGTGGAATAAGCAATAAGATCTGAAAACCTTCTTCTGTACTTATCAAGATTTGGAAAATGATAAAAATCTACTTCGATGCTTTCCAGGCTATTCAAGACTGTGTGAATAAACCCTGTAAAGATCACAAAGCAAACTAGAACTGCAAGCAATTAGGGAAGGGTTCCAAAGTATCCCAAGCTAATTAAAAGCATTGTAATGGCGGCTATAAGAAACAAAGGAGAGAAGAAATGTGGATTTAATGCAACAGATTGGAAAAAGTATTTGTCTGTCTACTTTTACATGTACATGAACTTTGATGGCATCTTATTTTTAACCTATAAGGTCCAATATGTTGATGGTCTGACTGTTACCAGAAATAGCAACTTTAATCATTCAGTAAACATCTTCCACAAGGTTTAGTGGTGTGTTTCTAGTTGGATGGGAAAATCTGAATTGCACTCTTCACTCTAATTCATCCTAAAGGTGTTCAAGAAGGTTGAGGTCAGGATTCTGTGCAGGTCAGTCAAGTTTCTCCACACCAAACGTTATAAACCTGCAGCCATGGAAGTGACTGGGACACCAGAATTCATTGATTTGGTGCTGTGACCCAATATGTTTGGCAATACAGTGTCCATCACATAACTTTTTTAATATTGTCAAGCCCTACAATTTCCCACTTAGTACAGGAACTATGCTGTCTACCAGGAGGCACAGAGCACAATGTACTTTTTGAGAAAGCTTAGGTATTTTAGTGTTTGCATATCTTCTATAAGTCGGTAGTGGACAGCACAGTCTCTTACGCCGCCATTATTTGGGGAAACAGCATCAGACCCAGTGACTTAAAAAAGCTAAATAATCTGATACAGAAGGTTGGCTCTGTTCTGAAGCATCTAGACTTGATTGTGCTTCATCAAATAAAGAATCAATCAATCAAAACTTTATATATAAAGCGCTTTTACATACCATATGGCAACCAGTGCTGCAAAGGTGAGTAAAAACACGATGAGATAAAATCATAAATCATAAAAGCAGTAAGCAATAACAACACAATGAACAATAAAAGACAGTGCAAAGACTGGCCTACTGATCATGCTCAAGAATACAATGAAGATAGGAACTAAGAAAGAGCAACACAAGCCACTACAATACATCCTCCCTGCCCAACAACCATCTATAGTTAGCCAAAGCAAGTTTATTTGTGTTGCACATTTCAGCAAATAAGACAATTCAAAGTTCTTTACTTGCAAAAACATAAGAGAATCCAGAAACAAGTACATTGCAGTGGCATAATAAAGAAAAATAAAGTTGGAATACAGACTAAAATTCTAGAATTGCGACGCTCAAGGTGGCAGCAGGTTGGAGTAGCTCTGTTACTTTTGACTTAGCCTGGCTCAGAAGACGGTTCTGGTGTTGTGGAAGACCTCCTGTCATGTTCCGGTACCAAAGAAAACTCACCCATCAGTCCTCAATGACTATAGACCTGTTGCCCTGACATCTCACATCATGAAAGTCCTAGAGAGACTCCTGTTGGCCCACCTGAGTAAGCAAACACTAAACCATCAGGACCCCTTCAGTTTGCTTATCGCTGTGGAGTTGGAGTTGAAGATGCCATCATACACCTGCTTCAACAAACCCACTGTCATCTGGACAAAGCCAGCAGCACTGTGAGGATCATGTTCTTTGATTTCTCCAGTGCATTTAATACAATTCAACCTGATTTTCTTTGTCAGAAACTCCAGACGATTCAGGTGGAGGCCTCAACAATCTCCTGGACCAAAGACTACCTGACAAACAGACCACAGTTTGTGAGACTGAAGGGTTGTGAGTCTAACCAGGTAGTCAGCAGCACAGGAGCACCACAGGGGACTGTACTATCACCATTTCTTTTCACTCTGCACACCTCAGACTTCCAGTACAAGACAGATTCCTGTCATCTGCAGAAATACTCAGATGATTCTGCAGTCGTGGGGTGGATCAGAGATGGACAAGAAGCTGAGTACAGGAAGGTGGTGGACCGCTTTGTGGCATGGTGTGGAAACAATCATCTCATCTTGAACGTGACTAAAACAAAGGAGATGATTGTAGATTTTAAGAGAAACAGGAATAAGTCAAAAACTATTTCTATCATGGGAGAAGAAGTGGAGGTGGTGGAGGAGTATAAATACCTCGGTGTTCACCTGGACAACAGACTAGAGTGGAGATGCAACTGTGAAGCCATCTACAAGAAGGGACAGAGCAGACTGTACTTCTTGAGGAAATTTAGGTCCTTCAGTGTTTGCAGCAAGATGCTGCATATCTTCTATAAGTCTATTGAGAATGTGATCTCTTCTGCCATCATCTGCTGGGGAAACAGCATCAGAGCCAGGGACCTAAAAAGCTCATCAAGCTGATAAAGAAGGCTGGCTCCATTCTGGGGACTCCTCTGGAACCTCTGGAGATCATTGTGGAAAGACAGATTCTTCATAAAATGAAGAACATATGAAGAACCCTGAGCATCCTCTTCATGAGACTGTCCTACAACAACAGAGGGTCTTCAGTCAGAGGCTTCTTCAGATCTGCTGTAAGACGGAGCGCTACAGGAGATCCTTCCTGCCCACAGCCATCAGCATCTACAACAACTCTTTGAAGAAACCTTCATAATATGAGCTATAACAACATTTAATTTCCCTTTGGGATTAATAAAGTATTTTTGAATTGAATTAAAATTAATCAGTAACTTAAGACCTTATTACTAAGATCATTATATTTTCAATATAACATTTACATGTATTATAACAAAACTAATAATATAGTTACTTAATAAATTATACTTAACTTAAAGAGTAATTTAAGCAAGTTAAACATAAATGTCAACTTATATTGATGTTTTTCAGGCTACATGTGGCCCGAATGATTTCATACTTAGATTAGCTAACTTCAGCATCCTCAAACAAAACACAGTAGGATTCACAACAGTTACTGATGGAGGGTTCTCAGAGTTTACACCAAGCCCCAGTCCGAACCACCAATTCCAATTTTGGCTGATTTTGATTTGTTAACACATAACAGATAAAGTACTTACTCCAGGATGTTTGAAAGAGGAAAGAAATGTGAACACAACAAATCATATCAATTTGTGCATTTAACCATTGTCTGATTTTTTTATTGAACTCGAAAAAGGGTGTAAAGTACATGCTGGTTGATGCGTTTATAGACCAGAAGAGCAAGTCATTTTTCTAAATTCATACTAAACTCATATTATGCTCCTAAGACTGTCTGGCCAGACCATTGGGGCAGCCAACATTTAGGGGTTCCATTTACCAGCCCCTCTTCCCCCCTTTGGTGGCGCCACTGGAAAATATACACAATACAGAGAAAAAAAAATGACAGAGGGCTGCAGATGGTAAAAATAGCATGCGTAGCATTACGCAAGAAACCTACAAAGCTAGTTATCGATAATCATGTCCTTGCTTGACTCGTGTGACAAACAGATTAGGAGGAGCCAGATTTGAACTTATATGATGAAATCTGAGCAGCATACAGAGAGCGTTTCCCCATTAATGGGCGCTGGATCAACAGGGACAGGATGTGGCAGATTTTAAACACAGAGAAAAGTTCCACTTGATCCAAGTCCAATATCACAACTTTCACTAATGACAACCACCAAGCACCGATTAAACGCCATGCGTAAACCCACGCCCCTCCGAGTGGTTTCTAACATCTGTCCTGCTAATGGGAGAAAAAGAAAGTGTTTCCCAGTCTCGCCTAGCAGCGCGGCTAACGCTATGTAGCATCAACATCAACACACACACACACACACGGCCTGGACCCACGAAGGTCCACTCGGTCTGCGACCACAAACAACTTACCCGCCTTCTCCTGGTCGTATCCGACAACAGTGAAATAGTCAGCCAACCTAGCCATGTCTGCTGCTTTTCCCGAGAAATACCAACACAATTCAGCATTTTTCCTCCTTCCAAAGAACAGCCATGTTTGACAGAAGGAGCGTCACTGCGCTTGCGTGCGGCGACGGGGATACATCCATGGGCGTGGGCCTCTTTCAGTTTACAAATATCACTATGTCAACGCAGGTTCCTATTTTAAACAATAAAACAATCTTCTTTAGTAAACGAAACGAAATGTTTGTCATCCAGTAGGCTACAACCAAATGTGCAGCAGCCACACGGGGATTTTAATGAATGTTATTCTAATCTAAGAGAGCATTGGGAATTGTGATTTCCTGCTTGCAACAATACCATATTTGCTGGAGGCTCTGCGAACTTTTCAAGAAATAATAGAGGGGCCAGTTCCAAGGTCCTTTGAATAATGTCAAGGGTAAAACAGAAATTAATAAAAAAATATATGAATAAGCTAGTAGAAATGTTGTTTTGACATTTTAAATAGATATGAAAACTAGAAAAGTACTCAGGGAACACAGACCTCCGTCAAGACCACTGCATGTCAGCTGTTGACAGGGTGAGGAACCATGTAGGAATTCCAAGTCATTGCACCATGGCCTGGCAATGATAAAGAATCTCTTTAAAAAGTCCTGGATCCAGATGGTGCTCCCCATCACCACCAAAATCTAGTAATCTGTTCCTTGTCCTAATATGCACCTTGTCTGAAATTTAGTAAACAGATGGACAGATAAATACCTACGAAAATATGACGTCCTAGGTGGAAGTAATGATTGCATTAAGGGTATAAGCAATTTGAATATAACTGGCTTACACCTTACATCATTTTGTCCTTTTGTCTCCCATTTCTTACAAAAAAAAAAACTTTGCACAACAGAGGTTTTTTATGTCTGTATTGTAAGCAGCAAATTCTCAAATCGAATAAAGTGCACTGTTGAATTCATCAAACTGTAAAAAAATGAAAGGTTCGTCTGTCAAAGCCTCTCTTTGACTTTAGATGTAAGTTACAAGAAACTGAAAAAAATCACAGCTAAGGCTCGATTTTAATGGAAAATCACAGACATCACACTAACTGCCACAATAAAAATAAAAAACAACCACAGTGTTGTCGCTAAAGCAAAGACAGAAATAGCAGCTACAAAGTGATAACAATCTTTTCCACAATGGGTAACATGGTAATACTTATCTATCACAAGTCATTCTTTAGATTGTATTAGCTAAAACAAATAAATGAGTGTAACCAGGAAATTCACAAAGAGACAGATGGAAGGTTGGTTAGATGGATGGATGGATGGATGGATGGATGGATGGATGGATGGATGGATGGATGGAAATAACCAGGAAATTCACAAAGAGACAGATGGAAGGTTGGTTAGATGGATGGATGGATGGATGGATGGATGGAAATAACTCCAACTATGCAATTGAAGTCTAAAAATGCAACACTTTTTCCATAATACAGTCTTTTTCCATACTTATCCAGACCAGGTAAATACTTAAATCAAATTCCTTACCTTTTCAAACTGCGTAGGAATCATGAATTCCAAACTCTATTTTAACAAAGCCAACCAGTCTGTGGTGAAATGACCTCAGGCCCAATCTTTTATGTAGGTCAACATTTAATGGATACTTTAATGGATAACCATTTATTAACCATTTATTAATGATATGGATTTGTGAAGAAGTCTGACAACTGAACAAATCTAATACTGTAACATTTTCATTTCCGATTTAAAAAAAAAAAAAATACAGCAATCGAGTTTTCCTCCAGTAAAAGGCAGAACATCATGAAGCCACATGGTCTAAACACACTGTTCTCTAGCAACACTTTTTTTCCCAAACCAGATATCTTCAGTTTATGGCAAGTTTCACAAAACAAAATGATCCCTCCATAGAACATTCAAGGAATAGGATAAACTCTTAGGGTTAGAACAAAATATTGAAGAAGGATGAAAACAGGACAAGCTGTCACAGGGTATAGCACGTGGGGATTAGCTCATGTGTGTGAGGCAAATAGACAAACCACCAACAATAGCAGGAACCCAGCAAGCGATTTCCCTCACTTGTCATCTGTGTTTTCAATGGCTTTCTAAATTCCTGCACATTGCTTGTGTGTGCAAGTAAAACAACATAGAGGCAGAGAAGAAGTTGTATCCACAACAAAACCTGAAGACACAAAGTAGATAACTGGGTTTATCTTGAAATATTATGGTTCATGACAGGTTTACAATAATTATGAATAAGCCTCCTGTTGTTGATATACCTGCTCATACCTAAACTAAAAGGTGGTACAAAAACTGTCAGTCAAACTCCAACTTCCTCTGCACAAACGGACGGAAAAGATTGCTATATATGGAGCCAAAAGGCAGTAGAAGAATTTTGTTGTCGTGATTGCACCATCTCTTGTCATAAACTCTGGTAGGGGGATTACTGATCTGTTGGAACCAATTAACATTACACAGTGCTTACAAAACATTTTTATTTTGACA
This sequence comes from Girardinichthys multiradiatus, assembly GCF_021462225.1. Taxonomy (NCBI): domain Eukaryota; kingdom Metazoa; phylum Chordata; class Actinopteri; order Cyprinodontiformes; family Goodeidae; genus Girardinichthys; species Girardinichthys multiradiatus. The sequence continues at coordinate 26,789,651 of NC_061797.1, forward strand.
TCGCATGTGTTTGCCATTTATATATTTTTCTAGAGTTTAAAAATATGACACCACCAGCGGAATGGGGTCGCATGAGAATATAAATAAACTCATAAGGATTTCATTATGATTGTAGGATGTGAATAAGGGATCTTGATATGCCACAGAGGAATGTCAACTATGGAGTAAACCTTATGTCATGTAGCTGGTTTTCACAGTTAGAGAAAGTGAAAGGAAAATTACAACTGAAAGATTTACTTATACAATGCCGTGTGGAAATTTCTACACAGGAATTTCTTTGCTGTTTTTTCTTTTGGTTTTTCCAGCATTTCCTAAACTACTTGTTCGGGTAAATTGAAACAGGTTGTTTCTGGGTTTTATAATTTTCATCACAACAAAAAGCACGCTAATATCTGCTTTTTGGGGCTCTGATTTTTCATTTTCTACATTTTGTGTGACTTTCAAACATTTAGCTTTAATATAAAACACACCTTTAAAGCGTGATCATGTAAAGGAGTTAAAAAGCCATAAAAACAAACTCGATGTCTTTTCAATCCTCACCTAGTAGATTTACTTTCTCTATTCGGGTAAAAGTACATTTAAATTATTTTAACATCTTAATAAGCTACGTTATACTCCATGAGCCATCAATCAAGTTCCAACAGATTTATAATTATAAAATTCCATTTCATTTTTCTAACCATCCAAATGGGTCCAAAGTCAATATTTGCCTTGTCTAAACAAGTATATTGAGTTTATTGTATTTACAGCTGGGTATATTTATTATATTTAATCAGTAACTTAATGCTTGTCTTGGATTCATTGTCGTCTGGGTTTCCAGGCTCACATGGAACTTCATAGTGTCGAGGAGTGCCCTGGAAAGCCGAGGATGGGAACATTCCTTAAAGTTATTTCCTTTGTTGCCAGAGGGACTGAAAAGAGCATAAACAATAAAGAATGTGTGTAACTGACCTTAGAGTTCAAATATCACAATATAAAAGTTTTAATGTTTTGAAAATTATTAATTATAATGCAAAGAAGCCTGTCAGGACAAACATTTTGCATTCTTTTTTGAGTGTTAGTTTTGACTCTGTGTTGTTGTTTTTTTAATAATTTTGCTCTTATATAAGCCTGCATAAAAAAGTGGGTTATGACTAAGTGAAAAAAAAAAAAACAGGATACAATAGCAGCATGTGATTTATATACTATTTTTCTTCAAAGTTTTGTTTAACATATGATTTTAATTGTCATTCCTAAACTTAACCCCCACCCGTGTTGCTAAACATGAACAAAAGAAGAGTAGTTAAGTGCTTTGAATGGGGTGGGGGAAGGATGAGACAGCGTGTGTCGATCACGGAGCCCCTCCCACCCTGAGTAAGTGTATAAAGGGTGCCGGTCTGGTGTGTAGAGGCTAATAGCAGAGTGACACAGCTGCCTTAGAGAACCATAATCAACCTGAAGAAAACCTGTGGAATATTATTTTACTTTGGAAGAAGAACTTTTGAACCCATCTGAACTGATATACAGGTATGTTCACTTTGCTTTAAAGCAACACACATTGCTGTTATTTGCTGCACTGCCAGCTGATGGCTTTATCCTTACTTTTTTTAGGTCAGGGCACAAGTGTAGAGACAGGAACAGGTTATCTGTCTGGTTACATAAACAGTTCAGCTCTTAATGTGTGCGCGTCTGTGAGGGAATTGCCTACAGTCTGTAAAGCATCCAACAGGATTAGTGCATTACCATTTTTTTTTTAAATGAAGTCAAACTGTTACAGATTGCAAGTTTTCCTGGACTTCTGCTGAGTCTATTTCAGTCCGTGTCCTTCAAATAACTGGCTAGGGGCCCAAAGCGTGGTTGCAGATTTACTTAGCCGAGCAAATTGTGACCTTAGTTTAACTTTCTAAATAAATGAATATGTGCAAATAACTTGGCTTTTGGACTGTTGTGTAAGAAAACATAATGTTGGTTCTCAATGCAATAGTTATGTGGTAGTTTTCCATGTAGAGAGGGACAGAATTGAAATTTCTGCAGCTAAATATTAAATTCCATCATAACTGTTTAACTAACCAAACTTTTTTTTCTCTGTCTCCCTCTCTCTTCTTGCCACAGGAGCCACAATGAAAACGATCTGCCACTCCTTCCTCTATTGCTGCCTGTTGGCTTCAGTAGCACACTGTGTGGAACTTGAGGTGAATCCCGAGTTGAAAAAAAGGTGAGTTAACTTTAAATCAGTTCCTGCAGTAATAATAATAATGTTTCAAGTCTGTTAAGTCTCTGGCAGAAGTTACTTGCCAAGAATGTTCTACTCCAAGACTAATGGAGTTTTCCCTTCGTCTCCGCTTGCAGACTAAGCATGTGGCTCGGGAGCAGATTGAGACGGGAACTTGAGAGCATTGCAGTGGAGAAGAAATCAGTGTCTGAAAACTTTGTCAGACCAGAGGACATCAGGGATACCTTGCTGCCACATACCAGGTAAGAAATTAATCATCCAATCCCAGAAGTTAAAAACTACCTCAGTTGATCATATTTTTCTTGAAAAGTTATGGATTGACGTTTTGTCTCTTTTCTGTCTCTAGCACTGACGTTAATATCCGAACCAAGAGGTCCAAAGGTTGTTCGCTGGGTACCTGCACTGTGCACGACTTGGCATACCGCATACAACAGTTTAACCGCAACAAGCTGAAGGCTGGTGCGCCTATTGCCAAGATGAGTCCTCATGGATACGGCCGGAGGCGCAGATCTGTTCCAGAGAGGCGAGTCTCCCTGAGGATGGAGAACGGCAGGTTGAGACCCATGTGGAGACTGAACGACTCGCAGATTCACAAGCTTGAAGCTCTCCTCGGAAGGACATAAGAGGGAGGTGGGAGCAAATAGCAAGGGAGTTGGACTCTCCAGCTTTTGTCCCCTTTTGCTTGACTTTGAAATTCTCCAAATGCCTAAGACTCTTGCCAAGTATACTCCAGCACATTTGTTCCAGGCAGGAGGACTGAGTCAGAGTGAGTCTGGCTACAGCCGAGGCTCTGGGATGCCTGAGCCTTGTGGTTCAGTGGGCTAGAGTATGGAAACAGCTGGCTTAAAGACACTGGAGGGTACAGTTTGGAGCAAACTACGGGTGCTGCTCTCTGCTCGGCAGAGAAAAAAGGATGAGTGAATATACCTTTGGGCACATCCTGAAAGAGGGAACCTTCTACTAAAATTTTAGGACTTTACACACTTATTCCTCAAGGCTTAGACTTTAAAAAGTGCTATCTTCGAACGACTACATCAACATGTTCCATAAGACTGCTAAAAATGTCTTGCACTTTTCCATTTGAACTTAAGCAGAGTAAATCATAAAGAAAATATATTATTATCAATATGCCTACAGAGCTCTAATGCTCTCAATATATATCAAGTTTTGGACACTGTATTAGGGAAAATGCCTTAAATTCTGTGAGCTATGTGCCAATCCATACTGGATTTAACTATACTTGAAAATGTTATTGTCTGTAAAAAAAACATGTGCAATCTTTTTTTTTTTTTTGCAAATATTTTTATATATACATATATATATATATACACACACACACACACACACACACATATATATATATATATATATATATATATATATATATGAATTCCTCTATTTAAATATTATATAGAAGTTACATTGGAGTACTTTTGCAGATAAAGCTATTTTTGTACAGAAATATATATATATATATGTATATATATATATATATATATATATATATATATGGGCATTGTAGCTATTTGTCATTATTCCTTTGCCAACTGTGCTAAATGGATGTGGTTTGAAAGTATATTATTTTATATTTGTAAATGTATTTTATTTTATTTGTGTCATTCAATAAACCTTTTGCAAACAAAATGTCTTGTTCTGACGTCCTTTATTCTCTAGGACATTCTACTGTCTAGGGGAAAAACACAGAGCACCTGGTCTCTGTTAAGGTCTAACAGGTTCAAAATCTTTCCTCTCACAACATTCCCCCATTTCTGACCCCCGCCGTCCCCTTTAAAAGAAGGGCAGACAGGGTGCCTGGCACATTCCTGATAGGTTTAACTCATATTTGTGGGCTCACCCCACTACACAGAGCAACCTTAAAGCCTTCAAGGGGAGGCTGAAGATTTAGCTCCATCTGCATTCAATGTTTAGACACAAGAGGCTCACATGGGGTGGTGGGGTATAGAGGTGGGGGAGAGGGTTCCGGTCTAACATTCCTCTGAGTGCATCAGAGAGACTGTGAAGCTCCTACAACAGATCACCTCGCCCTATTTTTGTTAAAACAAAACTTCTGCATAAGAGCAGCCACAAAGTGGAACCTTTTATCACAGAAATACAGCATGCTTCGTATGACAGATTAAAACTTAAATTTAATGAATGCTAATTTTTGTTTGACATAACCTGCAGAACCTGCTTCAAGCAGGTCAACAAGACCTAACTGGCATCAATTAGTTTGACTTTTAAGCAATCCTTAATAGATTATCTTTTTAATGCCCAGAGAACTTCAGCAAACTATCAGTGAACAGAAATGTCCTAGTGGAGAGAAGGTTGCAATCATTCATCCTGCTCTATGATGTAAATGCAATCTCTGTCGCCCTCTAGAGATATCAGATCAGAAAGAACCTCTCCTAAACTTACGAATGGTATAGGATGAGAAAACAGTAATATCATCTTGCTGATTTGCACAAGTTCTACCCTTTAGTCTTCACTGAATTATATTTAAACACGCCCCTCAATTAATCATTGACAATGTGAGTTCATCTTAAATAAAATCCAGTTATCTCTTGCTGAGATTTATGAAACACTGTTTTTCATTTCGCAAAAGTATGCAGGATCGGTTTCACTGCATCCAAATACGGGAAAATGTGTGACACTTGGTGGAAAACAATAAAAAACTAAAATTCAAATCCATCACTGCAAAAAATCCTTGAAAACATTAGGAAAATAATTCATACTCCAAAACCGGTAGATAAAAAACTTATTGAAATATCACAAAAATGCTGAAGGACTATGCATGACTATTTTGTATGGAGTTTATTAAAGGGGAAACAAAAGGTGTCAAACAATAGCAAAGGGCTCTTTTAATCTTTTATTTTAAAATTATTTGCAGGATCTGTCACACAAATGACTCCACTACATGTGCAAAAGTAACGTAATGGAACAAAACAACTACGACATCTAGTGGTTAGTTACACCGTTTGCAATGTCTACGTGTTGAATGTAAAAGACCCTAAGTTGAAAAAACACAAGTAAATCAAATAAAACAAAATGTCATCAGAGTAAAGAATAGTACGAATGGATGTACTCTTTGTACTTTCCAATTATGTGATGGTGTCACTTCTCCAGTAAACCAATCAGCTGGTGACGCCATTGATGCTCTGATAGCATCAACAAACTGATCAGTCTGGGTCAACAGCTAAAAAACAACACCTTCGTTCCAGCTCTTATTGCATGCTAAGTGACTGCTCTTTCATTCCTTATGCAATGCTATGTTAAAAAAGACCTTTGATTTATTTTTATAGCTGGATATTGGTTTAATCATACAATAAGAAATACTTCTACCAAACTGAAAAAAATGAAAAGAGACAGAAAGAAAGTGGTCTAAAATATCCCCTCTGGAACTGGAATATGTATCTGCTCACCCATGTATGGCGTTTGATGCATCGTTTTTACCACTGAGGAGAGGAGGGCAGAGTATAACAGGATAGAACAGCAGAGGAAAGCAGATTAATTATAAATGTGACAGTAATGGATACAGGCCAAGGACTTAGACGTAAACTAACTGTCAAGGTGCGCTGATAACCTCAGAGGAGAGGATTAGCCTCATAATCTTAACAACTTCTGAGGCTAAATCGGGGACTGCTGCTTATGGCCTCACTATTATGTGAGTCTTCTGAAGAGACATAAGTCATGGTGCACCCATACTGCACAGCAAGTCTGTCTAATCTTCTCTGTAAAGGTTTAAGATGCAGGGCCTTGCAGAAGTATTCATACCCAAAATTCCTTTTGAACATTTTATCTATTACTGCCACAAACTTTGATGTGATCAATTTTGTGATAGACTAACACAAAATAACTGTAGACGGAAAAGGACACATTGTAATATGTTTTACAAATAAATAATCTAAAACGGGTGGAATCTGTATTCAAAACTGTTTACTTTGAAGCTCCTGAACAAAGGCAACTAATTAGTAATCAGAATCATGCTCTATATATTGAGCTGTTCTAGGAAGGTTTGCTGTACATTAGTAATCATTTTGAAGACCAAGAAGCACAACAGATGGGTCAGGGATAAAGCTGTAGAGAAGTTTAAACAGGATTAGGTTTTAAAACAAAATGACAAGCTTTGAATATCTCACAGAGAACTGTTCAACCCATCATCAAAAAGTGAAAGTATAACACAACCGCACACCTACAAAGACACGGCCGTCCATCTTAACTGACCATCCGAACAAGGAGTGTGTCAGTCAGAGAAGTCACCAAGAGGCCTATGGTAACTTTGGAGGAGCTGTAGAGATGCACAGCCCAGGGGGGAGAATCTGTCAACAGGACTTTAATAAGTCCAGTCAGTGGTTTGAACAAGCAGGGGACACAGCAAAGACTTGAAAGAAGGTGCTCTGATCAACATTCCACTGCACCCTGAACAAAACATCCCCACAGTGTATCATAGCGGTGACAACATCATTCTGTGGAAATGCTGTTCTTCAGCAGGGATGGGTAAGCTAAACAGGGGTAATGAGAAGATGGATGCTGGAAGAAAACTTGTTGGAGGTTGCACAAGACTTGAGACTGGAATAGAGGTTCACCTTCTGACAAGATGAAAACTCAAAACATACAACCAGAGCTACAACGGGTTAGTTTAGATCAAAGCATGTAAATGTGTTAGAAGGACTCAGTCAAAGTCCAGACCTCAATCAAAGCAATGGAAAGACCTGAATAATGCTATTCATATGTGTCCCTTGTCCAGTTTGACTCAGCTTGAGACATTTTGGAAAGACACTTTGGCAAAAGTTTCAATCTTTAGATATAAAATTATAGAAAAAAACATACCACAAAAAACACGAAGCTGTAATTGCAGCAAAGGGGTTTGTACAAAGTATTGACTTCTTTTTCACAATTATGCACAACTTTATTTCGGTCTGTCACACAAAATTCTAATAGAATACATTAAAATTTAAGCCAATATCTGTAAACATTCAAAGGGTATGAATATTGCTTTGAATATATCATGGCAGCATGTCGGTTACCATGGATACATTAAGTCAAATATAGGTATAAATTTTGCAAGGTACTGTACATTAATTTCATCTAACTCAGGGTCATGCTTTGTCATTATTCCATCGGCCAGATGACTTTGAAGAAATCTGCCCCATCACTTCTCTTTTTGGACATGCTCTTTACATAAGAATCACACAGAAGTGCAGAAGTGGAATGCAACCCTTGTTGATAAACCTGAGTTACTATTTCAGCTTTCAAGTCAATATGGATATAATGAAACAGGTGAAGTTTTGCTAAAAATAAGGTCAAACGGATGATTTACATGCTGGGAATCATTAAATTCAGTTAGCCCGTCATCCATCCAGATTAAGTGAATATAAAGTGTTGAAATCACCATAAAGGCACACTTTAGAATAATAATCTAATATGTTGCTCTTCTACTGAGCTTTGGCCATGAAAGAGTTAAGGATGGAGTCGATCGTGCTGCAGGGTGGTGGATAATATATCCACCATACTTTTTCCCAATCAGAGCACAGAATGACTTGGATGTTTTGGGGAGAGAACCTGTGCACAGTTTTACCCACTTCAGAGACTGTGGAGAAGGTGAGTGGAGGTATTATAACATTCAGTGCTGGTTTACAGAGATAGGCAACCATCATTTGGTGTACTTGTGCATCCTAAAATCTTAATCTACAATTAAAAAAAACGATATACCGTTATTTCATCGGGTTGGATTATATAATTTATGTCTGGTTTATGCCAATTCACATTGAAACATATGTTTTGGGTGACTTACTGGAAACAAATGAGTTTTATCTGAGAGTCTCTTTCAAGAAGGTTGTATGTTGTCTTTCGTGTAAGCATTTCCAGTGCCTTTTGTCTTTATACTTCCCTAGGGCCTGGACACTGAGGAAGAGATGAGACAAGGAGACACACCTCTTTCAAAACAGTCAAGTGAGCTTCTTCCATTCTCTCATCACTATCTCCATAATGCAGTAAAAGGCTTTTTCTCATGTGGTGCTGACCTCTTTGTGAGATATGATGTTGACAAAGAGCAGTTTGGTCACTCCTTCAATAAGTGCAGTGAAGTGTCTTTGAAAAATTCAAGTGACAAGATAAAGATATCAGGTTAAAGTGAGCTGTGTCTGAGATCTGACTTAGTTGGCCGGTAATGGCCTCGTCCAGCCTTTAATGGGATTTACACTGGGAGCAGGAAATAATGACTAATGGTCCTTATTCTCCAAAGGAAGCATGAGTATGATGAATGATCAATTTCCACATTATAGAACCTTTCTGCTGATTTGCCAACACAAAGGTGTTCAGGTCCAATTTAGCGTGGTTCAGTCAGAATTATTTAAATGAAGAAACTTTTTCAGAAAATTATTTCTGAAGATAATAGACTCGTACTCGTCGTCTTCCGCTTTATCTGGGACCGGGTCGCGGGGGCAGCAGACTCAACAGAGACACCCAGACGTCCCTCTCTCCAGACACCTCCTCCAGTTCCTCCAGGGGGAGCCCAAGGCGTTCCCAGGCCAGCCGAGAGACATAGTCCCTCCAGCGTGTCCTGGGCCGTCCCCTGGGCCTCCTCCCGGTGGGACGTGCCTGGAACACCTCCCAAGGAAGGCGTCCAGGAGGCATCCGGTATAGATGCCCGAGCCACCTCAACTGGCTCCTCTCGATGTGGAGGAGCAGCGGCTCTACTCCGAGCCCCTCCCGGATGACCGAGCTCCTCACCCTATCTCTAAGAGAGTGCCCGGCCACCCTACGAAGGAAGCTCATTTCAGCCGCTTGTATCCGGGATCTCGTTCTTTCGGTCATGACCCAAAGTTCATGGCCATAAGTGAGGGTAGGAACGTACACCGACCAGTAAATTGAGAGCTTTGCTTTTCGGCTCAGCTCTCTCTTCACCACAACGGACCGGCACAGCGCCCCCATTACTGTGGCAGCCGCACCGATCCGTCTGTCGATCTCCCGTTCCATTCTTCCCTCACTCGTGAACAAGACCCCGAGATGCTTAAACTCCTCCACTTGAGGCGGGAACTCCCCTCCAACCTGAAGAGGACAAGCCACCCTTTTCCGGTCGAGTACCATGGCCTTGGACTTGGAGGAGCCGATCCTCATCCCAGCCGCTTCACACGCGACTGCGAACCGCCACAGCGCATGCTGTAGGTCTTGGCTAGAGGGGGCCAGCAGGACCACGTCATCTGCAAAAAGAAGAGACGAAATCCATTGGTCCCCAAACCCGACCCCCTCCGGCCCTTGGCTGCGTCTAGAAATCCTGTCCATAAAGGTTATGAACAGGACCGGTGACAAAGGGCAGTCCTGCCGGAGTCCAACATGCACCGGGAACAGGTCCGACTTAGTGCCGGCAATGCGGACCAAGGCTCCTAATAAAGGGCCCCCGATTCCATACTCCTGGAGCACCCCCCACAGGGCATCACGAGGGACACAGTCGAATGCCTTCTCCAGGTCCACAAAACACATGTGAACCGGTTGGGCAAACTCCCATGAACCCTCGAGCACCCTGTAGAGGGTATAGAGCTGGTCCACTGTTCCACGGCCGGGACGAAAACCACACTGGTCCTCCTGAAGCCGAGGTTCGACTATCGGTCGGACTCTCCTCTCCAATACCCTGGCGTAAGCCTTACCAGGGAGGCTGAGGAGTGTGATCCCCCTGTAGTTGGAACACACCCTCCGGTCCCCCTTCTTATGAAGGGGGAACACCACCCCAGTCTGCCAGTCCAGAGGCACTGTCCCCGACCGCCACGCATTGTTGAAGAGACGTGTCAACCATGACAGCCCTAGAACATCCAGAGACTTGAGGTACTCAGGGCGGATCTCATCCACCCCCGAAGCCCTGCCACCGCGGAGCTTTTTAACCACCTCAGTGACTTCAGCCTGGGTGATGAAAGAGTCCGACCCCGAGTCCCCAGCCTCTGTTTCCACCACGGAATGCGTGATGGCAGGATTGAGGAGATCCTCGAAGTACTCCTTCCACCGCCCGATAATGTCCTCAGTCGAGGTCAGCAGTCCCCCGCCCCCACTATAAACAGTGTTGGCGAAGCACTGCTTTCCCCTCCCGAGGCGACGGACGGTTTGCCAGAATCGCTTCGAGGCTAACCGGTAGTCCTTCTCCATGGCCTCACCGAACTCCTCCCAGGCCCGTGTTTTTGCCTCTGCCACAGCCCGGGCCGCAGCACGCTTGGCCTCACGGTACCCGTCAGACGCCTCAGGAGTCCCACAAGCCAACCACAGCCGATAGGACTCCTTCTTCAGCTTAACAGCATCCCTTACTGCCGGTGTCCACCACCGGGTTCTGGGATTGCCGCCGCGACAGGCACCGCAGACCTTACGGCCACAGCTACGGGCAGCAGCATCGACAATAGATGCGGAGAACATGGTCCACTCGGACTCTATGTCTCCAACATCCCCCGGGATCTGGTCGAAGCTCTCCTGGAGGTGGGAGTTGAATACATCCCTGGCCGAGGGCTCCGCCAGACGTTCCCAGCAGACCCTCACTATGCGCTTGGGCCTTCCAAGTCTGACTGGCTTTCTCCTCCTCCAGCGGATCCAACTCACCACCAGGTGATGATCAGTGGACAGCTCAGCCCCTCTCTTCACCCGAGTGTCCAAAACATGCGGCCGAAGATCTGATGATACGACAACAAAGTCGATCATCGACCTCCTGCCTAGTGTGTCCTGGTGCCAAGTCCACTGATGGACACCCTTATGTTTGAACATGGTGTTCATTATGGACAAACCGTGACTAGCACAGAAGTCCAATAACAAAACACTACTCGGATTCAGATCGGGGAGGCCATTCCTCCCGATCACTCATCTCCAGGTGTCACTGTCGTTCCCCACGTGGGCGTTGAAGTCCCCCAGCAGAATAATGGAGTCCCCGGGAGGGGCACTATCCAGCCCCCCCGACAGAGACGCCAAGAAGGCCGGGTACTCCGCACTGCCACTCGGCCCGTAGGCTGAAATGATAGTCAGAGACCTCTCCCCAACCCGAAGGCGCAGGGATACAACCCTCTCATCCACTGGGGTAAACCCCAACACGAGACGGCTGAGCTGGTGGGCAACAAGCAAACCCACACCAGCCCGCCGCCTCTCCCCGTGGGCCACTCCAGAGTAGAACAGAGTCCAACCCCTCTCAAGGAGATGGGTTCCAGAGCCCACGCTGTGTGTGGAGGCAAGCCCGACTATTTCTAGTCGATATCTCTCGACCTCCCACACAAGCTCAGGCTCCTTCCCCCCCAGCGAGGTGACATTCCACGTCCCTAGAGCCAGCCTAAGCATCCGGGGATCGGGCCGCTGAGGTCTCCACCTTTGTCCGCCACCCAATCCTCTTTGCACCGGTCCCTCACGGTTCCCCCTGCAGGTGGTGGGCCCACTGGGGGATGGCCTCGCGTCTCTCGTTCAGGCTTGGCCCGGCCGGTTCCCGCGAGGAGCAACCCGGCCACCAGGCGCTCTCCGACGAGTCCCGACCCCAGGCCTGGCTCCAGGGTGGGACTCCGGCTCCGCCGTACCGGGCGACGTCACGTGCCTCGATAATAGACTTTTATCAAATAATAAAAAAAACTTCAGTGAGGCATAAAAAATACTTTTTTCACAGTGCTATTGTGTTGAAGATATTGATATTACAATGTGAAGTTAGTGTGTTCTTTAAATATTTACATTTCAGCAGTTTAAAGTAAATAACGAATACTGATACCAGATTTACATACAGTGTATAAAAAGACACTTAACCATTTTTTTCTCACTGCCTGACATTAAATTAGGCTAAACGTCAGGTCAGTTAGGTTTTCCAAAATGAAATTTCTGTTTACTAAATGTCAGAATAATTTAAGAGAGAATGTTTCAGATGATGATTTTATGGCTTTCTAAGCCTCTCGTAGGCTAATTCACAACTTCTTCATTAATTAGAGGCCCACCTGTGGATGTATTTTAAGGCAACCTCAAACACGCTGTTTTTTTTGTGACATCATGGGAAAATAAAAACATTCAGCCAAGACATTATGAAAGGCATTGTGGAACTCTGAATATCTGATTTACCCCTGGGTACAATTTCCAGATACCTGAAAGTGCCACATTCATCTGTTCAAACAAGTATACTCAATTATAAAAAGCATGGAAATTTCCATCCACAAAACTGTTCACTAATGAGTTAGACCTTGTGTCTCAGTGATTAGTTTTGTGGTGCAAAATATACAAATCAACCCCCGGAGAAAAAGCAAAAGACATTGTGATCATGCTGGCTGAAGTTAGTTAGAGCATTTTCCACAGTGAAAGAAGTACTTTGCTGACATGGGGTGAAAAACCACTAAGAGAGGAAGAAGCCTTTAATAGACAGACAACATAAAAGTACAAATAAGGGACAACAAACTTTTGGGGTGACCATTACAAAGCCCTGATCTCAATCCTATAGAAAATATGTGGGCAGAAAAGCTGTGTTTGAGCAAGGCATGAACCTGAATATAGTGGGTGGAGTTATACAATGATGTACAGTATGCACCTCTGAATTTGTTGCGAACCGCCAGCAGAAGAAGAGAAGAAGAAGCAGCAGCACTCGCACCAAGATGACGGACCAAGAGCATATATTAACGACATTAAGACATATATAAACTTTTTAACATTACCTGGCTTTGTACCATAGTTTCTTGGTCCGTCATCTTAGCGCTAGTGCTGCTGCTTCTTCTTCTCTTCTTCTGCTAGCGGTTCGCAACAAATTCAGAGGTGCATACCGCCACCTACTGTACATCATTGTATAACTCCACCCACTATATTCTGAGCCCGAGATCACGTGACACCAAGTTGCTGATGTAAATTCGTATTATCAAAGAAAAGAAATCGTATTCACAAACTGTTATTGTATTCATAAAGAATAAACCACAACTGTAAACTTGATCTTTGTGTTTGCAATTTCTTGAAGTTGTAACATTTTATTTTGTATTATTATAGAGAAAGTATACAATACCTCTTTTGGATTTTACTTATGCACAACTATTGACTAATATACACACATTTCCGTTTTTACATACACATTGTTTTTGACAGCGTTCTTACCCCATATAAGTGTTGCCTCAATTGTTGGTTCTGTCTTGTGTTCGTGTCTCATGCCAAGTAGAGTATGGGGAGCCGTTTGTAAAGTTACACAGTAAACAATTTACAGCAATATTTTGAGTTATGTAGCCTGTCATAAGAGAAAAAAAATGGGGGTTCATTTTTCAGTCATATTTTCACCATGTCATTCATACATTTAGAAATGTCACAGTTCTAAACTAAACATTTAATCAGCAAGTTAAATATTTAGTTTACAAACTAAATATTTAGCTTGCAAATTATATATTTAGTTAGCAAGCTAGCTTGCTAATTAAATATTTTGTTTGGTGTTAAATATTTAGTTTGGAGTTAAACATTTAGTTTCTAAACTAAATATTTAGTGTCGAACTGTGACATTGAATAATATGGCAAAAATATGACTTTGAAAAAGGAATCCCCATTTTGTTTTTTGTCTTATGGTAGGCTACATAATATAAGATATTGCTATCAATTTTTGACTGCGTAACTTTAGGTGTTGTTTCTTTAGGCTTCACCTTTTTGTTGGTTTTCTAGTGTCGTGGGGGTCAGCAGTGTTCACTGCACAAGCCGTGATCTCGGGGGCAGTCCATGGGATTGATATCCCACTGGTTTGGTGCTTAATTAACCCACTGCCGAATCACAGGAAAAGCCAGGATTTGGGTATTCAGGTGAAACTTGGCAGGCAGGTGAAGCATCGTGGGGACATGTTTTCTTAGGGCCTATTGCTGTACACTTGTTTCAGTATAGCACTTCACTCTACAGTGTGTTTGCCGTGAAGCTATTTTGTGCTTGTGGTTAAGGTGTATGTACGTTCTTGTGATAGAGGATGGAATTTGATCTGGACGATTTTGTGGCAACAACGTGTGTGTGGTAAACAGGCTTACTGGGGTGGCTTAGAGTTTCAGCACCATGGACAGCGCCCTGTCATCTATTGTGGGAGATGACAGTAATGCTGGTACCTTGGACATTGCTTTTACACACAGGCACCTTAAAAATTGGTGGGTAAATTGGACACTTTGGTTGCTTACTTGCTGGAAGGTTGTGTTACACAGTTATTGGAGGCAATACATCAATTTCCAAGAATGGACGATTGCAACGGGCAAGTGGGTTCTGCTAAATCTGTTAGTAAATTTAATCTTCTGAAGGGCTACTGGCATTTGCTGTTGACTAAGCGCACGCATGAGGTGTCTGCGTTTATAACTCAGACAGGCTTGTACGCTTATACGGTGATGCCATTTGGGTTAGAAATGCAACAGTGTAATTTCAATGACTAATGAACAGAGTGGTTGCTCATATGTCTGCGATTTACTTGCATGACGTGGTTGTGTATTTTGACACTTGGGAGGACACTTGTAGAGCACATCAGGGAACTTTTCACTCATTGGTGGGGGCAAGGTTGACAGTCAAAGGCTCAGGGAGTTGTGCAATTTCATGTTCCAGTTACTAAGAAGGAGCTCATACATTTTTCTGGGCTCGTTGGGCAGGGAAGCTGGTGCCTATCTCCAGCAGTCTATGGGCAGGAGGCGGGGTACACCTTGGACATGTTGCCAGTCGATCGCAGGGCAACACACAAACAACTAAGGACAATTTACAGAGACCAATTAACCTAACACGCATGTCTTTGGACTGTGGGAGGAAGCCAGAGTATCCAGAGAGAACCCACGCATGCAAACTCCATGCAGAAAGACCCCCGCCAGGAATTGAACCCAGGGCCTTCTTGCTGCAAGGCAACAGTGCTACCAACTACACCACCATGCAGTCTGTATTATAGATGCTTTTGTCAAAAGTTCAGCAGTCGTTCGAACGGGTTAAAAGGCATCTGTGCTGCTCCTGTCTTGGAGCTGTTCTTACATGGTTGATGATCTGGGTATTTGCAGGTCGATCAGCTACTTTCCCAACAAGTTCAATAAGCATCAATTGAATTACTCTGTGAGTGAGAAGGAAACATTTGCTTTAATCCTGGCTTTAACACATTTTGATGTTTATTTGAGTGGTAATGCTAACATTGTGGTACACATGGATTACAACCCGCTTACGTTTTTGTCCTCTTTGAAATGTCCGAATCAGCGCCTGGGCCATTGGTTATTGTTCCTCCAGCTATATTAAAGGAAAAGATAACATTGTAGCAGACGCTGTGCTCCAGAATTGTAGCCAGAATTGCCTGTTTCTTTCCTCTCCTTCTTTCTCGCTCTTTCTATCCCTTAAATGGCTTCTGTGTGCACCAGTTGCTGGGCTGGAAAGTGGTTGGAGGATTAAATTCATGGGCACAAAAATCTGTTGGCCAAAGTATTCTATTTGAAAAGGCAACACTGTAAAGGTGGGTGGGTTTTTGAACTTGGTATTGTATGTAAGTCGAGAACTTGTAGGTTGGTGCAGGGTTTCACGGGGAACCTGCTCTTTATGGGTGGGAGTGTGACCACCCCCTGCTGGTGTAGTTGGCCTGGAATTTGTTTGACTTTTGTCAGGCACCACTGTAGGTATCTGGTGAGACCAGCCATGCTGCCGCCATGAAGGCATTTTACACACTCACTGCGGTACAACATTTATTTCACTACACCCTGCCTTACTGATTCCATACAGCATACCAAACATTCACACTGACAACATACAGACGGATTATTCTTTATTTTAAATAAACGATTTTAAAAGGGCATAAAACTATTTTGTTGTCGTGTCCCCCCTTTTCTTTGTTATGGCTTTTTGGGCCGGGTCGTAACACCCACAGAGATAGAGAGAGGTAACTGAATTAAAGAAAATGTAGGTGGAAAAAATCTGGCTTTAAAAAAAGCACTCTTAAGTGTAGAGGCTACTTTTTCCATCAAACAAGTCTTCAATAAAGACAATTCTGTTTTCAATCCAGGTCTTTTCACATCTACTTTTTTTTTAATTAAAAGCAATAGATGCACACAAAAAAATAACTTGTTCACAGAACGTAATAAAATTATGGATAGAATTGCCACCAAAATAAATGCACTCTTTTAGCAAGAAATAATTTTGTTGACTGACCTAAATGTAATTATGTTGGGTAAACATGTATTTGCGTTACTGTAACATAATTAGTAGTATGGCATCTGCTGTTCAACAGAAACTTTTCAGTAGGTGGCAAATTAATTTACATTTGGAACCCAACAAGTCTTCATGCCCACTACCTTCCTCACTAACACATAATAAACTCAAACATGGGAAACAACAACAGACTAACACACTAAAAGAATAATGCTAAAAAAGCTAACAAATGATTAACAATGAACATGAACTCTGCCCATAATCCCTTTCCAGAGTCACGTGACAGACAGTTGCTTGCAGCATTCTACAACAAAGCAAAACTTCAGTGTCCAACAGTCTGTGCATTATGTTTGTTTAAAGAAAAACACCTATGTACATTAATCTTAAGACTGAATAGAGTGGCTATTGAGAAAGTCTACAATGTACACTCAGCGGCCACTTTATTAGGTACACCTTGCTAGTACCTGGTTGGACCCCCTTTTGTCTTCAGAACTGCCTTAATCCTTCGTGGCATAGATTCAACAAGGTACTGGAAACATTCCTCAGAGAGTTTGGTCCATATTGACATGACAGCATCACACAGATGCTGCAGATTTGTCGGCTGCACATCCATGATGTGAATCTCCCGTTCCACCACATCCCAAAGGTGCTCTATTGGATTGAGATCTGGTGACTGTGGAGGCCATTTGAGTACAGTGAACTCATTGTCATGTTCAAGAAACCAGTCTGAGATGATTCGTGCTTTATGACATGGCGTGTTATCCTGCTGGAAGTAACCATCAGAACATGGATACACTGTGGTCATAAAGGGATGGACATGGTCAGCAACAATACTCAGGTGGGCTGTGACATTGACATGATGCTCTATTGGTACTAAGGGGCCCAAAGTGTTCCAAGAAAATATTCCCCACACTCTTACACCACCACCACCAGCCTGAACCGTTGATACAAAGCAGGATGGATCCATGTTCTCATTCTGTTGATGCCAAATTCTGACTCTACCATCTGAATGTCTCAACAGAAATCGAGACTCATCAGACCAGGCAACATTCTTCCAGTCTTCAACTGTCCAATTTTGGTGAGCCTGTGCGAATTGTAGCCTCAGTTTCCTGTTCTGAGCTGACAGGAATGGCACCCGGTGTGGTCTTCTGCTGCTGTAGCCCATCCGCGTAAAGGTTTGACATGTTGTGCGTTCAGAGATGCTCTTCTGCATGCCTTGGTTGTAACGAGTGGTTATTTTAGTATTTCTATCAGCTCAAACCAGTCTGGCCATTCTCCTCTGACCTCTGACATCAACAAGGCATTTGTGCCCACAGAACTGCAGCTCACTGGATATTTTCTCTTTTTCTGACCATTCTCTGTAAACCATAGAGATGGTAGTGCATGAATATCCCAGTAGATCAGCAGTTTCTGAAATACTCAGACCAGCCCGTCTGGCACCAACAACCACGCCACGTTCAAAGTCATTTAAATCCCCTTTCTTCCCCGTTCTGATGCTCGGTTTGAACTTCAGCAGATTGTCTTGACCATGTCTACATGCCTAAATGCATTGAGTTGCTGCCATGTGATTGGACGTTGGGACAGGTCCGTGTGTTGGACAGATGTACCTAATAAAGTGGCCAGGGAGTGTACATTACACATTACTGCCAACTAATGTTTTGGAGGTGTAAGCAGAAATGATTTGCAAAATTAGTCATTTATTGAAAGACTGTATTTTTAGAGCCGATTTCAAAGTAGAAACCTTTATTTTTGTAGGACAATGAAGAGTATAAAGTAAAGACTGCATGCAACGCTACACAAAAAGAGAAACTGTAAATACTCATGACAAATCGGCTTGGCAGGATGCATAGATGTCATCTGTTGTAAAGAGGTGGTTAAAAAACTGCATTACTACACCATTGGCTCCAACAACAGTCTAATTGTTTGGCTAATTTGTATTGTTGTATTTCTTGAGTTCTAAGTGTAGGTTTACAAAAAATGACCAAGTTCATCTTGCAGGAAAACTTCAGCTTTTGAACAAACTTAAACAAAAGCAGTTCAGACAATGCTCAGTAGGTGGTGCTCCTTTGCAGAAGTTTGTCCTTGGATGCCTTGCACACAAAACCTCATACAACCCCCTGTTTACAAAACACAAACTGGTCAGAGCAAGTCCTTCTGTGACACCTTGCTGTTGCCTGCCATTTTATTGTACCTTCTGCCCTCTTCCAGACATGCCTCGTCAATTCCCAAAGGGAACTTTAAGTGAGGCAGAGAAGAAGGCGCAGCTACTGGCTGAGAAAGCTTATGCTTCGGCACTAAAAGAAGAAGTCAACAAGGATGCCTTGTCAATGTTCACTGTGCCTGAGGACTGCCCAATTGGCCTACAGCAAGCCAAAGATCATGAGCTGCTTAAGGAGCTGGCAGAGCAACAGTCAGAGGAGAGTGTCAAGAGGTAGGTCTTGCCATCTCTCTGAATCTGAAGTATAGCTCTGTCATATCATGTTAGAATGTAACAATTCAGCATTATGTTGCAAATTTTTCAGGAGAAAAAGCCTGAGGCTGATCCGTTCCAAGTCCCTGTCCCTGCAGATCCCAGGGAATATAGATTACCCAGATTCCAGGACAGTTACACCATCAGTGTCCACTAGCTCCACCTTCTCATCAGTAGCAGAAAACTGTCCTGATTTCCAGAGAGTTACCATTAGTGGTGATTACTGTGCTGGAGTAAGTGTAATGACTTTCAAGGAGTTTGTATATCTGGTCCCCAATAACTTTAATTTATGTGTAATGTCCTTCTCAAACACAGGTCACAGTGGAAGACTACGAGCAGGCAGCCAGAAGTCTGTTTAAAGCTCTGCTGCTTAGAGAGAAGTATTCAAAGCTAGCCTATCACAGATTCTCTAGAACAACAAGCCAGTTCCTTCGCAGTGCTGAGAACATGAGATGGGATGTAGAAGATGAAGTCCTGCCTGGTATGACGTGTCTGACATTTTAGAATATGGTTTATACTACTTTGTGTGACCTTAATGGAACATCGTTGTGCCCTTCAGACGTATGCCCATGTCCTGCAGGAGATGAGGATCCCTACAGTATGGACAACATCCCTGAGAATCTGAACTATGAACTGAAGATGAAGGATGGCATTGTGTATGTGTATAACAGTGCAGAGGCACTCAGAAAGGAACAGCCCAATGATCTTCCTTACCCAGACTTGGAGACCTTTGCCATAGATCTCAGTCATGTGCTGACAATGATCACAGATGGGCCCACGTAAGTTACCAAAATAAGCAGGCTTCAGTCATCCTGGTTAAAAAACCAATTGTTAATACTTACAGGTCCTTCTCAAAATATTAGCATATTGTGATAAAGTTTATTATTTTCCATAATGTCATGATGAAAATTTAACATTCATATATTTTAGATTCATTGCACACTAACTGAAATATTTCAGGTCTTTTATTGTCTTAATACGGATGATTTTGGCATACAGCTCATGAAAACCCAAAATTCCTATCTCACAAAATTAGCATATTTCATCCGACCAATAAAAGAAAAGTGTTTTTAATACAAAAAACGTCAACCTTCAAATAATCATGTACAGTTATGCACTCAATACTTGGTCAGGAATCCTTTTGCAGAAATGACTGCTTCAATGCGGCGTGGCATGGAGGCAATCAGCCTGTGGCACTGCTGAGGTCTTATGGAGGCCCAGGATGCTTCAATAGCGGCCTTTAGCTCATCCAGAGTGTTGGGTCTTGAGTCTCTCAACGTTCTCGTCACAATATCCCACAGATTCTCTATGGGGTTCAGGTCAGGAGAGTTGGCAGGCCAATTGAGCACAGTGATACCATGGTCAGAAAACCATTTACCAGTGGTTTTGGCACTGTGAGCAGGTGCCAGGTCGTGCTGAAAAATGAAATCTTCATTTCCATAAAGCTTTTCAGCAGATGGAAGCATGAAGTGCTCCAAAATCTCCTGATAGCTAGCTCCATTGACCCTGCCCTTGATAAAACACAGTGGACCAACACCAGCAGCTGACACGGCACCCCAGACCATCACTGACTGTGGGTACTTGACACTGGACTTGGCATTTCCTTCTCCCCAGTCTTTCTCCAGACTCTGGCACCTTGATTTCCGAATGACATGCAGAATTTGCTTTCATCCGAAAAAAGTACTTTGGACCACTGAGCAACAGTCCAGTGCTGCTTCTCTGTAGCCCAGGTCAGGCGCTTCTGCTGCTGTTTCTGGTTCAAAAGTGGCTTGACCTGGGGAATGCGGCACCTGTAGCCCATTCCCTGCACACGCCTGTGCACGGTGGCTCTGGATGTTTCTACTCCAGACTCAGTCCACTGCTTCCGCAAGTCCCCCAAGATCTGGAATCGGCCCTTCTCCACAATCTTCCTCAGGGTCCGGTCACCTCTTCTCGTTGTGCAGCGTTTTCTGCCACACTTTTTCCTTCCCACAGACTTCCCACTGAGGTGCCTTGATACAGCACTCTGGGAACAGCCAATTCGTTCAAAAATTTCTTTCTGTGTCTCACCCTCTTGCTTGAGGGTGTCAATAGTGGCCTTCTGGACAGCAGTCAGGTCGGCAGTCTTACCCATGATTGGGGTTTTGAGTGATGAACCAGGCTGGGAGTTTTAAAGGCCTCAGGAATCTTTTGCAGGTGTTTAGAGTTAACTCGTTGATTCAGATGATTAGGTTCATAGCTCGTTTAGAGACCCTTTTAATGATATGCTAATTTTGTGAGATAGGAATTTTGGGTTTTCATGAGCTGTATGCCAAAATCATCCATATGAAGACAATAAAAGACCTGAAATATTTCAGTTAGTGTGCGATGAATCTAAAATATATGAATGTTAAATTTTCATCATGACATTATGGAAAATAATGAACTTTATCACAATATGCTAATATTTTGAGAAGGACCTGTATATAAGATATAAATAAAGTTCCACTTTAATTTTCAGCAAGACCTACTGTCACAGAAGACTAAACTTCTTAAGTTCAAAGTTCCACCTCCATGAGATGCTCAACGAGATGGCTGAGCTTAAGGAGCTGAAAAGTGTGCCTCACAGAGACTTTTACAATGTTAGGAAGGTAACTATTTTATTCATAAGGTATAAAATGGACCAATCTTAGAGCAAGTTTAAAATAACCCACCCAAAATAAATGGTTTGGCCTTGTGCCATGTGTTTTCAGTGATGTTTTTGACAGCATATACACTACCGGTCAAAAGTTTTAGAACCCTTTTCTTATCTCTTTTTGGTTATGACTATTTACATTTAGATTCTCACTGAAGACCTCAAAACAGTAAATGAACACATGAAATCATGTAGCAAAAAAATTTAAAAATAACTTAAAATATGTTTTGTATTTTATATTCCTCAAAGTAGCCACCCTTTGCCGTGATGACTGAAATATTAACCTTTGGCCGTCTCTCAATGAACCTCTGGGAAGTTCTTTCAGGACTCTTTGGAAAACCATTTCAGGTGACCACCTCATGAAGCTCATGGAGAGAATGCCAAGAGAGCAAAGCAGTAATCAAAGCAAAGAGTGGCTATTTTGAAGAATCTAAAATATAAAAATGTTTAGAGTTATTTCCCACCTCTTGTTTACTACATAATCCCATGTGTGTTTGTTGCCTGAATCTGTTGAGAATCTCAAATTGAAATAGTCATAAAAATAAAGAGACCCATTAAGTGACAAAGTGTATCTAATACTTTTGACCGGTAGTGTATGTGAACAGAAACACCAGGCTCTAAGCTCTCCCCAGAATACATTATGTTTTTTTTTTATTTACATGCCAGTAATAACAGCATAAACTATTATTCAGACATGTTTTAAAATGAAATATTGGCTGTATCTTTCCAAGGGTTTGGATAGTTTTTGTAATTTTCATGTTCTTGATTTAAAAAGAACATATTTCCAAATGCTTTACCCTGGTCCACTGGAGTCTAGAACAAGGCCAGAGTTTATTTCCCTTGCTAACACTTTATGGAAAACCTTAGTAACAGATATGATTACCAGTTGGTGACACTAAAGTACTAACAATGACTAGTTAGCCAGGGATCAATACTGGCAACCATTCCCTAAATCACAGTTAAATTACTGAAAAAATTTATTTTCTTTTTCTCCATCTTATAAAATGTATCAAAACTGAAAACTCTCTCTTCTTTTCTGTCCATAAATGCATCAACAAATGGCATGTTCTGTGGTGCACTTCGTTTTGAGCTTAGTAAAAATCTAATAGATGTTAGGGTAGTAATTTTGATGCATAAATTAAGATAATCTCCTTTTCTGTATGATTCAGAAATACAACCTCTATCAAGCAACCTATATTTGTTCGTTTATGGTCAATGTTGTAAACATTTTTTCCTCTAAAAGAAAATTTAAACAGTGAGTTTGGGTGTAGACCTCGGAAAGGAAATCGTAATCAGCCAAACGTTTGGCAGATCTCAAAGAAAATCTGAAATCTCGTCCAAATCTTTTGTTTACTAACACCGAAGTCAGTGAAAACAATATTTAGGATTTCAAAAACATGTTTTCAGTAATTGCTACAATTTGTTGAAAGTTAACTGTGTATTTATGCAGCACACAGAACCTGTGTCTTTCTTCCAGGTTGACACACACATCCATGCAGCTGCATGCATGTCTCAGAAACACCTGCTGACCTTCATCCAGGAAAGATACAAGTCTGATAAAGACCGTGTAGTCTTGGAAAAAGATGGGCAAGAGATGACCCTGCAGGAGGTTTTTCACAGTCTCAGCATGGATGCCTATGACCTCACTGTGGATTCTCTAGATGTACATGCTGTAAGGAAGCAATGATTATTAACTGTTACATGCACTTTAAAATTGATTGATTGTTTGATTATTTTATTTTTACCTGTTGAATTTAGTAAAAGTTTTTATATTATAGTTTAAAAGAAGTGACGGGCTTTACCGTGGGACAGCAGGTGGCACTGTTGCTGCCTTGCAGCAAGAAGGTCCTTGGTATGAATCCCAGCCTGGGGTCTTTCTTTACTGAGTTTGCATGTTCTCACTGTGCATGCGTGGGTTCTCTCCGGGTACTCCAGCTTCCTCCCACGGTTCCAAAACATGACTGTTAGGTTAACTGGTCTCTCTATATTGGCCCTAGGTATAAGTGTGTGTGTGTATGGTTGTTTGTCCTGTATGCCTCTGTGTTGCCCTGTGATGGACTGGCGACCTGCTCATGGTGCACCGTGCCTCTCTCTCAATGACCGCTAGAAATAGGCACCCGCTCCAACGTGACCTTACAGGGACAAGTGGGTATAGATGATGGATGGATGGATAAAAAAAGTGAAACTTCTTTTCTATAAGCTTCTGCTATTTCTGCTTGTTATTTGGACAATTTCATTTGGATCATGTCTCTGCTAGCTCAGTAACAAATGCTGATCATTCTAACTTTACAGTTTCTCTTTGTGACTTATGAAATATCCAGGGGAGGCAAACCTTTCACCGGTTTGACAAGTTCAATTCAAAGTATAACCCTATGGGTGCCAGTGAACTTCGGGAGATCTTTCTGAAAACAGACAACTACATTAATGGAGAATACTTTGCCCGGATCATAAAGGTACCTCATCCTGTAGCCATACATTTTCAATTAGCGCAAGAGCAGATAGAGTTTACTGCACTTTTCCTTACATCTCTCAGGAGGTGGCCGTTGACTTGGAAGAGAGTAAGTATGAGCATGCAGAGCCACGCCTGTCGATATACGGATGCTCACCTGATGAGTGGGACACTCTCGCAAAGTGGTTCATTCATCACAAGGTCCACTCACCAAACATGAGGTGGATGATTCAAGTTCCCAGAATATAGTGAGTGCCATTTCGTTAAAATATGAAAGCCTCTAAGCTTTTATCAAGTGTTAACAATGTTTTTACTTTCTTTTAAGTGATATTTTCAAGTCAAAGAAACTGGTATCAAATTTTGCCAAGATTGTGGAGAACATATTCCTTCCTCTCTTCAAGGCATCTGTTAATCCACAGAACCACAAAGAACTTCACGTTTTCCTCAAATATGTAAGTATGTACATTTGTTTATTAATACACAATTTACTCTGTAAAGAACTTTAAGATTTGTTATGCAGAATATGAGCACTTTATAGTTGGTTTCATAAAAACCTTATTAAAAATCTTTGTTCCTGTAAAAACTGTCAGTTAAACGCAGATGTGGCTTGGTGTACAAAGATCTTCACATGCAAAATTAATACAAATCTGAGTTATATATTCATAAAAAGCGAGCTCCTCATATAGAAGAACAGCATTTTATAGTGTGTTTTAAAAGCCACATGGTCATTATATGAGAGTAGGATTAGAAAGTTCCTGAAAGCTCTGAGCATTATTTATCATTTATTAGTTAGAACAAAAGTCACACATTGAAACAAGCTATTTGAAGAAATGTAGCAAAAGATTAACATGTATCGTTTAACTTTTTTTCCCTTTTAATAAAGTAAAAAAGAACACTTTCCTTTTTTTTATTTTTTTATTACAGTAAAAAAAAAAAAAAAAAAAAAGAAACATTTTGCGGTTTGTTTTTTGCAGGTTTCAGGCTTTGACAGCGTAGATGATGAGTCCAAACACAGCAACCACATGTTCTCTTACAAGAGCCCAAAGCCAGAGCATTGGACCGCACATGACAACCCTCCCTACAGCTACTACATCTTCTACATGTATGCCAACATCATGGTGCTCAACAACCTGAGAAAGTAAGATCTAATGACAGTTATTCCTCCTAAAACATACAATTATCATTAAAAAGAAGGGCTTAGATGGAGGAAAGTGTATTTTCCATATGATTTTGAAGTTGTTTACTGTATATTCTGCCATCAGTAGATGGTTCATTTTGTATAGAAACAATCACAGCAAAGTAAATCTAAACAGAACAATAACAGATGACAGAAAACTTTGATAATTAGAACAGATAACTGTAGTTTGATGGATGAACCGGGTTTTCTGTTAGTAGTTCGTTCAGCTGACCTCTGTCCTCCACAGAGAGCGTGGACTGAACACTTTCCAGTTTCGTCCCCATTGTGGAGAAGCAGGATCGATCACCCATCTGGTCTCTGCCTTTCTGGCTGCAGATAACATCTCACATGGACTCAACCTAAAAAAGGTACCTTGATGTATCGCCATAACTCTCTCCGACCTGTCGTTTCTACATAAAAGATTTTCAAACCAAACAGTAACCAGGAAACAGGGAGGAAGTAGCTGACACAATTGAGGTTTCACTGCAAGTGGTGGTGATTAAAATTACTGATAGGACCTTTGTCTAGTTTTCTTTATCCTTATTTTGCTACCTTTTTAAAACAAAATGCAAATAAATGAACAGTTCTAACTGGGTGGGAGTTTGTATTTTTCATTTTTATGCATAAATGTCTGTATTGCTTCCAGTTTTGTTTGTTTTGGTAGTGTCTTGATTCTTCACTTAACTAAAAATAAGAGCACTGTAGCAGTAGAAGAGGACAAAAGGAGTTATAAAATAAGAAAATAATTTGGGCTGCAACATGAGGCAGCAAAACTCTTCTGAAATGTATAAATGCTCAAACAAACACTTTATATCCCCAAATCTAAATTTTGACAATAAAACCAGAGTTTGTTTTATGCAGCATTTTTTACTATTTAAGGTTAAAAATGGGAGCTGAAGAATTTAAATACATGAGAAGGGAATTTAACACACACGAAGGCATAAAGTCAAAACAAGAGTTTTCTCTGTGCACCATTGATTTCCAGAGTATTATTTATCTTTCCATACAGAGTCCTGTGCTGCAGTACCTGTACTACCTGGCCCAGGTGCCCATTGCCATGTCTCCCCTCAGCAACAACAGCCTGTTCCTGGAATACTCCAAAAACCCTCTCAGAGAGTTCCTGCACAAAGGTCTGTGTGTGTCGCTGTCCACTGACGATCCCATGCAGTTTCACTACACCAAGGTAAAAACATGCAGGAACATATTTTCTGCAAACCGTGAGATTCAAGCATACAGATTTAGACTTATGCAAATAGTTCTTTTTACACAATTTGTCCTGTCGTAGGAACCGCTGATGGAAGAGTACGCTATAGCAGCTCAGCTGTGGAAGCTCAGCACCTGTGATGTCTGTGAGATTGCCAGGAACAGTGTGCTGCAAAGTGGACTAAGTCACCAGGTAACATTTACATACTTTTGAGTTTGATCAGGTGTCACCAAATCTGTTCTAAAGTTAATTAACTATCTCCAACATTTTTAAGGAGAAAAAGCAGTTTTTAGGAGTGAACTACCTGAAAGATGGACATGAAGGCAATGATATCCGTCGGACCAATGTTGCCCAGATCCGCATGGCCTACAGACATGAGACGCTGTGCAACGAACTCAGCTTCATAGCCGATGCAGTGAAGTCCAATGCTATAAACTCCTACTAGAACTAAAAGAAACTTCAAACAGAATAAAAGCTTTCCCTCTACTCTGTTATCACCTGTTAGCTTTATTTTGAAACAAGCCAACAGCTCTGATGGTTAATGTAAAGATTGTGTCTTTAAGTGCAACACAAAGCAAAATAGACCTGATAATAGATGAAGGTGCGCACCTTAAATGAATGTGATGTTTTCAAATGTTAGGCTCAGCCTGAGAAATGTCAGACTTGAGAAGTTGATTCATACATGTTATTGCCTTTTCTGTAATGCCTATATGTGTAATCTATTGTACTTAACAATTCATTTCCTGAAGAGTGCATGCAATGAATGCCAAAGATGAGATAATATGGTTTAAAAGTCTTTTCACAGACAGTTGAGACAATTAAGATGCAAATGTGATATTTCCTCTGTGTTCTGGAAACTGTTGAAAGGATATACTGTAAAAAAATGTGGAAGATATCCACCTTTGGTTTTGTTTAAAAACATCAGGATATGACAGTAGAAAGTTGCCAGTCCTCAAAATATTTAATTGTAAACATGTCCCTCTATTGGCTAAACTACTATCAATCGCTGAATAGCAGCTTACACTAAATTAAATATGTACATATGCCTCCCCCCAAAAAAAGTTTATTCTGCATCACTGTCCACTTCTATCCTCTGATCCTCCAGAACTTCGTTAGTAGTTTCTGTAATAGTCTTCACAGGTATCCGCTCCTCTGTCTGGTTGTAATCTTGCTGCTGCTGCTGCTCCTTCTTGTCAGAGCGCAAGCAGTGCCTTCCCCTTTTCACAGAAGTTGAAACAAAAAAACAAATCAGAACCAATGTTTTAATATTACTAATGTATTTAAAAACACCCCACCCAGTTTTGTTTCATAATACACATCACTAAACAAATAGTAAAACTATATATTTCCTTCTTATGCATAACAATTGGTTTATTAAAAGCACTCACAGTTTTAGGTATGCAAGAGCAGCTATTGTGGTAATGAGTAGACCACAGATGCAAGCAATGAGCACAACCTTTGCTGAAACACACAGAAGGAAGCTCATATTAATGATAGAAAACCTGTCTTTACCAGTATGAAAGTTCCTCCACTGCTGATCCCCTTACCTTTGGCAGAGCTTTGTGCACTTCTGACAAATGGAACTGGGTCCACCTCATTTTTCATGGTTTCAGGAGTTGATGTAGTGAAAGGAGGATGGGTGGATGAGTAGGACATAGACTGAGTTGTGAGGGTGGAGTTTGCTGAGTGAGTGTGCTCGGAGGTGCTCAGAGGGTCATCAGTTACTGTATCCTTCAATTGTGTTAATGCATCTGTGGATGTACATGAAGGAAACCAGAGATTAGATTAGGTACATATTCGTTAGGAAAGGCTTGCTGGTATGGCACTGGTAACTGTTATGGTCATAATTTGGAGATATTTACACTTATACAGAAAAAATTTAAAAAAAATGTAAGATAATACAAAATTAGACTGAGGAACATTTTATGTAGTTTTGTATAAAACTGTAAAAAGTACATGTTAAGACACGTTTAGTCAAAATGTAAATGCAGTGATCAGTGTTTTTCTTTAATATATTGCCGTTTTTAATGACTGGGTTTATGGGTCAGCTTGTGACCCATAAAATAACACTTAGGACCTCAATTATTAAACTGTGCCAATAGTCCACTTAACCCTTGAGGTCCAATGTTAAGATATTGCATGTTTTGTTTTTCCATTCAGAAAATGTTGGATTCCTTAGGGCAAGTGAACTCAAGCCAAGACTTTAATAACCTCATCCCAAACTCAAGTAATAAAAGCATACTGAAAATACAAGCATTCATGCCAATCATTATGGTAGTTTATCTCTCCATGACCAATGCTGTTAAATAATGAAAAATCTGTGGTCATCTTTAAATTTGATGTAATTTCTATAAAATAACTATACCACACATGAATGTTTAACAGCTAATCATACCAGATCGTACCTACCAGCTTCTGTTTTCTGTCAACATCATATTTACATATATTTTTTTGTTTAAACTATGAAACAGAAAAATGAGTTTGAAGAACATTGCAGTTGATGGATATTATATAACATGTACGTCTTCAGCTGGAAATGAGAAGAAGCTAAAATAATTCATACCTGATTCATTGAAGCAGAACACATCAAACTGGTATGTTACAGAGGCTCGCCATGGCACCAGTCCAGTCTGGTTTCGGCCACAGTTACCCAGTGCATGGATGCGGGGAATGACTGCAATTTGTTCATCAGTCCATCCAAACCTAAATCAACCAGAACATTTTATCGGGTGTTTCCTTAAATTGCAATGGGGAGTCATTGGGGAGCATTACTGACTCTCATTGCTCTCACCTGCATGTTTCCAAACCTCTGCTGAGAGCTTCCTTCACCTGAGCTTTTGATGCAATGCTGAGTCCAAGGTACTGACAGATCTTTCGGCCTTCAGAGGCATTAAAGGCATACTGAAGCTGGTTTTGGTCGTTTAGGTAACTCACATGGATTACACCAGCTATACTCTGGTTGGTTGTTGGGAAGACTGAAAGCAGCATAAAGTGATTTCAGCTAAGAAATTCATGCCGTTGAAAAGAAATAAGTTTAGAAAATCTCCTGAGATGACTTACCTCCTAGGTTGCTTTTGTTTTGCATAGAGAAAACTAAAGAAAATGCCAGAAGTGAAGAGATGCACACCCAGATGATATTCATGACTGGTGAGAGGTTTGATGGAGCGTGCTGGGGAGCAGGCAGTCTTGCAGAGTTTGCATTCATCAGCCAACTCACTCGGTTAAATAGAGGTGAATCTGTTCTCAAGGGTGTGCTGACTCTGTGATTGCCAGAGAGTAGAGGAAAGGGAAGAAGGAAGTACTGAGTACAGGTCAGATCAGGAGCCACCTTATGCTGGTAGAGAATGAGCCAGGAGAGAAAGAGATATAACTAAAACTTTAAATGAGACAAAGCTTTAAAGAAAGTCACTTGAAAGCAAACAAGATCTTATGATGGAGACATTTATAGGTAAAAGTTCTGAGGTTAATAAAGAAGAGTCAAAGTGTGTGAAAATGTCAACATTGTGTTCGAGATTTTCATTATTCTGAACTATGTGCTCAGGATTTCCTCTCTTGTGGCATTACTTAATCATAAATGCACTTGTTAACTCTGGTATCCTCTGATAAGCCATTGGCACACGACGACATCCAACTTCCACAAAAACATCTCCGCACAAGGCATGGACATCAGGAAATGATGAAGAGCATGCTGATGGAGACTTGCAGGGTGTTGTGGTCCGGACTGAACCAACACGAGCCCAAACAGACGTTGGGTCTTTGTGACCCTATAATTTTGAACAACAATATACCAAACAGTTTCTTAAAAAAACTGAACCATTAAAATAAGAACATAGTAAACTTTTTCACATTTTGGAGAAATGGAAGCAAGTACATGAAGCAATATACTGATAAATATTGTGAATAAAAACAATCCTTGTGTGGTAGTAAAATGATCAATGACTTACCACAGAGCAATGTGACAGTCAAAGGATTTCAGTCAGAAACTCAAATTAATGCAAAGATTATATGTTTTGTGAAATCAAAATGACTACGCATTGATAATATTTGTAGTAAGTTTTATAAATAAGACAAAAACACAAATAGACGTGTAAGAAAAAGAGCTTCATCAAACTTTGAAATGACCAAATCGACCATCCATCCATTTTCTATACCTTGTCCTTGCAGGGCCAAGGGGGGGTGGTGTCTATCTCCCAGGACAGGTTGCCAGTTCATCACAGGGCAACACAGAGACACACAGAACACACAACCATGCCACACACTCACACCTAAGGGCCATTTAGTGTAACCATTTAACTTAGTCATGTTTTTGGACTGTGGGAGGAAGCCAGAGTACCCCTAAGGAACCCATACATGGATGGAAAGAACATTTAAACTCAATGCAGAAAGACTCCATGCTAGAATTTGAACCTTGAACCTTCTTGCTGCAAGGCAACAGTGCTACCAACTGCACCACCATGCAGCCAATGACTAAATAACAACTAATTAAAATGCTTTAATCATGGTATAGATTCTGAAGAAAAAGTGTTTTTATTTATATGTTCTGTGGTACTTTCAGTTTGTAATAATATACATAAATATGAATTCATATGTTGCACTTCAGTCCTGCAAATGCAAGAGTGGGCTATTTTCCACCACTCTAAAGCATTTCATCCAGTTCTATACAGTTACCTGAGGGTTGTAGAGATGCTGCCTTTTCTGTGCAAGCACAGTGTAGCTCCATCTATCCATTCAATTGTCTATTATTGTTTTCTTCCTTTGATTTTGTTATAAAATAATGTCCGGTGTGCGGTCCTGTGATGGATGAGTTAAATATTCATGGTTTACCCAACCTCTCCTCTGATAACTGCTGAGATAGGCTCCGGCTCTCTCTGTTCCTGAATAAGATTTTGTGGATACAGGAAATGGATGGATGCATGAATTGTCTTGTGTCTGTAGAGACCAACAGCAAATGTCAATTTTGTTATGTGCAGCTGGCCTATTTAAGCTTATTTATTTTCATCAAATAATAATACTTACTATGTCCTCGCTGAAGCTAAATCTTTAGTTTGTTACTCTTCTTCCTTTTTAAAAACTTTAGTTTCTACATGTATGATGAAGGAGAATCTGTTACAAAACAATAAAACAAGCTGGGTTTAATAAAAGCTGAATATTACAGCAGCCTAGACATATTAGCATCCTGTCCTGTATAATTTGAAGCTGGTCTGGAGGCTAGCTTTTTTGACAAATTTAAAGGAAAAAATGTCTACAAACAAAATTTTCTCCTCACTGTGTGACCACGTAGTCCTATAAGTGTTTCAGTCTTAGTTAAAATTTACCAAAGGACTGAATCTTTAGTGTTGTGGTTCTTTACTTACATCTTTTTTATGTAGACTCTGGTGAATGTATTTTATATGCGCTATTAGATTCAACAGTTGCGTTTGGCACTCTGGGTTGAATATCAAAGGTTGAGCTTTACAGCAGTTTCAGACCTCCATCTCAGATTTGTGTTTTTGTGTCAGCATTAACGATTTTATCTGAGCTGAACTAAAACCCCATAGGGGATACCACAAGGATCCATTCTTGTTCCTTATCTTTTTTCATTTTATCTATAAATGCTTGGTTCTTTATTTTAGGAACCACGTTATGCAGACAACTGTCAGGTTTGACCATACATTGATTTGTCCTCCCTGGCCACATATAAGACAAACATGACCACAAATGTGAGTTTGAAGATTGAACCCAACCATAACCTCAACATTCTTGTAAAGATAGTGGTTGACTCCAGTTTTTGTTTGCAGTGATTGTCAAAAACAAAACCTAAGTGCAATCTTGAGACATCAATACCTGCTTTTATTAGTCCCTGTCTTGATTACTGTAATGTTACAGGTGCATTATGGTGCAATATGCTGATGCAGTTTGATTTTTAACTGGTACAAATAAACAAGAATACAATATTAGCATTTCTTCATCGGCTGCCAGATTACTTCTATATTTAATAAAAAGGTTTGCTATGCCAAACACGTTACCACAGGCCTGTAGACCAGATGCTTTCACTGTTTCCAAAGCCCCAAACCCCAAATATGGCATTGAATGTTGGACAGAAACCTTATCTTGAATTAACAACAGTTTTACTCTCTTTAGTTTTTCCCCAACAAATTAAACTAGCTTTATGTAGTAGAATTACACCAAGCTGTTTGCTTTAGTTTTATGCCATGTAATGTTGTTGTTCTTCTTGTTATTGTGTTGGTCCTTTTGGGTCAATCCCAATCCACACAGATTTTATAGATATTTTTTCAAATATCATTTCACGACATAAGAAAAATTGTGATTTTTCAACAAACATTCATATATATCAATATTAATAAAATTGTGCCTGTGATGGTCCTGTTCAGGGTGTACCCCAGCTATCATCCATAGACTGCTGGAGACACCAGCCCCCTCACGGTCCTGCAAGGATTAGGTGGGTTTGGAAATAGAAGCATGGATGGATTATTAAAGTACATATAGATTTTCAGACATCTTTTATTTAAAGGTAAAGTAGTAAAATAATTTTCAACCCAGGCACTCGGAAGGGTAATCTAAAAAGTGCTCTCATAAACAGAGGAAATCTGTCAGTGCCCTGAATCCAAAATTACACAGCTTCCAAATATTGCACTAAAAACACTTTGATGAATGTGCTTATATCTAAACCTTAAATGCCTTTTATAAAATGTAACCAACAAATGCACAAAAATGCCTAAATATAAATACAAAATCTCTGACCTTTGTATTGAAATATCTACTACACATATTTTACTGAGGCATTTCAAAGAAGGTGACATTATTCATCGTACCAAGGCCAGAATGTATTATTACATAGGAATTAAATAAGTTTCATCACACTGTATATTTGGTCCCTAAACCTAAATATTTGTTTTTCCTCCAATAAACAGAATGCAAACTCTCCATTCTAAACAAAACCACAAATTAATGCTGTCAATGAAGAAAAAAATACATCAACCATAAAGTCTTCCAAACTAACGCCGACCATCTCCTGTTAGAGTCTTTTCATTCAAGTGTCTGTTTGTAATGATCTGCTAGTATGGCAGAAATGTGTTTTTTAGCTCTTCTGTCACTGGCTTCTTTGGTTATGCTCAGTCCTGAAATCTCGTGTCTTGGAAAACGTCTCCTATGTGTCCTCACGGCGGTTGTAGTAGTCAGTGAAGAATGTGAAAATACTGATAAGCACGCACATCACCACAAACAGCATCAGGACGACCCAAAGAAGGCGCCGGCTGACGGAGATCGAGGGACAAAACCGACTAAGAAGAACCAGTACCTCCTCCATCCTCCTGTGGAGGAAACACAGACAGATGTTTGTATTCTGAGAATTAAAATGACATTATTCTTTGAATGGCAAGCAACTCATATAAATGTTTAATGCGATAGATGCAGAGATTGATGTCATATGATTTTAAAGTACTTTAAATTTACTTCAGAGCTTTATTGGCTATACTTCTGAAAATACTATAAAAAATGCATAAAATGTTTGCTCTCAACTTCTACATTGTGTTTAAGAGTTTGAGTTTACCTGCTGCTCTTATACCTCTTTCCACTTTCCTCATCCTTGTGTCTCAGCTCCAGCAGTTTCTCTGCATCCATTTCTTCTGCGTGTTTCTCTTCCAGGACCGCTTTGCTGTGCTTCAGTCCCTCTTGGTAGCTACGGGTTACATAGAGCATGTTTCATCTGCACTTAATCTGCACACAGCTTTAGCTACCAAACTAATGATGTTTTTTCCTCTCGTGCATATATTGCACACAGTGAGCAGTCACTGTAATTTAAAGCAGGGATTCATCAGACTTCCACAAAGATGAGTTCATATTGTTTGTTTTCCTTATTTGTATTTGAAAAACAGCCAGTTTTTTTTGGAAACTGTACATGCAATGAAACTGGGTGTTTTAGAGTGTGGGTCTTCTGTAAAATAGGCCTAGTGAAGAGAGAGGAAGATAGACAGTTTATAGTGAGAGCCTGGTATAAAATAAACACCAGCAGCTGTCACATCACCCTCTACAGTGTGCTGAGAACAAACCACAGTCTTCCATACATCCAGTGCTTTAATTTGTTAGATCTCAAACCAATGTTAAAAATTCTGGTTTTTGAGATGTAAACCTAAGACAAGAAAAATTAATTGCAGCATTTATTTTTCTTTAGAAAAGGGTCTGTCAGCATCCAGCATCTTGACTTGGGAAAATTTGCTCAGGTTGCAAAACATCCTCAGATCTCTTAGATGAGGGATATCTGTCCTCTTAGGGTGATCCCACAGACTTTTTGTCAGATTTAGGTGTGGACTTCGCGTGGGTCAGTCAGAAACTATAACTGGTGGAGTCCTTTGTCTTGTTTGGACACTTTGTGATTCTAAAAAATAAAATCCCTCTTCACCTAGCATTCAAAACTGACTGGTTTCACACTAAATGATGGCAGGTGAGACCCAAGAAGAGTAAAAAACGGAATCCAAAAAGGCTTCTACAGAGTTTTGGTTTAACCACATTATTGCATCGTTTAAATTCCTCCAACAAATTGTTCTGGCTTTTGGTTGAATTGTGCAGGAAATATATCACATTAAAAAAGTTTGAAATGAATCTATGACATGACATGATTTCACAGATACCTGGCATTTTTAAAGAAGTGTATAGACTTCTGAGATCCATTGTGTCTCTCCAAAGATAATACATTTTCCTGGGATTTCCCTCCTGTAAAATGTTTGTTAATAATCTCATGTTGGGTTTTTGTCACTAACTCACACTAAATTCTGAACACAGGAGTTCAATAAACATCACTGTGACCAAGACATGATTCAGACTAACATATTGCTATACAAAACAGCAGATTCTGTCAGTCAAAAAGATTTTTTATGTTTCTGGAAGGCTCCCTTCTCATTCTAATGCCTGTAACAGTAACTCCTGATTTAAAGAAGCTTTTAGGAAGTTATTTTCTCTGGCACAGATATTTATAGACTTCTTCAAGCTTGGACAGTAAGTTAGAATCAGTAAACACATAAAATATACAGCTGTTTCAATGTCAGCTGTTTCAATAATCCAATTTGTGGAGATAGCAAACTCTCCTTTTTGTGTGGTTACACAACCAATGATTTATGGTCAATAAAACATAACAGAAGAGAAAGCCTCACCCTTTACTGTATGCTTCCTCCTCGATCTTTGCACTCATCTCGGCTCTGATCTCAGCTCTGATCTCCTCCAAGTTTACTGGAGGTTTGGCTGGCTCGCTTTCCGGCTCCATCCCACCCTTTCCACTGCATTGTTTCGGATAGGAAAGAGCAGAGCAGTCAGCCTTGGACAGCACCACTATCATGGCAGATGTTATAAAATACTTTAGAGTTAGGTTCCATCAAAACAATGTAGACATATCTTATTAATGGACGCGCTGCAGCTCTGGATTAGTGCATTAACAGCACCGACTCAGACATGCTGAACACAAACAGAACACGTAGAACTGGCATGTTGTTCTGCTCCTCATAGAGAACATCTGGTTCAGACATATGAGAGCTTGACTGAGGCTTACTTTATGACCACAATATGACTGGAGTCTTGTGCCTGGACTTTGTCAGCCTCTTTCCCAAATGTTTAGATTAAATCTAGATTATTATTTTTTTCATTCTTCTGGAGGCAGTTTTAGCTCACTAAGGCTTTTCCCTGCACTGTAAAGCACATCCTGCAGGGCACACAAACAATCCAAAGTTCCTAACGCAACACAAAACGCTTTGATAAGAAATGACTAGAAGTTCAGGATTCCTCCTGGAACAGCGTGTCCAGCACTGCAGGAATGACCCTGAAAGATCAAGCATGCATGTTGTGTGTTTAAGCAAACATACCACTCTCCTGCCAGTTGAACTGCTTCAGTGGGAGAGCTGCTTTTCACATCATTTGCTTCACACTAAAGAGAGAAGTGATATATTTTAAAAATACTTTTTAGCAAGAGCCAGGTCTGTTTTTAGTCAAATTCAGGCTCTAAAATAGCAAGAAAAAGCTGTTTGTAATTTGTTTAATTTTTGTCCTAAATGGCTGAATAATTTCTGACGAGCTAATGACATGTCATCCAGCCATGCAGGCGTCACTGCACAAGATGTGTCATGCCTCATTTCCCATACTTTCCCAACAGGATAGGAAAAACCTACCAGGACAGGAAGAGCAGCACCCGTTGTAAGTCCCACGTTTGAGCCCGGGCCGGTAGTGACTGGGGTCTGACCCGGGATGTTGAGGAGGTTAAACTTAGGCACCACTGCGACGCTTACCCTGCGTCTGGGTAAAGCCTGCGAATGGTGCGGAGAAATGGAACATGTTGCTGTGATTTGATATAGAGACTTAATTTTGAAACAAATAAAAAAAAACTCTCATTACCTTTCCAAGGGTGAGGGACATTGATCTTGATGACCGTGGAATCCCATCATCTTGATAAAAAAAACACATCGAAATAAACATTAATAAAAAAAAAAGCAGCATCAACGTTCTGTCAGTGAAAGTGTATGGGGGTTCAGCTAGTGCTAAAAGTGGAATGTTTCTGTATAAAAAAATATTTAAGAGTAATGCAGGAGAGCAGAGAACTTTGTTTATTGATTTCCTTTTGACCTGCATGCACCTCTTCTTACCTCCTGTGTCTACGGATGCTCCATAACAGCGATTTGAGTTCTGGTTAGCCAGTTTCTTAAATTCCATCAGCTCTGCATGGTCTTTCTCATATGTCCTCTTCAGATTTTCCACATATTGCATCATCACCTCAGTGGCTTTGTTCATACGTTTCTCCTGTTTGACAATAAAAACCTCGTCCATCAGGCCACAAAGACAGGAACTGAGCATTCACCTCTCAAAGATGACACAAACAACCTGTGATCTATGCGCTGACATTAAGCTTTAAAGTTACTAGCCAGACTTTTCTTTGCAATATACTGAAATCGACCTTTGGTATAGTTTTTTACTCTCAAAACAACATGCAATGCCCAGTTTTTCCAAGTAGTTCTTGTGTGTTGTTGTAAATTGTGACAAAATCTACCCTTTGGAAAACACTTCTGATCTTCTGACGACATCACAACAGGCTTAAGCCAACTGATCATAGTAGTTCTAAACATTTGTCACAGTGTTTTTAGTCAAATTTGTCCTTTACTGCTGTTTGTTTATATTCGACACAGCTGCAAACCTTCTGAGCCATATTTGATAACACTGCATGGATTTCCGACCAGTTGAAGAAAAGGAAACCCCTGGAAAATTCAAAAGCAAACTGGAATCCACAGACTTTTTTTTATGAAGTGAGTGTCAGGCAGTGACAATATTAATAAAGGAAACCCTAATGGCAAAACTAACAGCTGTCTAGGTTAAATCTTTACTGCCCGGTGTGACATCATCGATTGGATAATATATAATCCGGAATTAGTAAGGTTTTCTTTAACACGCTTTTCAAAATATTTGCATTTCAGTGGGAACATGTAGTGGAAATTCAAACTTCCTCATCCACCTTTATATTTATCATCATGGTGCAGTTGTTGTTAAAAGGCAATAAAGCACTGGAAAGTAACTATGTCACAATACACGTTGTTTGGGTTTTTCTTTTTCATTTATGTGTGTGTTTTCATGAGTTCCTTGTTGTTTATTATGTTCTAACAAGTCTTGCCATATTCTGTTAGTTTTGCCATTAGGGTTTTACCATTTTCGATCATTCCTTTGTGTTTAGGT
Source organism: Girardinichthys multiradiatus (assembly GCF_021462225.1). Taxonomy (NCBI): domain Eukaryota; kingdom Metazoa; phylum Chordata; class Actinopteri; order Cyprinodontiformes; family Goodeidae; genus Girardinichthys; species Girardinichthys multiradiatus. Next base: position 26,827,601 of record NC_061797.1, read on the forward strand.
GCTTAGTTTTTTGTGTTCTGTTCTTTGTACATTTAGGTTTTATTTGTCTATGATTACTGTTTGCCTTTCCCTCTTTGCAGTTTGCAGTTTCTTTGTGTCTGTTTGATTTTTCTGTCTTGTAAAGTGCTGACATTTGTTGTTAATGAGCATAATGTTTATAAAACATAAAATCACATTATTATAATTTAATGATTCATATATGGCTAAACAAATAAAAAAAACTCAGGTACTCAGGTGAAAATGAGTGAGTGAATCTAAAGGAAACTTTTAAGAGCCCTTCAACAGAGACATCCGATCACAAGAAAGTCTGGCTGCTCAGAAGCAAATTATAAAGAATGAAGATTGACTCAAGACTTTTGCACAGTTCTGTATGTGTTTGTGTAACCACACCTGCCGAACTGCTCCAACTAGTTCTGCTCTACTGGAGAGTCGTGTGGTCAGTCGGTACAGCACTGCCACTGTCTCTATAAGGCGGTGGTAGGCGTCCCTTTGCTCCATGTTCTGCCACTGCGGTGCAGTCATCTGCAATAAGCACCATAACAACATATTTACATCAGTGTCCATTTAGTAATCATGCCTCTAAAACACAAACAAGACTGTCTAGGAAGGGAAACATTCAAACAAAGCTTCCGTTTTTTGGGCCGGACCTTCAGCGCTCCTTTGAACTCCTCCAGCTCCTTCTCAGTGTCTTCCTCCGTCAGGTTCCTCTCCCTCTCTGCTTGTTTGAGTCGTGTCTCCAGCGTGTAGTTGTCGTTACGAAATGCAAGAGACAGCTGGATGAATGCATTCTGGAGAAAAGTAATTATACTTTAACTCACACATTAAACACATGATTAAACTGCAGAAGATTGAACTAATTAAAAGGTCTCTGAAGTACAGCAAATACGCGTAATAATGAGAAGTAGTATTAGTGATATGCAGCATGTGAAGGGGAATTCAGTGACCCTGAGAGTGGGGAACAAGCTGTGAGTCTGACATTTGACCTCCTGGTGTTTTACTTTGTGGATCAAAGCCACCCAGCACAATTTTCCAACACAGAGGCCAATGCTGGGAGGAAATATATGACCTCTGACAATCCTGATCCAGACACATCCCTGAGGGAGCATGGAGAGGAGCTATAGCCGAAGCACAACAGCGTCACAAACGTTTGCATTTTCTCCACAGGAAATCGTTGTGAGTCTCTTCGGCCTGATCAGGAACAGAATAACACTTTCCTGTTGACAGAACACTGCCAGCTCCAGGTGGGATGAATTTTGTGACAACTGCGTAATTAAGCAGTTTGGCAGCAAACCAGGTTATCACAAACACACGAAAAGGGTTCAGCCAGTCCATCTGTTTCCACTGTTGAAAGACAACACACGGTTTAAATCAGGTTACTGAAGGCATTTAATTTTTATGACCTCTTTCTTTAGGACTTATATGTAAGTGATAATGGCAAAAATCTGAAATTAACTGTGATACATTGTCTTTAAAAGAAATAGAAGATATGTTTTTTTTATTTGGTTTAAAAGTTCAAGGGGCATAAGGCTTTTTAAGGGTTTATTTGTTAGGTTCTCAGATGTTTTTGAGCTCTCAGTAACTCACCTGCAGTGGACAGATCATTGAGTAGTCTAAGTTAGACATACAGAGAATAATTCTCACCCGTGAGTTGTGCAAACAGCTAGTCAGTGATGCCTTCCCAAAGCAAATTTCTGCCATCTCGAAATATCTTCAACCACAAAAATGTTTTATAACCGATCGACATTACAATGAAAACAGGTGAACCAGAGTCCTCTTCGGACAAGCTAATTATTTGAACAAAATATTTGTTATTTCTACTAAAGACAGAGCTGGTATAGGAGTTTGTTACAAGAGCAACTTATGTAAAAACATTTGTAGCAAATGAAATGCTTAAAGGGCTTACTTGGCAGAGGACTTTCTAATGCAAAATTACTAACCAAAAACATTACAGCAGTTCAGGTTAAATCAAACAAACTGCCTTAGCTCTCCTTTAGAAACTCACTGAGCATGCCTTCCAGGTCTGCCTTTGCATGTGTTTAACCTGGAACATTGTTCTAACTTTAGACTTCCAAATAAGTGTATGTCATTTGCATTTTGAGAGTTTATTAAGGCAGAAAATTTCCCTGGAACTGACCTCATCTTCACATTCTGTTGGCTTGAATTAATCTCACTTTCTCCAAACTAAAGTCAGTCAGACAGCCATTTAATGCAGATACAACATCTACTGTTGATAACAACTAAACAAAATCTTACTTCAAACACATGAAATAGCATCATGAGAAAACATTGCCTGGCATTTAAAAAAATTAAAACTTTGTTTTTTATTCTATAATATTCTAATTTGTTTATATATATTTTATAGCATAAAAGGCCAGAAGCACATCGTTGTGTTTATTGTTCATTTCAATCTCACAAAAGAGTCAGAAATACTTTTTTTCATTCTTTCTGCAGAATGAATGATTCTGCCTTAAATCTGCTGCATTTGTGAGACCTTGAAAGACCTGTGTTTATTATTTATTAGTTTAGGCATATGTATGTTGAAATCAAGACTATTCTAGTCTTAAATATTCACAATGGCATTAACTGCATTGTATGTAGAAAACATAGCGAAAATCACTTTCACTTCAGATGTGCTGCTTGGACCAGACTAGTTATTCCTGTTTGTATCCAGTAAATAATGATAACTTTAGTTACGTCACTGAAATGGCATTTGTTTATATCTCTTTAAGGCTGGGTCTAGTTGTACAAAAAAAAAAAAAACTCTACAACCAGATAATTGATACTGACCTCAACTTCTTTCTCAGTGAGTGGAGGTGCACTGGAAAAAAATGAGAAAGACTTGTTAGCAAAGGAAGAAATATACCTATTCAGACACAGCTGAGAAAGCAGAAGGCTTTGTTTTGACCCAATGGGAGAAAAAAGTCAAAAGATACACACCAGCCTGGCAGACCCCGGTGAAGTTTGAGTTTTCTCAGCATCACATCTGAAATGTTTGGCATGGCGTCAAACTTCTCCTTCATCTCCTCGGTGCTTGTGGTCTTTGCAGAAGGAAGAGGTCCTGCCCACACATTAAGTCCTTTAATGATGTGTTCTCAGAAAGAAATAGATCAGCTTTGTGTTTATATCTTTTTACAGTCCACACTTTACAGCTTAACCTCCTCTAAAGTATATAAGTAAACAGATTTAATTTCCTTGTGCAATAAAGCTCAAAAAATGTAGCAATCATGCCATCTGCTGATAAGGAATAAAAATTTGGCAGCAAATGGGTGGTACAGAAAAATAAAATAGGTAATTATCATTTTTGTGCAGGGACACATTTTCTCTATGTTTCAGGAAGTGTACACCCTTACTGATAGTACTGAATGTACAGTGGAGAGAAAGTACTTTCTGTTCCATATAAAGACTGTGTGTGTGTGTGTGTGTGTAAGTGTTGTTACCTTTATCCTGCTCAGCAGCTTCACTCAGGTCCGGTAACTTGGAGCCAACTATACTCTGGTTACGCATCAGCTTGTGCTCCTGGAAACAGGAACAAAAACTTTCCTTCTTAAAACATCCAAACAAGACATTGCTGAATTAAGAAAGACTGCACAATGATGCTTTATTGCAGTCAGCAGAGCTGAAGTTTTACCTCTCTTAGTTTGGACAGTTTCTGTATGCTGCCTGGTTGGGCTTGCAGGTCCGTGTACAATGAGGACTTGAACACACCATCTCTGGATTTATCTGAGAAAACCTCGTCAACTGTTGGTGGGAAACCAGGGGCTCCGGTTCTTGAATTAGGGCTGCCAACGGCATCCCACGAGACAGCCCTCATCAGCGGAGGGAAGGCACCGATTGTTTTGATCTCCGCTGTGCAGGGAGCCTGCTGAGTAGGGGGTCTGGGGACGGGCTTGGCCACCCCTGTGGCTGGGGTCGGGTTTAGGTTTTGACCTGAAACCTCATCAGCTTTACTGACTACCTGAGGACTCTTAGGCCTGGTGAGGTCACGGCTGTCTTTTTGAACAGCAAAGCGAGGTGTTAGCGTTCCAGAGGACACTTTTCTTTTCTCATCCAGCTTACAGTCCACTGACGGCTCATCCTAGGGTTAGCAAGATTAATAAAACATTTATCATCTCTATTGTGTTTAGATGAGAGTAATCCATACGTTTCAAAGTGTTATGCAGGTAACCAACAAAAAACCAAACATGCAGGAGAGTCAAAAATTCCATAAAGCCTTCCAGGTATTTAATTTACCTCTCAGGCCTAATTGACCCAAATAGAGGGTCGACATTCTTTTAATTTATTTTTAATAACATTAATAATTTGCCCTGTGATGGACTGGCGACCTGTCCAGGGTGTACCCCGCCTCTCGCCCATAGACTGCTGGATATAGGCGCCAGCTCCCCCGCGACCCACTATGGAATAAGCGGTAGAAAATGACTGACTGACTGACATTAATAATAGATAGAAGCTGCTAAAACATTTGAAATAGCTAATAATTAAATAAAATAGCATTTTTGGTTGTTAGCAGCCCCTGACTATTAAGCCAATGCATAATATGTTCTTAATGTAAACTTTAATAAAAAATGCTTTTACAGTTTAGGATTCCTTTACTAGCTAGTAATAATAAGCTGTAAAACACACGTAACATAATTTATTATAGCTTGTCAGAAAAAGGACCCTTTGTCAGAATTTAATTACGTATTAATACGAAGCAATAAAATACAGCTCTGTATACCTTGAAACATTTGCCAGGTTTAATAAGCCTCCAACAGCCAAATAGGATGCTCACTTGCTTCAGGCTTTTGCTTCAAAGTGAACTTTTCAGTTTCTAATTGATGGTTACATAAAAAGATGATGGAGTGGAACTGTGACTCTCACCTCCGGGTCCTGGTTCTTTAAATCACACTGCTCTCTCCCTGTTGGCACCTCTAAGTGCTACAAGAGAAAATCACAGTTTTTCTTGAGTTAATGAATATCACTAAATGATTATCGTACTTCTGATTCAGGTAAGCTTTCTATTTTAGACAAATGGATATGAACAAAGTGCGCTGGGCATATTTTGTGTAATATTTTCTCGCTGTCATTGTTAGAGAAGTTTCTTTACCTGACTGACTGAGAGTGGGGAGGCATGTGTGGCCTCTGTGGTCCCTGTAGCTGAAAGAGAAGAAAGCAACTTAGAAAACAAGCCCACTAAGCTTTGACTCGATGTTTAAGAGAGATGGCTTCAGACTTTTTTTCAACCAAAAATGTTGGTGCCCAACTGGAACCAGTCGAGGATTTAATTTACACTCCTTTCGAAAACTCTCGGAACAACCAGGCTCTTGTTTACTGCTTTTCTATACTCCATTGATTTTGTTTAGGGAGGCTGCAGGCTGGTACATTGAAAGAACAGTGCTGAACTCACCTGTTATTAAAACGTGGACAATATAAATTTGAAACCACCCATTCCTTAGATTAGCAAAATGAAGGGCACATGCAGACTTAAGCCCAAAGTTATTTATAACCCTGGCAAATTTAGGTTTAAACTAAACTTTCAATTTGACTTACATATTTCCTGACACAATCTGTGGAGGCAGTAGCTAAAGATCAGGGAAATAGCAAGGAGGCCTTCCAACTTTAAAGACTTGCACCATGCCAATAAATATATCTGCACTGACTATTGAGAAATATATAAATAATTTCGCATGCTTTTACTAAACCTTAGATAAAAACAGATAAATAATATTTTTTACAATGTTTTCCAATATTTTTAGAGAATATTCTGTCATGAACAAACAATTCTTGATGGAATAAAAATTGGTTTAAATTGAAATGAACAGTTTTAGGCTCAACTGTATCTGGAAGTTGCATTTGTTGCTGAAAACCTTAATTATCAGGTTCCTTAAAGTTCTGATTTAGACTGATCAAGTCAATCAGATTAAAACTTTAAAAAGTTGCATTTTAGCAGCATGCTTCGCGAATTAATTTTAAAGGAGACTTTAAATAGAGTTAGTAATAATACAAAAACCACAGCAACACCATTCACAAAATAAGAAATAGAGTTATATGAATAATTTCTAGCAGATATTTAGAAGAACCCAGACAAAGTGAGGTACAAACCGGTCTGAGGCGGGCCAATTAAAGAGCTGCTTCTTGATGAACATGGTGAGGATGGTGGTGTTGGAGCTGGAGAGAGACCTGAGGAAGAAAAACTTCTGACATTAAAACAATCATTAGCAAAATAAAATATATATATATTTGCATCCAATAAATGACACAATAGTTTATTTTAAAATGATTTATCAGAACAGGACTCATCTCTCAACTTCAGTTAATAACGTGCACCACCTGTGGGTGAGTCGGTGAGGCTGCTGATGGATCGGCGTCCCCGGCGGGTCAGAAAGCGATCGCTGACCATCTTGGCCTGTTCAAGAAGCTCCAGGTTCTTTTGCCGATCCTCCTTAGACAGCTGAAGCTCCGGAAGCTGGTCCTTCACTAGGTCAATCACATTACCGGTGCTGTCTGAAAGAAACAATAAACAGGTGATGCTCAATGTAGCCTTTTTCGCAGAATTATTCTGTACTCTGCAGTTTCAATGACTAAGAAATTTGAATTCAGGATTTCAGAATGTCTCTCCATCTTTTAAATGGTTTTAATCTCAAGTATCTTAAACACACTCTTCTTAGTTTGGAGTAAGTTAGTTGAAGCAGCATCTTCAACCAGTTTAAACCTCTATGATAAATCTAATGTTTCCATGTAAGGAATAATTCAGTCGTAAATGTTAGTGAACAAATCACCAGACAAAGGCAGGGCTTTTGTTATCACCTGTTGTTATAATTCATCCATAACTCATAAAGGACTAAAAGGAGTCAAAGCATTTTAGGTATGTGGGAGGTAACTTCATCAGATTTATCTGCAAAGCTGGAGACAAGATTGCAAAGCTGAAGCACATCTGCTGTAGATAAAAGACTGATTCAGAAGCAGTTTATACTGATTGTGCAGCAAGTCCTAAAACAGTTAGTTAATGGAAAATACTTTCAGAATAAATCTAGTAAATCCAAACCACAAACTAAAAAGTTCTGTTAGTGTTTATTTTTAGCTGCGGCATATGAGGCATGGTAGGGTTTACCCACCAACTGTGGTGATGGGTGCTCCAGAGGAGTTTCTGGCCTGGCGAGCTCTGGGACTGTGTGGCCTGAGAGAAGACAGTAATGATTCAATAACAGTGAGGGGAAAGCAAGAAATCCATGTAAGGGTTGGATGTGGTGGGAGGTCGATTACCTGGCCTGTTCAAGGGAACATCCCTCTTGTTGGACAATGACAGCCTTTTGCGGGTAGATAATGGTGGGGGCGGTCATAATAACGGCTTGGCTTTCACCTGTTGTGGACTACAATCCAACACAGCGAAGCAAGGGGCCAGTTATAACAGGAACACAGTAAAGACAATGAGCTGCAGGGGTGTTTGACATCGAGTTATTCTCTCTGTCTAAACACAGTTTCTGCATTATGTTGCAGAATCTATATAGGACAGAAAGGGGCAGTATGATCTGTGGTAATAAATAATCACAAACAGGCATGGGGTAGTTTCTGGACTCAAATAGTTTAGCAATTTAAACTCTTTTTAATAAAAAACCAGAGACGTGAACTTTTTATCTTAACTGTTGCTGAAATCTGTCAGGAAACTGTGTCAGATGCCCTAAGGAAGAAATAAAAGCTGCCTTCTCATGTTAGACGCCAGTTTCAGAAAAGGTCTGTTAATGAAACTCCCAGGAGTTGATGCCACTGCTCACTCTTTTTTTGGATATTCTTATTTCTAAGCAAACCTTTTCATAAAAGCAATAAAAAATATTATTTTTTATTATCGGATATTTTTTTCAGATATAAAATGGAGCCTTCTGCCACATGTGTAACCATGAAAAAACTCAGAGCAACAACTTTTCACCACCAACTATTTACATGACATAGGATTTAATACATCTTCACATAATTATACAGGTCCTTCTCAAAATATTAGCATATTGTGATAAAGTTAATTATTTTCCATAATGTCATTATGAAAATTTAACATTCATATATTTTAGATTCATTGCACACTAACTGAAATATTTCAGGTCTTTTATTGTATTAATACGGATAATTTTGGCATACAGCTCATGAAAACCCAAAATTCCTATCTCACAAAATTAGCATATTTCATCCGACCAATAAAAGAAAAGTGTTTTTAATACAAAAAACGTCAACCTTCAAATAATCATGTACTGTTATGCACTCAATACTTGGTCAGGAATCCTTTGGCAGAAATGACTGCTTCAATGCGGCGTGGCATGGAGGCAATCAGCCTGTGGCACTGCTGAGGTCTTATGGAGGCCCAGGATGCTTCGATAACGGCCTTTAGCTCATCCAGAGTGTTGGGTCTTGAGTCTCTCAACGTTCTCTTCACAATATCCCACAGATTCTCTATGGGGTTCAGGTCAGGAGAGTTGGCAGGCCAATTGAGCACAGTGATACCATGGTCAGTAAACCATTTACCAGTGGTTTTGGCACTGTGAGCAGGTGCCAGGTCGTGCTGAAAAATGAAATCTTCATCTCCATAAAGCTTTTCAGCAGATGGAAGCATGAAGTGCTCCAAAATCTCCTGATAGCTAGCTGCATTGACCCTGCCCTTGATAAAACACAGTGGACCAACACTAGCAGCTGACACGGCACCCCAGACCATCACTGACTGTGGGTACTTGACACTGGACTTCTGGCAATTTGGCAATTCCTTCTCCCCAGTCTTCCTCCAGACTCTGGCACCTTGATTTCCGAATGACATGCAGAATTTGCTTTCATCCGAAAAAAGTACTTTGGACCACTGAGCAACAGTCCAGTGCTGCTTCTCTGTAGCCCAGGTCAGGCGCTTCTGCCGCTGTTTCTGGTTCAAAAGTGGCTTGACCTGGGGAATGCAGCACCTGTAGCCCATTTCCTGCACACGCCTGTGCACGGTGGCTCTGGATGTTTCTACTCCAGACTCAGTCCACTGCTTCCGCAGGTCCCCCAAGGTCTGGAATCGGCCCTTCTCCACAATCTTCCTCAGGGTCCGGTCACCTCTTCTCGTTGTGCAGCGTTTTCTGCCACACTTTTTCCTTCCCACAGACTTCCCACTGAGGTGCCTTGATACAGCACTCTGGGAACAGCCTATTCGTTCAGAAATTTCTTTCTGTGTCTTACCCTCTTGCTTGAGGGTGTTAATAGTGGCCTTCTGGACAGCAGTCAGGTCGGCAGTCTTACCCATGATTGGGGTTTTGAGTGATGAACCAGGCTGGGAGTTTTAAAGGCCTCAGGAATCTTTTGCAGGTGTTTAGAGTTAACTCGTTGATTCAGATGATTAGGTTCATAGCTCGTTTAGAGACCCTTTTAATGATAGGCTAATTTTGTGAGATAGAAATTTTGGGTTTTCATGAGCTGTATGCCAAAATCATCCGTATTAAGACAATAAAAGACCTGAGATATTTCAGTTAGTGTTCAATGAATCTAAAATATATGAATGTTAAATTTTCATCATGACATTATGGAAAATAATTAACTTTATCACAATATGCTAATATTTTCAGAAGGACCTGTATACAATTAATTTGAATTAATCATGAATTTTGATCATTTATGAATATTTAAATACATAATTTGTGAAAATACATACAAAAAGGAAATAAAAACTGATATGCAGTAGGTACATGGGTATGAAATGGATTGTTTACAGGTACAAATTGCAAAGGATAAAATGGTAAGGCGTCAGTGACGGACAACAGAAGCAAGAACTAGTGAAGGGGTGAGTGGACCTGGATTCCGATGTGTCCTATGTGTCTCTGTGCATCAAAATTAAAAGTACAATATTATAATCAATATGTGACAACTAGATCACATTGTACTGTTTTACACATTCAAACTTGTGTTTTCATGCTGTACTACTATGGAATACTTGTTATCATACTGTAATAATCTCATACTGCTCCATGCCTTGTGACAAAGATTTAAATTTAGATTAGATATAGTTTCTTGTATGCTGTGTTGCAAACAAACGGCCGTTGATAAAATTAGTGCGAAGATCTATAAAGGCCTACAGATCAGTGTAAAAGATTTGCATGCTGGGTAAAACTATAATGGCACACATTTTCATAATAATGCTATCTGACAACTCACTTCATTCACTGTCAATACAGAAATGTAAAAATACATCAAGATGTTTGATCAGATAGGTTTAATTTTGTCAGTAGGGATAATACAATAAGAAAGTAACTGCAAACTAGCCATTGAGCAAACAAGAACGCTTAAAATGACCATCTATGGTTCTGCTGAGGTCAAACAGCCATTTTTCTGCTTAGGAGTGAGTGAGTCAGTGACTGCCCTGATAAAAACTGATATCCCACTTCCTCCCCTTAGCCCCATTTGGCACAAAAAGTAATTACTCTCCTTGTTAAATCATAATTTCCCTGTGATAAGCTACATATTTCTTGAAAAATGGAGTTTGATATACATGGCCAAACCCAGTCCAGATTACTGTTAGACCTGTAGAATGAGAAACATTTAAATAACACATGTCTATATGTACGGGGATTACGAGTGAGTGTACAGCGTCCATTGTTGTGTGTCTTTACGTTGGGTGTATAGGTGTTTTATGTGTACGCATGATGGTGGGAATGTGGGATAGTGACTGTGTGCGCCTGTTTTTGTGTTAGGTTGGGTCTTTCCTGGTCCTTCCCTGGGATCATCTTAGGCCCCCTATTAAATGTCGGGCCTGTTCCCTCCCCGCCACACTCCCTGTCATTGGCTGGAGTATTGGCGGTTCTCTGTGTACGGGGCTGTGTGCTTTGGTATGTGCCGGCTCACTCCCGGTGGCTTCTTAGTGGGGTTTGGGCTCCCTGCGTCTGTCGGGCCTCTGCTGGGGGATAATGTGCCCTGGAGTTTCGGGTCTCTGGGTCCATGGCTGGATCTGCTCTGGCACAGGCGGCTGCCAGCGGTGCCTGTGGGCACGTCGCTGCAGCTCCCTGGGGTTTCTGCACTGTGGCTGCTGGGTGGTTCCCATGGAAAATTCTGATGTAAAATGTCCAGCTAGTGTATGCATGCCTGTCTGTCTGTCTAATGTGTCTCTTGTGTTGGCCTGAAACACTCTAAGATGCACCTATTCTTTACCTTCTTAATTGACAGCTGGAAATGGGCACCAGGACTCCCATGGTGCTGAGTATTAAGCAAGTATAGAATATGAATGGACGGATGGATTTCCACCCATCAGTTCATGAGCTTAAGCTCAAGTGCATTTTGGTTATATGCAGAAGAACAATGGTCCAAAGCACACCAGCAACTATACATCTGAATTGTTAAAAAAAAGCAAAATGAGGGTTTTGGAGCAGCCTAGTCAAAGTCTGGATTTAAATCTGATCATTATGCTGTGGAATGATCTTTGAGAGGCTGTTCATACTGGAAAGATTTCTGTTATGGGTGAATTTAAACTGCTTTACAAAGAAGAGTGGGTCAAAATTCCTTCACAGGAATATAAAAGATCAGTTATCAGTTATCACAAACTCTTGATGGCAGTTGTTGCCGAGAAGGGTTGCACAGCCAGGTATTAGGTTTAGGGGTCAAATACTTTTTCACATAGGCCAGGTTGACTCCGAATGTTTTCCCCTAATAAATGAAATCATAATTTCATTGCTGCATTTGGTAGTGACCCATCATTCTTTGATGATCTGAAACATTTAGGGGTGGCACTATAGATAGGATACCCACTGTGATTGTTTTTATTTTTCCAGTTTGACTTTTTTAGTTTACATATAACCAACCAAACCGCCCTGTTTAATAGGCTAAATGACAACAATAAACTCCAACGTTTTAAAACCATTTGCAGCAGCAAATTCCTGATTACCAAGAGGTAAGTACACGTATAAACTTCACTAAACGTTTATGGTAGAAGGACACTACTAATAAAAGGTAACCCTGATGTAACATTGTAGACAGACTCCAGATTTAAAGCAGCTCTCCTCCAATAAAGATGGGTAGTTTCATTTTGTTGGCATTTGCTCCATTACCTTCTGAAATGTCTTGTGGATCTCAGTGGACTTTTAGAGTTTCAGATATGAACTAGACCCCAGTTCAATATTGTTTTAAGTTGTTATAATGTATCATTTCATTTCTTAAATTTGTGACTGACACAAATGTAACCTTCATGCTAAATTTATTAATTATGTGACAAAAACAAATATTTTAAGTATATTTTAAATTCTGTGTCTTGAGTCTATATATAATTATAGACAGTTTTTATCCTTAAGGGAAAAAAATATTACAAGTTTTCAAATTAACCTTTAACGTAAAAAGCAGACAGACAACTAAACAACCTCATTAAGACTGTGTTGACCATGGTGATGGTAGGTATATGAATAAAACTTAGATTTTTAACTAGTTTAGAAGATTTAATGGGAATATGACAAAAAAAAACTTTTTCTTTAAAATTCCAATCAAGGGTTTATCTTATTTATCTAGCCGAAGCAAAGAAAGAGCTAAATTGTGACTTTTCTTCTAAGGATAGAGGTCACAGATATTTCACTAAAGATGCTCAGTCAATGTTTTGCTTTGACACAATGTTCTCCAGACAGAACTGAGACGTTCTCTCTGAAAAAAAGTGGTTTCTATGCAATGGGTGATTTATTATGAAAGCCAATCTGAAAGACCTTAAAAAACTAAGAAAACATTCAAGAATCAGCTGAATGCAACTCATTTGAAAACATTTTATCAGACATAACAGTGCAGTCAAAACACAACATGCACAAAAGCAAACAGCAATATTTCAGATTTTTTTGGTGACTTTAGTTTTTTTCTACACAGCCAAGCCTCTATTTGAGTAGTGTGGAGCAAATGAAACTGGAGAATGCTTTGTATAATGTGCTCTTATAGGTGAGGGATTAAAAGCAGCAAGTTGGAAGAAAAATGGCTACATTTAAAGTCAGATTAAAGTAGAAACTAGTGGAATTTCCTCTTGCTGCCATTGAATTATTTGTGAACATGTGTTTCAGACAGTGGCAACGATTGCACTCACTGTTCTGGGAGAGCTGGATGAACTGTCCAGTTCTTCGGGAGAGTCCTCCTCTTCTTCAGGCAAGGTGGGCATGATGGAGGACTGAGAGGGATGGGAGTGTGTCAATGGGAAGGTAAAAGGACTGGAGAAGTTACAGGGCCCCCTCAAGTTACGGTTGCCTTGTTTTAAAGAAAACTCTGGCAGGAAGAGTTTCTTCTCTGACTGGAGCTGCAAGATCATAAACATATAAAGAGAAATGTTGTTTTAGTCTGAGCTGAATCACAAGTGGAGGATGGGCAGTACTCTTCCCTTCCTCTGCAGTCATTACAGAACAGACGCATTAGAAATGAAACCCCCTACTGCTAAAACAGTAAACCACACCACCTCACTTTAAACAAATCCCAAAATAGCTTCATTCTCCTGAGGCTTGAAGGAGACTGCAACTAACAGCAATAATAAGTAAACTCTGCCTCTACTAGTTATTTTTCTTCTAAAAACTAAAAAAAGAAAATATTCTGAAACATTTAATCAGTCGTCTACTACAACTTTGAAATCTAGCATGTGTGCCTGACGTAGTGCTTAAGGATCGACAGTTTTTTTTAAACAAATGGACATTAATAATACAACCAGCTTGGTAATGAAGTCTAGATTTGCAGTACAAGTATTCATAAAATTCAGTCATTTAATAGTACTCTGAAGGAAAATACTTCTAATTATCAGATCAGCTGGCTGTTACAAAACAACATGGCCGATTAGGGAGCTTCTGACATGTTTTGATAAAGATTCTGAAGAAAAAGTTGCATCTGAGTTGCAATGGGTTCAACCTTATGGTTTGAACTAGAATTTGGCTAAAATAACCACTAAGCCATGTTGGATACTGAGGCTAACGGTGATGCTGAAGCGAGCGGTGATCACAATGACCACTATTAGAACTTTAACTGGTACTAATCCATTTCTGTTTAAAATGTTCCATCTGATTTGTTTCTGTGCATAATCACCATGTGTAAATGTTTAAGTTCTTTACTCTGTTTCCATCACCTTAAATAGTTTTTATGATTTTCCGGGACAGTGGCACTACATGCATACTTTAATTTCTAAATACAACTTCTCTCTTTCTGGCAGCTGTTTCGTGGTAATTTATATTTATTTATTTCTTATGGCTCCCTGGTGGTGTTGACTGGGATGATGACAATGCAGGTGCATGGTGGGGCTAACTGGTAGGACTGGGCTCATTATGTCTGGATGCCTGACGATCATTTTTCCCCTTTGATAGATGGAGATGTTTTGCAGGAAACATTGCTGAGTCCAGCAGATAAACGAGTGAACACATTTGAAGAAGGAATTTAACAATAATACAAGCAAATAAAGCAAGAAGAACATTAGTGGACTTACTGAAAAGAACTCTGATCAGTTACCTTATGTGATGCCACTAGCTGCATTTATGCATGGTAGCTTATTTTTGAAAGGGTAGATTTTTTTGTCTGGTTTAATGAACAATTTTCAACAAAATAGGCAAACAACATGCCGTCTACAGGTGGCAAACTATAACTTTGATTCATTTCAGAAAGTTTGAAAATCCCGTTCTTATGTCCATGTACAGGAGGATGCATGCAAATTCTGGGAGTGCATGTGACATTATTCATGTGCAGGTGGACATGACACTACATCACCACAACCTCTGAGGAATCAAATAAAATATACAAGACAAACTTAGACAAATATAAGCCAGAAATGTAACTGGAAGTCTGCAAGGTTTTGTTATGAAGAATAAGACAGAAGTTCAACTAAAACCCTAACAACTACTTCCAGGATATACATCTGAATACGAGTCATCTGCTCTGCAGCATAAGTGATCAAAATATCTAATAAATAAATAGTTTTTTCCGTCTGTTTTTATTCCCACACTGCAGTTTTTGTTGGGCAGTCACGGTGCTGATTACAAACACTCAGAGGGATGCACTTCGTTGGTATAACACTGAGCTGCACTCGACTCTCACAGGCCTACCGAGGCAATGGGCTCCTCGGGGACAGAGTAAAACAAACAGAAGGATTTGTAGAAAGATTATATAAAAATATTAGTGCAAGCCATGTGGAAGATTTCTGAGACTGTCAATCATCTCTGTGGAGTTTACACTAATCAACACTGGCTTTGTCAGAACTGTAAATGTTAAAGTTGTAATAAAGGTGTGAAATATTAAAAGACAGCAAACTAACAAAAGATTCACATATTCACAAAGTTCGAAGGGAAATAAAAACCAACATATAGCATCTAATTACAGGAAGAAACCATTAATCTGTTTATAGATTAGTCTTGCATGCATCAAACATATTGGTAATAGTTTGTGACATTACTGTTAAGGAATTCAGTGAAACAAATAAATGTTTACTGAGTTATAGATATATTTGTTAGTCCTTTTTGCATGGCTCACTAAACTGAAGGCAAACGTCACCTGATTTATAAAAAATAAAATATGTGAGCAACCATTGTATTGTCCTTGTTTGAACTCACACTGATGTTCCCTTTTTAGCAGCAAATGTATGCAAATCCAAATGCAGAACCATTTTAACCCTTTGAAGCAGCACTGCACAAACCAGTGTCAGAGGTTAAAGAGGTCTGATGATAATGGGCTTCAGGCTAGTTAAAATTCACCAAAACAGCAAGAGTTGCATATGCATGAACATAACAGGTGTGAGTAACAAATTACTGTTTCACAGGTGAGACATGAGAAGTGTAGCACATCCTCAAATACTGTGAAGTCCAGATTTTACAACGCTGCTTAATATCATCACGGACATGACAAGTGCCTGGGAACATAAAGCAACAGAGAGGTTGTGAGTCACTGGGGAGGAAATGGATTGTTTAACTGTTTCCCAGTGAGCTGCTGGGTTATTTCCTGACTACATGAATACAGTGTCATGCAGGAGTACAAATCGCTTCTCATTTGCAGAGGCATTTAATGCAGTTCCTAGTAGTTTTTGTTTACCACTCAACCAAGATAAAAGATGTTAATGTTTTCAAAAGCCTTGTCCTTTATTCTAAACAAAAAAAAATCAAGTTTTGATAACTGGATTTCCTTAAACAGATTACCTTTGAAGTTATTGCCATATAATAGGATTATAATGGCTTGCTCAGTGTTCTTTTTCTGAATCTGACTTTTGTTTGCATTGTATTTGAATCAATCAGAGTATGTTTAATGAATCCGAACTGAATTATACTCCACATAGCTGGATATAAACTGAATCTGTGTCTTTTAAAATGTCTCGATATGAAGATTACGGTGAACTGAATGATATAAAAGCTATGCTGACATTTTAAATATATAAAATAAACTTGCTGAATATTTCTACATAACTGTAACAATTAAAATGTTGGTAACAGAATGATGCTCTATGTGTAACCTCATGAAGCTTCAAATTGTTATTGTTTTACAAGCAACTTAAATTGTATTTTATAAGATATAACAAATATGTGGACAAGCTTTTAAAAAGAAGGAAATCAAAGGAATCCATAAAAAACTTCCTATTTTTGTGTTTATGACATGAAAATGCTGCTTTGTGTTTCATTCAATCATCAAGACTAACACATTCCTTACTAAACAACCTCAGAAACAGAGCTCATGTTGCAATGCCTGCCATTCTTGGATTCAAACTTTAGGCTACAATACCTGCTTTTCTCCAGGTCCCTTCAAAATGGGCTAATAGAACCAAATCTTGCTAAAACAAACTGTTATTTCCTCAGATGGTGGTCCGAGAGTGCCAAAATATGAGAACAATATGACCTCACTACGTTATTATGGTCAAAATGCTTGTCAATACATGTCAAAGTTATTCTTAAATGAATAATCATATTTTGCTAAGATAGGAAGTTTTGAAAAAATATATATAATAAACTGTATCCTTTCAATTTCAATTTTTGATGGTGTCCAATCTTGTATGTGAAACTGTTTTTTGTTCAATGAAATTATTACATACTTAAAATGGTTGAAAGTGGGAACAGCCTCAGTCATGAGATGCTTATTTTGGCTAGAGAGATAGACTGGCATTTTTAGAGAAGTCTCCCTGAGTGTCTTTTAAAAAGAAAATATGATGTAGCTCTTAGATTACCCCAAGTATACTTCGGATTTGCTGATCAGTCCCTCCTGATGACTCCTTCTCTTGAGGCATGTTGTTCTAAGTAGCTGAGCTGAGTTTGGATACTCAGAATCCATCAACGAGGGTTGCCCCACGGAATCAAAAGAGGATACAACCTATCGAGATCTAGGGCCCCATGTATGAAGTGTGCGTATGCACAAAACCCTTGCGGCACAATGTTTTATGGACAACTCGGCATGTACAAAAATGAACGTTGCGTGAAAGTGTGTGGTAATCCACGCAAACTTTTGAGGTGCCGTGAAAATATGCGGCAGCCGCGCAAACCTTTTCAATTGACAATAATAAACTACAGAGAACTAAACCTCCACTAAATACGTTGAAATATGACCCCATTTAGTTTTTTTAATGGTTTTTATGGTTCAAACATGCATGAAACCGAATCCCATTTAGCCTCATACAATAACGTAACACATCTAAGAAAATTATGGAAACAACCTTAGTCGGAAGTATTCTGTCAAACTTCCTCTGTTTTTGTCATGTGTAGATGTAAATGCTCATTGGTCTGTGCACTGAGGAGCATAAAATGCATGTAAATATCGAATCAACAGATTCATTCAAAACAAGTCAGTTGTGATGATTCCTAAGGTGGACAAGCTGTAGACATTAACACATGTCAATATATACAGGTCCTTCTCAAAAAATTTGCATATTGTGATAAAGTTCATTATTTTCTATAATGTAATGATGAAAATTTAACATTCATATATTTTAGATTCATTGTACACTAACTGAAATATTTCAGGTCTTTTATTGTCTTAATACGGATGATTGTGGCATACAACTCATGAAAACCCAAAATTCCTATCTCACAAAATTAGCATATTTCATCCGATCAATAAAAGAAAAGTGTTTTTAATACAACAAACGTCAACCTTCAAATAATCATGTACAGTTATGCACTCAATACTTGGTCAGGAATCCTTTTGCAGAAATGACTGCTTCAATGCGGCGTGGCATGGAGGCAATCAGCCTGTGGCACTGCTGAGGTCTTATGGAGGCCCAGGATGCTTCGATAGCAGCCTTTAGCTCATCCAGAGTGTTGGGTCTTGAGTCTCTCAACGTTCTCTTCACAATATCCCACAGATTCTCTATGGGGTTCAGGTCAGGAGAGTTGGCAGGCCAATTGAGCACAGTGATACCATGGTCAGTAAACCATTTACCAGTGGTTTTGGCACTGTGAGCAGGGGCCAGGTCGTGCTGAAAAATTAAATCTTCATCTCCATAAAGCTTTTCAGCAGATGGAAGCATGAAGTGCTCCAAAATCTCCTGATAGCTAGCTGCATTGACCCTGCCCTTGATAAAACACAGTGGACCAACACCAGCAGCTGACACGGCACCCCAGACCATCACTGACTGTGGGTACTTGACACTGGACTTCTGGCATTTTGGCATTTCCTTCTCCCCAGTCTTCCTCCAGACTCTGGCACCTTGATTTCCGAATGACATGCAGAATTTGCTTTCATCCGAAAAAAGTACTTTGGACCACTGAGCAACAGTCCAGTGCTGCTTCTCTGTAGCCCAGGACTGGGGAATGCGGCACCTGTAGCCCATTTCCTGCACACGCCTGTGCACGGTGGCTCTGGATGTTTCTACTCCAGACTCAGTCCACTGCTTCCGCAGGTCCCCCAAGGTCTGGAATCGGCCCTTCTCCACAATCTTCCTCAGGGTCCGGTCACCTCTTCTCGTTGTGCAGCGTTTTCTGCCACACTTTTTCCCTCCCACAGACTTCCCACTGAGGTGCCTTGATACAGCACTCTGGGAACAGCCTATTTGTTCAGAAATGTCTTTCTGTGTCTTACCCTCTTGCTTGAGGGTGTCAATAGTGGCCTTCTGGACAGCAGTCAGGTCGGCAGTCTTACCCATGATTGGGGTTTTGAGTGATGAACCAGGCTGGGAGTTTTAAAGGCCTCAGGAATCTTTTGCAGGTGTTTAGAGTTAACTCGTTGATTCAGATGATTAGGTTCATAGCTCGTTTAGAGACCCTTTTAATGATATGCTAATTTTGTGAGATAGGAATTTTGGGTTTTCATGAGATGTATGCCAAAATCATCCGTATTAAGACAATAAAAGACCTGAAATATTTCAGTTAGTGTGCAATGAATCTAAAATATATGATGGTTACATTTTCATCATGACATTATGGAAAATAATGAACTTTATCACAATATGCTAATTTTTTGAGAAGGACCTGTACAGTAGCTGCGTACAGTTGTGCGTAATTGTGGAATGACGGAGGCTTTGGCACCACTGGAGGACATCACCAATGGAAGAAGCCGGAGGGAGCCGTTTTTTAGAGATTGTACTGACCCAGGAGAAACTATGTGTTGCCAGTGCCAGTTCAAGCTCTCACTACGCTGTGGTCCTTTCAAGTTTTCAGAGGGAGGTGACTGACAGGTCGTGTATTTAACAGTCATCCCTGAGCCAGGCCATGCCAGCCATATGGGTCGGCCTCATCCGTATGTTGCTCAGATATATAAAGTTTCCCTAAACTCTGGCTCTCATTTGCAGCGAGGAGCCGCTTTCTGAATGTAATCAGATCCATTGATTGCACTCATATTGTTATAAGGGCCCCATCTGTAAGTAAACATGAATTTATGAATAGAAAGCATTTTCATTCAATATATGTGCAACCTACAGGTGTTGGACAATGAAACTGATACACCTGTCATTTTAGTGTGGGAGGTTTCATGACTAAATGGGACCAGCCTGGTAGCCAGTCTTCATTGATTGCACATTGCACCAGTAAGAGCAGAGTGTGAAGGTTCAATTAGCAGGGTAAGAGCACAGTTTTGCTCAAAATATTGAAATGCACACAACATTATGGGTGACATACCAGAGTTCAAAAGAGGACAAATTGTTGGTGCACGTCTTGCTGGCGCATCTGTGACCAAGACAGCAAGTCTTTGTGATGTATCAAGAGCCACGGCATCCAGGGTAATGTCAGCATACCACCAAGAAGGACGAACCACATTCAACAGGATTAACTGTGGACGCAAGAGGAAGCTGTCTGAAAGGGATGTTCGGGTGTTAACCCGGATTGTATCCAAAAAACATAAAACCACGGCTGCCCAAATCTCGGCAGAATTAAATGTGCACCTCAACTCTCCTGTTTCCACAAGAACTGTCCGTCGGGAGCTCCACAGGGTCAATATACACGGCCGGGCTGCTATAGCCAAACCTTTGGTCACTCATGCCAATGCCAAACGTTGGTTTCAATGGTGCAAGGAGCGCAAATCTTGGACTGTGGACAATGTGAAACATGTATTGTTCTCTGATGAGTCCACCTTTACTGTTTTCCCCACATCCGGGAGAATTACGGTGTGGAGAAGCCCCAAAGAAGCGTACCACCCAGACTGTTGCATGCCCAGAGTGAAGCATGGGGGTGGATCAGTGATGGTTTGGGCTGCCATATCATGGCAATCCCTAGGCCCAATACTTGTGCTAGATGGGCACTGCCAAGGACTACCGAACCATTCTTGAGGACCATGTGCATCCAATGGTTCAAACATTGTATCCTGAAGGCGGTGCACCAATACACACAGCAAGACTGGTGAAAGATTGGTTTGATGAACATGAAAGTGAAGTTGAACATCTCCCATGGCCTGCACAGTCACCAGATCTAAATATTATTGAGCCACTTTGTGGTGTTTTGGAGGAGCGAGTCAGGAAACGTTTTCCTCCACCAGTATCAAGTAGTGACCTGGCCACTATCCTGCAAGAAGAATGGCTTAAAATCCCTCTGACCACTGTGCAGGACTTGTATATGTCATTCCCAAGACAAATTGACGCTGTATTGGCCGCAAAAGGAGGCCCTACACCATACTAATAAATTATTTTGGTCTAAAACCAGGTGTTTCAGTGTCATTGTCCAACCCCTGTATTTGTGATGTGCAAATCTGTCTCACTAATGCAATGGCATGTTGGCCCCTCCTCAGCTCATGATTCCTTTATACTATAAAGATAATTATAATTATTCCAATTATAATAGTTATATTAGGAACAAACCTCAGTCAGCGATGGCTACGGCTTCTAGGTATTTTTTTTTTTATGTGACGTCCTGAATAGTTGTAAAGTGCTGTTTAAAGTACTTCACATAGTGTGTGTGGAGACAGTCTTCCTCATAGCAATATAGGAAGCATATTCACGTCATTACAATGATGTGGTATACATACAATGATCATCATTGAGCTATGATTACGTTCAATGCAGCAACTAGTCAGCACCATTTGGATTTGATGCAGATATTGTAGAACTAAACGGGTTCGGGCCAACCAACGTTTTATTTTCAGTCAGGTTTGAATCACTGACCTCATTCAAGAAGTTGTTGGTTTGCTGTAATTCACAAAAATACCTCATGATGTATAGACACATCTTAGTGTTTTTTCACCAAAAGGAACTGGTTCGATTCTCTGACTGCCACAGCACTGTTACCATGTTTATTTGGACACGTGGTGGGTGTCTTCTGACTACTTATACTACTTTTTTTGTTTCTTCTTTTAATATTCAATGCCGATTCCTTAAGGGAAACTCATTAATCATGTTGATTTTTGGTAGATTATGAGACTGACTGTACATAATAATAAAATTCACCACAGCTTAATATTACTACACTGAGTAAAAGTTCCCGATTCAAGAATCCTTCTCTGACAAAACACTGTCAGACACTCTGAAGAAATATTGCACTGCTTGAAAAGCATTCAACATAAACAAAGGTGCCAACCTACTCTGCAGGAGGCTGCACACTGCAGTGTTGCTCCCACAGACCATGACACTGAGATAAATATTGCAGAGTAATTGAATCACTCAGATTATTTCCTGTGGGGGATGAGAACAGAACAGGTAATCCTGAGCTCAGACATTCTCTTGTAACCAACTGTTGTCCTTCATATTCCAACAAAATACACGACTTGATTTTCTACCAAAACTGTAAAAGTCAGACAGAAAGAAGCGATAGGACAAGCACCCTCCTTCATTTCTTTGTTACATAAGCCAACTCCTTCATGCCAGATTTGTTTAAAATTTGGTTGTATGAACCACAGAGTGCAGAGCCAGCAGAGGAAGTGGTTTAAACACAGGCACAATGAGATAACATGGCAGAGGAAGTGTGAACAAATAAAAGATACAATGGGAACTCTGATGTAAAGTCAGGTCGAGGGAGGAGAGTTCACTGAACAGACTTCCAAAATGCATAGTTACACATTAGCCATGCAAGCAGTTTTACATGAAGTCACTGCAGTCAAACAGAGAGCTGTCCACAAACCTTCATGCAGACGTTTGAAGCAGTTGCAAAGTCTAATCATCCACTGAAACTCCACAGCAACAAGCAGCTGAACATCTGAACCTGTCCACAGAGAGCAAGCACGTTACCTGAGTCCACCGCTACACTGCTGCAACTCTGGCTGATCTCTCCAACTTAGACCAACTTCCCACAACCAAGCTGTCACTGTCAGAGTTTTCCCCAGAAAACTCTCAGTCCTCAGGGCTTCTCCTTCCTTCTCCCGTCCCCTTCGTTCCCTGGCTTTTTTCAGCAGCAGCAGCCTCTCTTTCACTCCTGGGAGCTTTTACCATTTAAGGAGAAGGGCTCAGTGTGCCTCTTTAAGCTGCTGTGAAGTGTATGTGTATGTGTGACTATGTGATCTCAGGCATCTGGTTCTCTAATTATTCCTTCAATAAGACCAGAATACAATTAAAAATTTATCTTTTGAAAGTGTTCATTTTTTTAGAGCTTAAGGAAACTTTTGGTGTATTTTTCTGTATGAGACAGAAACAAAGACCGTGCCCAACTGATCTGTGTTTACTTTTCTGATAACAAGGAATCCACTTCCAAGCTCTTAAACTCCATAACTATTTTGTAATATGCTCTGTCAAACCCTCCACCATTTGCACTCCTTCTTTTTTCTGCATTGTTTATGATTTAAGTTCACAGAGTACACAGAGAAAACAGCAACACAGTAGACACCGTGTTTGGGGGAAGACAACTTGATGGGTTGAAATAGCATCACGTGATTATCTTAAATACGACAGGTTGAAGGACACTGCCCACAACAGAAAGAGTTTGTGCCAGAAAGCCACATGTTCTCACTCAGAGGGATGATTAAACTTAAATTTACTTTGAGATGTTTTACTTAAACATTCAGATTGATAACTTCAGTGCACTATTATCTAACCTAACAACTACTTTTGTTCAAGTAATTTAGTCTACAATCCCTTTATCCTTAATCCTTTTCTAACGTTTCTTTATTTTGAGGCAATACTGGCCTTTATTTTGTCATTTTGTGTTTGAAAGTAGGCAGACAGGAAATGAGGTGAAGAGAGAGGGAAGACATGCAGCACAGGTCACCATGACTGGGACTTGAACCAGGGGACAGCTGCGTCGAGAGCCAAAGGCCCTCCATACATGGGCTGGGCGCTCTACCACTGCACCATCGCTGTGCCATATTCAAACTTTTCTGATTCCATTACAGATAGCTACATGGTATGTGTAATACTGACATTTGGACCACTCACACTCTTCAGCTCATTTTGGGGAATCTTAAAAGCTGGAAGGGATATGTAGTCACCTGGCCAGGCCAAAATCCAGTCTACTGAGTCCTAGGTCTGTCCCGGTGTCTCCTCAAAGTAGGATTTTAAAATATGAAGGAGCAGAAGCTCTATGAGCTCCCCACTGTGAAAAAACTCTTCATCCTATCTCTCAGACTCAACTCAGCCAACATACAGAGGAAGCTTTTGATAGGATGCATAGGATCTCGTATTTGTAGTGATTATCCATATCTCATGATCAAAGATGAGGGTCGGAACGTAAATGATTGGTGAATCAATGGGTTTGCTTCTCATCTCAGTCCTTTCTTATTACAACAGATCAGAGCAGGGCTCCGACTTTAGATGAAACCCTGACCACTGTCTCAATCTTCACCCTACCATCATAAGACATGAACTCCTCCACTTAAGACACAGTCTCATCCCCTAACCTGGAGAGAGGTAATGCACCTATTTTCGTGTAAAAAGCCTTCAGACTTAGAGGAGTTGTCTCTCATTCCAACTGCTTCCCATTCAGCTGAAAAATGCTCCAGCACACACAGAAGGTTGTTGATCAAAGACAAGTGATATTTAGTGATATCAAAAGGCAAACACTTACAGGACCATAAGAGAGGAACTAGACACTGAACATGATCGAGATGCAGGAAACACGACGGGGAACAACAGGCATAAGAACGGAAGAATCCAGTGGTGAGTAATGAGTAGTCAAGGGCTTAAATACAACAGATAGGTCTGGAAATAGACAAAGACACCAGATGAGCTGATCAGAGGAAATTAGAAACCGCTAATACAGAGAGAAAAAGCAGAGAAACCGAGAGGAGGAGACTAAATAACATGAGTGGAGCAGAACAGAAGGAAATAAATTTAAGACCTAAGCACAAAACAAAGAACTAATAAAGCAACACCTAACAAATGTCAATGAACAGAATATGGCAAAGACAGAAAGACATAAATAAACAAGGAAAAGGTCAAAACACAAAACCATAACCTAACACCTATGAATCTTAACATGCTAAACCTAAATTATAGGGCAAAAGCTTTCTCCCGCCCCACAAAACAGTTGAATTTAGTGTTGGTTCACTATTAAAGTATGAGCAAGTGGGATGTGAAGACAACACACCATCACAAACTTGCTTAAACTAAGAGCTAGGATCTATCAAAATGTGTTTTTTACACATGGACTAATGACAAATTGATCATGGTCTAATTGCTAATTATCCACAACCTATCTATGGAATTACAGATAATTTTTTCTAAGTAGCCAACGGTTACTTAATAATCGATTACTTATGAAACAAGCCAATAATGATCCAGGTAGTCAACCATTAACTACTGGGTGTGAGGTTTCTGTTTCTTTGAAGAGACGTCCAAAGGGAAACTCATTGCCAGGTCATGTCAAAGTAATGGTTCAATAACCATTAACTACAGAGTGAGATTTCACACTACTTAAACGAAACAGACTTTGAGAACTTGCAGCAAGAAGGTCCTGGGTTCGACTCCTGACCGGGGGTCTTTCTGCTTGGAGTTTGCATGTTCTCTCCGTGTGGCTTTCTCCCACAGTCCAAATTGGTCACTCTGAAATTGCCCTTAGGTGTGTGAATGAGTGTGCGCATGGTTGTTTGTGTGTTGCCCTGCGATAGATTGGCGACCTGTCCAGGGTGTACCCCGCCTCCCACCTATAGGCTGCTGGAGATAGTCACCAGCTTCCCCGTGAACAACTATGGAAGAAGCGGTATAGAAAATTACTGACTGGTTAACAAGCATTTATTAGTTTCTACAACTAAACACATACCGGTACTTTAAATGTTTCATATGCAAAACCGTTTCTAATCCATACCAAGAATATTCAATAATTTTCACGACATGTAAATTCAATAGTATACAAACCATCAAATACAAAACAAAGCTTTCTTTTGTTACTGCCAACGCAGAAAGTTAAGTCCAAAAGAACTACAAGCCCTGGTATGTAGTGTAGTATCACAAAAGATGAACTGACTGACACATTCAATACTTTAATCGCTTCATGATGCAAACAGTTTGTTATTTTAGCAGAGTACATGGTTCAAATTTAATCAAAATGAAGCATAATATGTAAATTCATGACATCACTTTTATTTTTGACTGGTCGATAAATGTTTTGGAGCCATTTGTCATGAACAAAACATAAAACTGCAAACGTAAAATATAATCCACTACCATTAAAGGCTATATAAACAATTTTCCTAAGTTAACAAACCCCTTTTAAAAACTAATATAGTTTCTTTACATTTGCTCATTCAAATAAAACTGTAATATCTTATGTCATTTGAAACATTTTAAATGTTTACTTGTGTAACAGCTTCCCTGAGGACACAAAGTGTCAGAAAATGTCTGAGGCATATAAAGTATACGTCCCACAAATAAACATTCTCATTTAAAGCAGCACCAAAAGCACAGCAACACTGAGCAGCCGCTGCATAATGAAATAACACAACATCTTTTAGAAGAACGGGTCTTACCTCCCAGCTGCTACCTCGTCCTGCGCCACCTGTTAGAGCCAGAGCACAGAGAAACAGTGAAAACAGTTGATTTGCATTTAACAGCTAAGGATGTGCAATGCAAATGTCAAGGGACAGTGGAAAAAAGACTGAAAAATGTGTGTCACTGTGGCATAAAGAGGAAAGCAATAAGGATGGCAGAAATAAATGCAATTGTCTTCCCAGTGGGGCTGATCCTCGCAGCGTGGGGTTTATTCTGATTGGTAAAACTACTGTACCTCTTGCTTCAGGAAGTGTGCCACCCAGCCCACCTCTATAGCTAGGGGCAACAATAACCTGGCAACCATCTGAAGCACATGAGGTGCTTGATCCACTGGTTGAGAGCTCCTGTCGTCTGCTTCAGGGGCTCCCAGGAGAAGCCTTGTAATGTGGTAACTAGTGAGGGACTAAGAACGAGTGAGTAGCAGCACCATGAGACCTGATATTTTCTCAGTTCCAACATTTCTTTCATGAGGATTTAGTAAACAATTAAGATTTAGTTCAATAGTTTAACTTTATGCATCACCTTTGGTCACTTTTAAACAGTAACATTGATCTTAAAGCCAAGGTTTATTATTCTGCAAAGTTATTTTACCATAACTTAGGTTAATAAAACAACAAATTAATGTTCTTTAATTGTAAAGCAGTGAAAGCCCATTCAGTATTACCCTACAGATCCGTTTGACTGTACAATAGCACCATCAGCTTTGTAAATGTATGATATCCATTTTGGCTAGAGATACTTCCGCAATATTAAGGTTGTCAATTAAGCTTTAATTCAATTAAATTTAGTTTTATTTATATAGCGCCAATTCACAACACATGTTGTCTCAAGGCACGTTACAAAGTCGACACACACAGAAGGCCGTTGATCAAAGACAAGTTAATAGTTAATTGCCATGTAATGTTTGGTTTGAAACCGGACCCAAATGCAGACAATACCAGAGTTTAAAGATATTTAGTGATATCAAAAGGCAAACACTTACAGGACCATAAGACAGGAACAAGACAATGAATATGATGGAGATGCTGGAAACACGACGGGGAACAACAGACATAAGAACGGAAGAATCCAGTGGTGAGTAATGAGTAGTCAAGGGCTTAAATACTAGAGATAAGGCCGGAAATAGACAAAGACACCAGATGAGCTGATCAGAGGAAATTAGAAACCACTAAGACAGAGAAACCAGAGAAGCCGAGAGGAGGAGACTAAACAACATGAGTGGAGCAGAACAGAAGGAAATAAATTTAAGACCTAAGCACAAAACAAAGAACTAATAAAGCAACACCTAACAAATGTCAATGAACACAGAATATGGCAAAGACAGAAAGACATAAATAAACAAGGAAAAGGTGAAAACACAAAACCATAACCAAATTCACAACACATGTCTCAAGGCACATTACAAAGTCGATTCACTCGAATCATACATTTTTCAAGTCAGGTACATAAATTCCAATTAATCCTAACTATCAAACAGTACAGTCGGATTCAGTTTATTATTCTAATTGGTTAAAAGATTTTTCTATCTAAGGAAACCCAGCAGATTGCATAGAGTCAGTGACTTGCAGCATTCACTCCTCCTGGATGAGCATGTAGAGACAGTGGACAGTCACTGGCGTTGACTTTGCAGTGATCCCTCATACTGAGCATGCATGTAGCGACAGTGGAGAGGAAGAACTCCCTTTTAGCAGAAATAAATCTCCACCAGAACCAGGCTCAGTGTGAGTGGCCATCTGCCACAACCGACTGGGGGTTTGAGAGAACAGAGCAGAGACACAAAAAGAACACAGAAGCACTGATCCAGGAGTACTTTCTATGGGAAAGAAAAGTAAAACAGCAATGGTTGTAACTCCTTTAGTGGTTTCATCTAGAAGAGAAAGATACCTAAGCAAATAAACTCTGAGCCTACCTGTGACACCTTCCTGGAGGGGGGCATCGTCCAAGCTTCTGCTGCCAACAATTTAATGCTCACCTTCTACTGATGATAGACTTGGCCCTGTCTTTTAGTGTTTAACCCTGTTTGTCTCCTAGACATAGCTACTGACTGAGATTTTAACTGTATGTGCTCTCTCTCATACTCTAAACTTGAAAACTGGTTCAGAGTTTATCTGTTTTTTCTTCTTAGATGAAACCACTAAAGAAAGTACTCCTGGATCTTCTCTGTTCTTTTTGTGTCTCTGCTCTGTTCTCTCAAACCCCCAGTCGGTCGTGGCAGATGGCCGCTCACACTGAGCCTGGTTCAGCTGGAGGCTTCTTCCTGTTAAAAGGGAGTTTTTCCTCTCCACTGTCGCTACATGCATGCTCAGTATGAGGGATTGCTGCAAAGTCAACGCCAGTGACTGTCCACTGTCTCTACATGCTCATCCAGGAGGAGTGAATGCTGCAAGTCACTGACTGGATGCAATCTGCTGGGTTTCCTTAGATAGAAAAACTTTTTAAACAGTTTGAATAAATAACTGAATCTGACTGCACTGTTCGATAGTTAGGATTAATTGGAATGTATGAACCTGACTTGAAATCTGTATGATTCGATTGAATTGACTTAGCCCATTTTAAAATTACCCACCTTTCACACAATAAACAGGCAACAACACTCACCAATTATTTTTACCTCCACCTTCCTCCCTCCCTGTTGGATGGAGTAAGGGGGAGTCAGGTTTAGCCTAAACCGGCTCAGTTATGGTTGAGGTGCAAAACCACCCTCCATTTCTGCTACCTGTGTGACCCCCTCTACTTTCCAATGGTTATAATCAGTCTGACAGAGAGAGGTACCCCCAATCCTTATGGCTTTTAGTATAACAATGACCATCAGTGGACTCTAGATGGACAAACCTTATCAGTTTATTATTTTACTTAGTACCCCTACACATAGCCCATTCTAAAATGGCCAAACTGTAACACTCAGTAGTTTATTCTAACCTCCCCAACAACCCTGTACCATTACAAACCCTTTGTCAAGTGCCTTGAGATGACGTGTTGTGAATTGGCACTGTATATATAAATAAAACTGAATTGAATTGAATATTGCTTTAGAATTTAAATCTGGTTCTTCCTGCAGCACTGGACCCTCACAACATAATGCTGCCACCCCATACTTACTTCACTGTTGGGGTGTTGTTCTCTACCTTGTAAACTTCCTGCTATTATTCCTCCAAATGTAACAATTGATTTATACATTTTGCAACAAAGCACATTTATCTCTGGGACACCACATCTGTCTCCTTCCTAAACAGCATGATGGCTAGACAATCTCATGGTGTTTATACTTGCAAATAAATTAATTAATAATATGAACAAAACAATTTTGCATCTTTACAGTCACCATCACAGTAATCTTACATTAGTAGAGCTCTACAATTAAACATGTCATCCTAATGAAGCAACAGTCTTTACTGTTCATCATCCCACTGCTATTTGGATCAATGCAGCTTCATTTGCTAACCAAAAACAAGGTAACGTCAACCTGGCACAACACAATGTTGTCTTTAGATAGAAAGCTGTAAAATAATCATAAAAAACAGACACTGAGACGACTATGGCCTGTCAAGTATAGTTTTACCACCCCGAGACCTCCCACTGGTTAACAGCAACATAAACAATCTGTCCATCACCAATCATCTAATTTATGTCGTTGCCGTGTTTGCTATCACAACAGTTTTTAGGCAAGAAAAGGGAATTATTGAACATGACTTTTAAAGAGATACAATGAAAATTACTTTTCTTTTAGCAAAAAAAACCAAGTATTGCTTCTTAATTACTAATGGGCAAAGTAATAAGAAATATATCAAAATGATCATGTTCACACAGTACATGAGCTAAAGATAGCTTAAATTAGTTTGAAAAAACAACACTTTTGTAAAGGTTTTGTAAATACAACCTGGATTTCAAAGATATGATAAAGGATTTTTTTAACTGCCTGCAGATTTGTTCCTAAAGAAACATAAAACAACATTGGTCCCCTCTACTTCAGTCTACACTTTTTTGAGATGGATGTCTTTATTTTTTCAACGTTTCCAGTTTGATTTTAACCTCTAATTTATGCCACGTTTTGTATCCATTCGTTTGTCCCAACCTACTTCACTTTTATATCCATAAACCATCTGAAACTCATGTCAGCGACTGTTTATTTTTTTCATAGATAAATAATAAATAAACTGTCAAATCTCATGTGCACTTTCAATTAAGAGTATTTTATTTTAAAAGATTTTATATTCCACCTTGATTGCACTGATTTTTATTCTGATTACCATTTGGGCCAATTAGCCATTACGAAAAATGTGAGATAATGACCCCTGATCAAACGGTAGTGACCCTGACTGACCTCCTGCTTGTAGATATTCATTAAAGGAAAAAAAATATTATTTTGCAGTAGAAAATGGTAGATTACAGAAAATTACTTTAAATCAGTATCTGTCAAAGCACCCCCAAGGCTGGAGCAAATCAACTAATGTTGCTAACAAAATGTCTTTTGGTAGAGGCAAATTTCTGTATCCAGAAATGTTGGGAACAAACTAACCAAAACTGTGTAAGCAAAAAATGGCTGAGAGACAAAATGAGCATTATCTGTTGTAACATTTCCTATCTATTAAAGCCTAAGATTTTCAATAAGATAAGATCTTAAAAACAAATGAGTTTTAATAGAATACAATATGTAATGAAAACACTGAATACAATTCCTGTAAAATAAATTACTTCTTCAATAACTCCACAAATGCATATAGCTAAAAATAATTGTGTCTCATCAATTCTGCATAAAATACTCATTCTGATCCCTCTCAATCGTCCCAGAGGCCCCAGATTGCACACACTCTGCCTCCTCTGTACCAGCTGTTGTATGAAATGTAAATATCAGCACAGTCTATTTTCAGAAATCCTCTGGGATTACCACTAGAAAAGGAACTAGCTTTACTACATCTGTTGTACTGTGTACCCCATTACCATGATAACACCATCAACGTATTTCTGTGATGCAGTCACCATACCATTCATGGGCAGCTGTGGAGGCTCTGTTACTTGTGGGAAAACAGGAGATGAAGCAGGAAGTTCTGTACTGGCGTTTTGCTCAGGTCCAACGTCATCTAGGAAGGGTATTGTGCCTGTTTCAGGATGAGCTGAACCGAGATCGAGACCTGGGGACTACCAGAAAGCACAGACACATTAGATTTTATACAAGATTGCTAAGGTAACAATACAGCATGAGAAACATAATCTATAGATGTGAACAAGTGATCAAAGGGAATCTTACAGGTGGCCTCCATGGAAAACTCCAAACAATGAAGAAATGGTTTAAACAAAACATGTCAAAGGTTAATGTTGATGGTGAAAATGTCTCCCTAACTGTAATGTTTGTATATACTGCAACATGCCAGCCAAATCCTTCCACTGCGTTTCAGTGTAGTTAATAAGAAAATGAGCATTTCAAATCACTACTTTTTATTTTGAGATTAATTTTCAACAATTAAAAAACATTAAATTTTTGTTGCAAACTGTCAAAAGCTTTTACTTGAAATGAAAAGCTGAATAAACACACATGTTCTAAAGTTTTATAGGTTTTGTGAAGACCTTAAACAACAAAAGGAAACTGGTTGCATTAGATTTTGTTTTGGGGTCTGAAGTCAAGTAGACACTATGCTTTTCAGATTCCTTTTTTTTGCAGTAAAAAAAAAAACATTACATTTTCCTCATGCTGTACATAAAATCAAAACACAGTTTTTGGAGTTTTAATGAGACAAAATGTGAAAGGTTTGAAGACTTTAAGGGGTTTTAATATTTTTGTAAAGCAATGGATGTGACTGGAGAAAAAAGGCTTTGCAGGCCTCTCATCAGTGGGGTTTACTGTCATGCCAAATAATATGCTACATTTCTTAAACCACCCAAACTTAAATAACACTTCAAGGGGTTTAATTTGATACATTTAATCCCTGTCTAGGTTATTTTAGACACCATATGCTGAAACTTATGCTGAATGTAATTAAAATATATTTATTACTTGGTGAAATGTTTCTATTATAACAAGTTTGTATGGATTTTAGGTGAATTAAAATGTAAATAACCTTGTTCCTGCCATGTGAAATATTACCAAATTTCTCAGGATGACAGACCTGTGATGGACGTTCCTCACTGATCTTCAGCAGCTCATCAGTGTTGGCTGCTCGGCCCAAAGTTTTCTCCACCTTCTGAGTGATGCTCTCCATCTTTTCTCTCACCTGGCTCACCCTCCGCTCGCTTTGTCTCACCAGCTCAGCCGTCCCGAGGGCGCTGCTAACCATTGCTTCAATCCTCTTAAGTGTCACCAGGAGTCCACCTGCAGTTGACTGCTGCTCAGTTTGTTTTGGCTCTGATGCTGAGATCTTCTCAGGCTCGGCAACCACGGCTACATCTGCTTGGTCCCTCACCACCTTGTCCACAGTTGTGCCTGCTTCCTGTCTCTCTTTCTCGTGTCCCGTATGAAAGTGAGGAACTTGACTTGTGTGTTTTTGATCAGCAAAGTCCTGTCCTGATTTCAGAGAGGCCTGCAGGTGACAGACCTTCTTTTTCATGTCACTGATGACATCTTCCGTGTGCAGGAGCTTTGCTTGTGTTTTAAGGTGCTCCTGTAACACCTTAGCTTGTTCTCTGCAGTTTGCTGCCTCTTCCCCTTTCACCTTACCCACTGTCTTAGCCTCCTGCATCTGACTCTGACTCCCAGTCTGGCTTTGCTTTTGCTCCTTCTCCCAGGCTCTCTGCTTCTTCTTGTCTTTCTCTCCTTTCTCCTCCCACACAGACCTGTGGTGCCTGAAACCACCACCACAGCTCTATAAACATCTATTTTACACACTATTACCTTGTAAACTCATGGCATTAAAACTACACTTATCCTAGACAGTAACTCTTGTGGGACGGGTAATGGAGATCCTCATAAATGCACTGTCAAAACAGGATACCACTTTTATAAGCTAAGCTTCTCAGACTAACATGGGCTTGATCCGTTCTGTTACCATAACAGGAGAAAGAGGTAAAAACTCACATACTCTTTTGGAAGCTGCTGTCTCAGTGCTGCCTGTTGCTGCTGACGAAAAGGAAAGGGCCTGTCCTGCAAAAGGGAGGACACTACATGTAAAATTTACACATGTACATAAAGTCTCAAACTTCTGCTCAACAGCCCCCCCCCCCCTCTCTCACCTTCTCAGGACATTTGCTGTGCAGATGCTCAGATATTTCGTCGCTCTTGATCCTGTGAAGGATGCACTGAATATCTCCACTGTGTGAGCGGACAACTGGGACGCTGCTGTCACCTTGAACTGTGTAAAGCTCCTTCAGACAAAGATACGAATGAGATGGATCTACATGAGGGAGACGATCTGCGCTGTGAGAATACCAACCTGCTGCATGTCCTGCATCTCACTCTGCAAAGAGCGCTGGTTTGGAGGATTTAAACTGTGAATACTCTGAGGGGGGACACAGTGTCTGTCAAACCTGTCAGAATTCAGCACAGTCACCACTCCTTAAGTATTTATGCTGTTCATAAACAAATTAGCAAGCTCCTATAAATCATCTGCTTAGGGCAATAAATGTGACGATGTGTTTTAAAAAGATCATGTGAAGCAGCTAAATCCGAGCTTCATCCACAGTGATACAGTCAGGTTTCTTTTTTGTAACATCACTTTTACTGAAGACCACTCGGACTGGTTTCTCTGCAATTTAAATATTACTGTTTCTTTTAGGCCTTTTTACTGTCAAACCTTCAGTATAGAATTTCCTCATTCTATTGTTTGCTTGATAACAAATTTTAGACTCATCTATTTGTTTTCTAAAAAGTGCAAATCTTCCTTAAACTTGATAAAGTTGATACAAAATTGTAACCGCTGAAACATTCATCAGTTATACAAAAACTGGAGCTTATTCAAGATCACAACACAGCAAAAAACTGTGAGACAATCACAACTAATATTTAATTGTTTTATTTGTTGTTTTTTTTAAACGAATGAATCCTGCATATGCCAATTTTAAGAGATATCCTGCTCCAACTCATCACTTCAAGCCAGGTCATGCTTTTCATAAGAAACAATTTTACATAAATTTAAATCTATAATTTATTTTGACTGTGTTTGCTTGCCCTTTTACAAAATATCAGATGCATAAGAATTGTTATGGTGAGCGGATGTGTTTGGAAAACTAAAAATGTAGGAGGTAAAATGCCAGAAGTTAGGAGTAATTCAAGCACTGGTCCGCACAGCTGAAACACAAGGACAGAAAACTGAAGCTCAAACACAAACAGAGGTCTGCAGAGCAGTTGGATCTGGTGAGCTGGCAGCAGGACACAGAAAGCAGACAGGCTAATAAAGCAGAGGAGCAGCGACACTGCTGCCTTCACACTTTATTAAGTGCTAATGAAAACAGGAAGACGAATGAAGCAAAACTAAAGATAGTACACAGTTACAGTGATTACAACAACAACTAAGGCAAATATTTAAAATATACAGTACAATAAGCAAAAGACACAAAAAGCCAAGATGAATCTTACAAACAAGAGAAAAATAATATTAATCCAAAAAAAATTAAAAGACAGGATCTTAACTAAAATAAAATAAATCGTCCTCCAGGGATGAAAGCAGACAGAGAAAAAGGAGACCTAAAGAAACTTTTGATTTATTGTAGAATCCAGTTCTTCTACAGTCAGAAACTCTTAGGATCTGCTTCTGTCTTTTTCTTTTTTTTTTTTTTACATTTAACAGTTTACTCACGTAGCAGTAAAGTACCTTTCAACTTTGGGCTCATTTGGTTAATAAGAGAGTTATTAGTAATTACCAGCTGTGCTTTGAAAGAAGGACACTTACCATAGTGATCTTTCTTACCTCAGGAGTTGCTGATGTGAATGTTCATGTAATCTCCTCAGCTCTGACTGCAGACTCTGAAACACCAGAACACAGTAAATATGCTACACATAATACTCACAGCTAAAACCGTGTTTCCCTAACAGGTCTGATTTTGTCCTTTCTTACTTTGTTTTGATCAACATACCTCCACCATTTTGTGATTTTCCACATGAAAGTTCTTAATCTTGTCCATAAGGATGTTTTTCTAAACAGCCACATTTAAACATAGCATAAAAAGCACAAAATAAAACTCTGAACTTCGTTAAATTTGAACAACAGTCAGACCTTTGTTATTTCTTTGTCTTTCAGCATCATCAGGGTCAGGATTTCTTCATGTTCAGCCTGTAAATATACACATGAAGTTATTTAAAACTCTAACCACTGAGAAAAAACACACAGATCTGAACTCACCCTTAACTCAGTGTTAACCCTCTTCAATTTGTTGACAGTCTCTTCCGCGCATACCATTTCAATGGTAAGTTTTTCATTCTGTGTAAACAAAAATCAGCATTTTTATTCATTTGAACACACAAAAACTTATAGTTAAAGCTTATATTACCTTGTCTTCAAGCACTCTAATGTGAACCCTCAAGCGTTCAGTCGCATTGGTCTGAAAATGTTTTTTTTTGCATAAAAATTATGCCCAGATACAATAAATGTAAGTTAGACTGCTCTGTGTTGGATGTACCAGTTGGGTGAAGCTTCTCTGGTTAAGACTGGCTGTTTCCTGAACCTCTTTTAGTGTCTGACGAGTTTCTTCCAGCTCTTCTGTCACAGATCGAGCTTTCAAGGATGATCTCTGAGCACTGCACACACAGAAAACAAACAAACGCAAATAAAATGACAGGTTAACAAAGCAGTTAGCACATTGCAAACAACTTCTTTTCATATCCAAACTGGCAAAATATCAAAAATATAATGGTATCTCTTCTTCGGTTATATGTAATTATAAAAACATTTTTATATTTATTAATTTGTAGTACTAACAATGCACAACTCCATTCTGATGTAGATTAATATCAGCCTTAAATTAATTATAAAATAGATGTGTTTGATTAGGATTTGTCTGTCACAAGAAATAGAAACAGGAATGTTTCTGGATTTGAATAGAACCTGTCTCGTTTTTTTATACATAAGTGTCTTGACATTACTTTTTTTTATTATCATTACTGAATGAGAATAAATAAGAAAATAAATGTGACTGAACTCAACTGAAATTGTTATTTCTGGGTACCCCGACTTCCTCCAGCAGCCCACAAACATGACTGTTAGATTATTTGGTTATTGTAAATTGCCAATAGTTGCTGGTTCTGTGTTGCCTTGTGATGGACTAGCGACCTGTCCAGGGTCAACCCTGCCTCTCGCCTGATGACTGCTGAAGACATTCATCAGTTCACCTGTAACCCTGCATTAATATGAAGGTACAGATGATGGATAGATGGACATAAATAAATAGCCAAGTGAAGCTCATGCTCCAGTAAAGATAAATTACCCTCCTCCATCTTGAAGACCTCTGCTCTGCATCACACTCTGCTGCTTATAAAAGTGGAGTCGATGTAATTTTTCAAAGGCTTCCTTGTACAACACATGAATCCATGAACAGGCCTTCCATTTGTTATTATTTGAGTCTTTCATATTTATTCTGCGAATGCCCTCCTTGTGTTTTGAGTGATTGTTGGTTCCATCTATATGCCATGTTATTGCAATCTCTTCCTGCCTATTTTTGGTGATCCTATCATGTTCTGTGACTTCTTCCTTTCCTTATTTGTTTATGTTGCAGCCTTCTCTGATTCTATCTCTTCTCAGCCAATGTACAAAAAAAAAAAAAAACGTGTGCCTTTTTCAGTGCTGCTTCTCTTGCTTTACTCCCCTTTTACTGTTCCTCTGAACTCTTGTTCAGTTTGGTTCCACAGTTGTAGTTTTAATTAATTAAATTAATATTTTGGATATGGAGACTTAAAAATGAATAAATAATATCTAAAGTCAAAGACCAAAGAACATTAATAAATGTAATTTTTTTAATGAGAACAAAACAAAATTCTGTAATACCTGGACAAATCATGTAAGTCTTAAATTTGAAGTGACGTCTGATTACACGTTCTCCAAGTGCTGTATAATTCTGTGACTATTTGAAACAGTTCAACTTTATATTTATTAATTTTAATAAATTTGGATTAATTTCTTGGTAGTTAATGCTTACATATGCTTTTATTAAAAAAAAATGTATAGCTCTGTAAAGCCAGCTTCTTACCCTGATTATTACCTGCAACTTCTAGCACCTCCAGTTGAAACCAGATATTTACATACAGTGTGTGAAAAGACAGTGAATCTTTCATTAAATTCTACTTTTTTTTTCCTGTTTTTTAAATTTAAAATAACCAGAATTATTTCTATTTGGTAAATGACAAAAAAATTTACGTTTCCTTAATATTTGGTAGAATTCCCTTTTAAACAGCATTACTTGGGTCAAATTGTTTGGGTATCCTCCACAGGTTTCTCACAGTTTGCTACAATGTTTGCTCATTCTTCCGGCCAGAACTGGTGTCAGAACACACCTTTTTAGCTCTGCACACAAGTTTTTTATAGGATACAGATCGGGGCTTTGCGGTGGCCAATCCAGAACATTGGGTTTGTTGTCCTTAACCCCATTTGTAACTGACTTGGTGTTATGCTTAAGGTCATTGTCCACCTAGGAGACCCATTTATGCCAACTGAGATGTTGCTGCAATATTTCCTTATAATGTTTTGTCCTCATGATATCATCTGTTTTGTGAAGTGCACCAGTCCATTCTGCAGCAAAACACCCCCACATCATGATGCTGCCACACCATTATTTCACAATGGGGATGGTGTTCTAATGCTAGCAAGCATCCCCCTTACTCTCCCTTACACATACAATGATCATTTTGGATGACTTCTTTTGATTTTTCCATGATGTCACACAAAGAAACAGTGGGTTTGAAGTGTGCCTTAAAATACCCCCACAGGTTTGCCTCCAAGTACCTTCAATGTTGTAACATTAACCTGAGTCATTGTAATCTTAGTGTAAGCTTTTGAATTTGGAAAAAGTCTGAAGAAATCCCCTAAAGCTTAATTTTGGCATTAAGAATATAGAAATAATTTTGTTAAAACTTTACTCTGGTTTAAAGTTACACAGTGAAGAACCTGGCTATTTGTATTTTTACACTGTCTATGTAGATTTCTGGCTTCAACTAATGTGAGATACTTTCTTGATGCATGTTTCACTTTGTCTTTGTTCTGCTCTCCTTACTGATCAGAATGTGCATTCTTTTTGCAGATAACATCATATTTTGTTTTTCTCATAATTAACTTAAAGGAAAAAGATTTAAAATATGGTTATATAAGAATAATTTATATTTTTCCTCACCTGAGCAGCTTGGTCTGCAGCTCTGTGATCTCCAGACTGAGCTGCAGGTTTTCATCCTCACACTGAGCCAGCATCTTCAACAGGCTGCTGTTCTGCTCGCTCAGCTGGTGACGAGCTCGCTTCAGATCAGCCACTGTACCAGACAGGTCCTCTCTTTCACTAAAGTCATACAAAAATAATATTGCTAAAATATCACGAAAGACTGAAGACATGAGATAAACACATATAGTGACAGCAAGAGGGAAAATACTAACCATGGACAATGGAGGCCCTCTGGGGGAGCTGCGTTGATTTCAGAAAATGGCAAATCCCATCTTATTAGGTACACCAAATTAGGGATTTTCCATTTGATTAAAATATTAAAATTCATCAAATCTTACCATTTACAGGCCCCTCAGTGTGGTCTGGCCAAGACAAACAAATGATATCTGAGCTGAAGAATAAAATAATTATATTTGGTATGAAGCCTTAAAAAATATACATGAAAGCTGCTTTTATAGGTTCCTCACCTGTCTTGACTGTACTGGGCAATCCACAACCTCATAGTGGATTGGAAAGTCTCCCTGCTCACACGTGGGTCCTGAAGGTCTGGATCCAGGAGCTGTCGTAGGGAAGCCAGTCTGTCCTCCTCTGCACTGTGAGCTGTGAGGGTTTGCAGATACTGCATGATACAGGAAGCCAACACTTCTCCTGAGGGTGAGATGAAAGCAAGAAAATTATTGGTGAAGGTCACAGGCAGTTACATCCTTATATCAGCAGGTTTTGGTGAAAACCCATGCAGCCAGTTTACCTGTGTTGCTGGTATCACATGTGTTAAACATGATGTCAAGGAGCTCATGTTCAGAAAATCCCTTTGTGTCTTTACTGTGCCGAAGCACGTCCCATGTCCCACAGCTGTGTGACCCTGGAACTTAAAACAATGAAACATAAGAGTGCTTCTGCATACAGAAAGAAGCTGGTGTAGTGCAGCACTCACCATCATGGCTGACTGACATTCTGCTTTTTTCTCCTCTCCCTCTGTTGAGGGATTTCCATGCACCTTTTAAATGTAATACTTAATTAATAAAATGTATTTTTTTAAAACGTCTATAAATTATATCCTTTATTTTTAAAAGATTGAAATGGACATTGTGGTGTATGGTTATCAACAGTAATTAAGGCATCTCTAGTTTATATATATATATATAAAATATTTATTTAAAAAAAATAATCCACAAATAACTAAACTAAATCCATTACATGCATTTTTTTGCCCTATAGATGAGAAGCTTTATTCAAACGATAGATATAGATATTATAGATCCAGATATAGATGTTATAAATCTAGAGAACAGTTTTACAAATATAAAGTTTAATTCTTACTTTTCAGTCCAAAATGTTCTTCTGCAAAAAACATCTATAAAAAATAAAAAAATATTATGAACTAAATTATATTCAGAATCTTCTTTCTTATCGATTTAATGTTTATCTGATCCACTGCGATGCTACATAATCTTCAACGTGCTTTATCCCCCTGCTTCACGTCAAAAACAGATGACATCCTGGCTCCTCCTCTTGGAAAAAAGGCAGAAATTTGTGAAAAGACGCGACAAGTGGATTTTTTCTTTAAATTCACCATTTCAAAAAGATGCAGTCAAATTTCCATTTTATCTTATATTTACAGACTAAATGCGGCCCTTAAACAATCAACATCTTTTGGACCTTCCTTTAACAATCAGACGGTGTATTACCCGGGTGGAGAGGGGCCGGGGAGGAATTTTTGTTTCAAAGAAAGAAAAGAGGAAAAACAGAAAGGGCTGGCCAGGGCGATATAAACGTTTTATTAACCGATTAATAGATACCACTGCTGCACACTGGCATGGTTTAACCAAAGCGTTAAATTCATGATATCCGTGCATATTTTAGGCATGAATTTATGAGGCTAAAAAGCATGTTTAATCGGCTGGTTTTTGCCATGGAAACATGAATTCACACTATTACGTGGTTTAAAAATCCTAAGGATTATCAGGATTTTGATTTTGGTGATTATTAGTGGCCCCCGTGTAATCACCATTCACAAAACGGTGTGCGGCGGATAATGAGCTACTTGAACTGTTTTTTTCAAACTCCGCCTGCATGACGTACCGCTTGCCTCGCCGGTGGATAAATGATACAGAGTCTGAGTTCTCCATTTAAAATAATTCAATTCAATTCAAAAATATTTTATTAATCCCAAAGGGAAATTAAATGTTGTTGTAGCTCATTATGAGGGTTTCCTCAAAGAGCCGTTGTAGATAAATAAACAAAGTTTCAAGCTGAGAGTTCGATTAACACCAATAAAAACATACTATTTTATTCATAATAGCACAAAATGCCACTTTTAATAGAGTGTTATCTGTGTTTAGTTATTATTATTATTATTGTGTAAGGGAAGGAACTGGGGATTTTGGTTCGCTGTAAATCCAGCCGGACATAATTTCGGTGACACCATCCGTTAAGTAGCCACTAGCAAACAACGGAGTGGATGTTTTGCACTCGTTTTTAACAAACAAAACTAACTTATAAGGAATTTGCCGTCTGCATTCAAAATGTCTCGGGGTTCCATTGAGATCCCTTTACGGGACACAGATGAGGTACATTTTGTTTTTAATGTAATTTTTTGTTGCAGATGTTTCTAAGTGTACCTTGCTGTGGTGTTAGCAGTTGATGCTAACTAAAGCTATCTTGAACCGAACGCTCGTTTGACCGTCGACTTTAAATAATGTGGCGTCTTTACTTTACATTTTAATATTTGCAGCTGAAATTTAAACAATTTAAAGGTCATGCAGAACTAATACTACAAAAGAGTAGCAATATATATATATATATATATATATATATATATAAAATTAACCTCTATTTTGTTTTTCACAACCTTTGTCTCAGTTATTGTGATGTCACCTGTCTGCATTAGTTCTAAAAAAAAAAAACTTTAAATGAAACTTTCTTCGTCTGTTATATTATGTATTATGTTTAAATCGACAGCTTCTGAGATTAGTCCGTTAATATACTCGAAATCCTTGTGGATGTAACGTAAACTGACGTAAACGAAAACAACATGCATTTGGTCATTAAATCCACAAGTTTTCTATTTATATAATTAACGATAGATTTAATTTTCTGTATTTATTTTTGCGATGGAAACATTGTAAAATTTCAAATTTTGTGAAACAAGATAGACATAATTAAAATGGGATTTACTATGCTGATGTAAACATACAACTTCATGTTAGTTTGCATTGTCACATTAACAGTGTAAATACAATCAAATAAATGTGCCAGTATGGTATTCTCCTGGTAGGAGAACTATTAGTTAAAAATATCACAGTGTTTACAGAAAAAAACCCTCAAATGTAAAAGCAAAAAAGATTCCTGCTGCTAAATAATACATGAATAGGTGTCATAATGTTATGCATAATGTTTTACTTCTTATTTAGAATTTCATGCTGAGAGTTTAGCAAAAACAGAAAATAAACACCTGCTAAATGCTATGCCATTATCACCTGTGTATTTGGTAGACTATTATACCTTTTTGCTAATATTATGTAGGGCTGCACAATAATTCCAAATGTATCTTTATTGTAATATAACTGTACGCAATACGCATACTGTTTGCTTACTATTTAAGTATCGTGCATTACAGCTCTCTATTCCTGGCTTATATTTGGGGGACACTTGTTACTTAAGGCGTCATGAAAAGTTTCGTAAGGTGAAGAGGTGGCCAGGCGGTCAAGTCAGTAAGGTGCCTGTGGCATGCTTTTCCCACAAATGCAGAAGCTGAAAGAAAACATCTTAATATTGAAGGAATTGGACAGTAATTGACATGATATTAGGATTAAAAATATGATAAAAGACAATTGTGACCCAAAATAAGCATATCGTCTTCCGCTTCATCCGGGACCAGGTTCCGGGGGCAGCAGACTCAGTGGAGACACCCAGACGTCCCTCTCCCCAGACACCTCCTCCATCTCCTCCAGGGGGAACCCAAGACGTTCCCAGACCGGCAGAGAGACATAGTCCCTCCAGCATCTCCTGGGCTCCTCACCCTATCTCTAAAGGAGTGCTTAGCCACCCTACGGAGGAAGCTCATTTCAGCCGCTTGTATCTAGAATCTTGTTCTTTTGGTCATGACCCAAAGTTCATGGCCATAGGTGAGGGCAGGAACGTAGACCGACCAGTAAATCGAGAGCTTCGCTTTTCGGCTCAGCTCTCTCTTCACCACAACGGACCGGCACAGTGCCCCCATTACTGCGGCAGCTGCACCGATCCATCTGTCGATCTCCCGCTCCATTCTCCCCTCACTCGTAAACAAGACCCCGAGATACTTAAACTCCTCCACTTGAGGCAGGAACTCCCCTCCAACCTGAAGAGGACAAGCCACACTTTTCTGGTCGAGAACCATGGCCTCGGACTTGGAGGAGCAACACTTGCTTGTTGCAAAAGTACATCTAGGTATCGGCAGTTGTTAATAATTAAAAACCAAAAATGAATATTTTTATTAATAATAATCAGAAATTATTATTATTAAAATAAGATAAATTACACAGGCATACAATATTTTTAATATGTCTCTAAAGATTCTATTATAAAGTTTAAAAATGACCCACCAGATAGTGTCTTCAGATCTTCAGTCATCCACTGTGTCTGCTTCTGCAGCTCCATACTTCGCCTCCGGTTGTTGTTTCACTCAGTGCCGTATTTATTGTAACCCTGGATTAACACTGTAGCCCCCAGGCTGTGAAATGCCTTGACCTTGTCTCTTCGTGTGGCTGACTGTTGACTCCTTTAAAAATCAGCTTAACACACTTTTATTTAGACAAGCTTTTAATTAAATGTTCTACTTCTTGTTTTTAGCTGTTCTTACTGTTTTTGTATTATATTAAGCCTATATTCGTATTTATTTTATTTGCACTCTGTAAATCACTTTGTGATTTTTAGCTGTGATAGGTGCTATATAAATAAAGTTTACTTACTTATTTACTGTATCTGCTCCATCTGCAGGTGGCGCAATAAAAGCCAGTGAAAAATGCGATAACTGTTAAACTGCATCTTTTTTCGTTTTATGCATCCAGATATTTTCATGTCTTTTGTTCTACAATGGGTGTATTCAGTGAGTGCAGCGAAGCTATATTTGTTGCATAATTTGGTGCATTTAATGTTTAATTGCTCGGTTTATAATAATTTACTTAACCTAGTAACTGATCTAATTGATCGAATGTAAATGACTGCTAATAAATACATGTGTATACATATATAAATATATGTGTGTATTTATTAATATAGCAAGATCTAGTCTGTCTTTAGTGAATTATTTGGAGAATCCGGATATTGTGCTCGTTCTGTTTCCTGGTGGTGCGGTATGATTGATGCAGATTGACTCCAGCCGCACTCTGGTTGAATTAGATGTCCGTCCGCACGCCGCAATACTTGTGCTCTGCCATCTGATGACAGCTGACTTTCTTCTCCTGACTCTGCTTCATCTCTCTGTGATAGTGACTGAAATATATCTAAAGAAATGTCAGATTCTCTGCTGCAGTTTACCTGCAGGGGTTCCCCTGTGACGTCATAAAAGAGCGCAACAAAATGAGATATGAGCTATTATAGCGAGCCAAAAGAAAAAACTGTTTCAGGAGTAATTGTTTTTAGTTTCTACACCATTCCTGTCCATTTTTTCATGGCTGGAAATATTTCAAACTGCCAAAATAGCAAACAAGTCAGACAAATCACTTTAATGAATCCTAGTTGATTCTAAATGTTATAATCATAATCAGTATACAGATCCTCGTCACCCATCTTTAAAGCCAAACTCGATCTTCGGTATCATAACTAACAAACTGTGTTGTGCAGGTTATCGAGCTCGACTTCGACCAGCTGCCAGAGGGAGACGAGGTTATCAGCATCTTGAAGCAGGAACATACACAGCTGCACATTTGGATTGCTTTAGCGGTGAGTCACTTCTACCATACAGACATGCAATCAAAT
Source organism: Girardinichthys multiradiatus (assembly GCF_021462225.1). NCBI lineage: Eukaryota > Metazoa > Chordata > Actinopteri > Cyprinodontiformes > Goodeidae > Girardinichthys > Girardinichthys multiradiatus. The sequence goes on from NC_061797.1 coordinate 26,872,056, forward strand.
AATTATTTTAGCATTATTAATTGACTAAAATAAGACGTTGATGTGAAGCAGCATGATGTCATTTTCTGTTTTGTTTTTTAGTTGGAGTATTACAAACAAGGCAAAACAGAGGATTTTGTCAAGCTTTTAGAGGCAGCGCGTATTGATGGAAACCTGGATTACAGAGACCATGAGAAGGACCAGATGACCTGCTTGGACACGTTAGCAGCTTACTATGTCCAGCAGGCTCGTAAAGAGAAAAACAAAGATGCCAAGAAGGAGCTCATCACGCAGGCCACGCTGCTGTACACCATGGCGGATAAGATCATCATGTATGATCAGGTAGGAGTGATTTATCGCAGAGCTGCCGCAGCACTATTATATTTGTGTGTTTTGAAGGTAATATAACATGTTGTCATTTCAATCAGAACCATTTGTTGGGTCGAGCCTGTTTCTGCCTGCTGGAAGGAGACAAGATGGACCAGGCTGATGCTCAGTTCCACTTTGTGCTCAATCAGTCCACCAATAACATCCCCGCTTTGCTTGGTAAACTGAATGAAAATGCAAAAGTTGCTGTCGACTACTGTAGTTAATGAATAAAACATATTAACATAAGTGTTGTTGACCAGGTAAGGCCTGCATCTCGTTCAATAAGAAGGACTACAAAGGAGCGCTGGCGTACTACAAAAAGGCTTTACGAACAAACCCTGGCTGCCCAGGTAAACAGGTTACATTATCATTTCTCTCACAGTAACAATCAGTCTGGATTTATGTTTCTTAATTGGTTTATGAGTAAAATGGTTGAGGCAAAGCTGTGTTCGTACTAAAATAGGAGCCTTTTTCTTTTAATACCCTGAAAGCTCAATTGTTCTCAGTGTGAACTGATTGTAAACATAACCGCTGGTAATGTTCTTAAAGACTCATTCATACTTTTTCTGATCACATGTGTGGATTAAAACTATATCTTAGGAAATGTTTTGTAGCATCTGTAAATAACATAGAAATATATCAACAGGGCTGTCCCGAAACACTGTATAGGTCTTTTTAGCAGACTGTGAACTATCTATTAAACTTCAAGAGCTGATCAAAATGTCTATAAAGTCCTAAAATAAATTCATATTTTAAGTAACATTATCTAAGACTGAAAAAGGACAGATCTACCCTGTAATTTTGGTTAATTTATTCTGTGGAAAAAAATGTTTAGAAATAATGGTGTTTTTTGTTTGATCAGAAACTCTAATTAGTGACTTCATTTCCTGTTTTCCTGCAGTGTAAATATGTAAATTTAGGCACACTCTTAAAAATGGGAAAGACAAGGGAACATCTGTTTGGAAATGGCTAGAGGATAACCGCTTTTCCCCTAAACTTCAGCAGTCAGGGCAACTATGAAAAAGTTTACAAGTAGATTGTAACAAACAAGGCTGGACCAAAGGTTTTTCTCGCCACCATGCACAGTGAGGAGGTGTTAGAAAAATCCCCAAAATAAAATATGAATTTAGTTCAGGGCCATTTGCCTATCTTTACTATGAGTTACAATGTTTGTGAAATGTATTGTTAAACTTTAATCAGTCCTATTAAATACATTTTTTAACTTTTGAATTATTTTGAAAACCAAAGAAAAAAGGACGATAGTTGGATGTTCCAGCCTCAAGGTCTGTCCTGATTCTGGGCTTTGGGAGTCCAACACAGCAGCAGACCTCACTAAATGTCATTACTAAACAAAAGCCCAATCCTGATTAATGTCCAAGATTATGTTTAACTGATCTCTGCTTCCATGCTTACATTCAAATAACAGTTCATTGTGAATGAAAAGATGTCTCCAAATATTGAACTTCCTCCTTCAGATCAACTTTCTACCTGCTGCAAGTGATTCAGACAGATCATGTTGTAAATGTTTTCTAAACGTTGACTCTTTTCTCTCTGTTTAGCTGAAGTAAGACTGGGGATGGGTCACTGCTTTGTCAAGCTAAATAAACTGGAGAAGGCCCGTTTGGCGTTCGGCCGAGCCCTGGAGCTAAACTCTAAGTGTGTGGGAGCCCTGGTTGGTTTGGCAGTTTTAGAGCTCAACAACAAAGATTCAGAATCTATTAAGAACGGAGTGCAACTGCTGTCGCGGGCCTACACCATCGACCCCAGCAACCCCATGGTGCTCAACCACCTCGCCAACCACTTCTTTTTCAAAAAGGTATTTATTTTCTTGGCTTTTCCTGAGTGATAACACAAACTTAAATCTGCATCATTTAGCTGATCGTTGTGTTTCTATGTCTCTTCAGGACTACAGTAAAGTCCAACATCTTGCCCTGCATGCTTTCCACAACACAGAGGTTGAGGCCATGCAGGCTGAGAGCTGCTATCAATTAGCACGTTCATTTCACGTGCAGGTAAGGCTGTCATCTTCACCTTCTTGCAGATTTTAGTTGATCAGAGTTAACTGTGGTTAAATATGTATCTTTGTTTTTTCTTTTCATTAGGAGGACTACGACCAGGCGTTTCAGTATTACTACCAGGCCACTCAGTTCGCCTCTTCCACCTTTGTGCTGCCCTTCTTTGGTTTAGGACAGATGTATGTGTATCGTAGGGACAAGGAAAATGCTGCACAGTGCTTCGAAAAGGTTTTAAAGACTTACCCAAACAACTACGAAACGATGAAAATCCTGGGATCTCTCTACGCAACATCCGACGATCAGGAAAAGAGAGACATCGCAAAAGTAGGTTTTCAGCGCATCCCAGTTTTTCCTCTTCTTATGGTAAAAACTAATTGTGCCAGTTATTTGAAATGGTTTGTTTTTGTTTCCCAGGGCCACTTGAAGAAGGTGACAGAGCAGTACCCAGATGATGTGGAGGCGTGGATTGAGCTGGCTCAGATCTTGGAGCAGACCGACATCCAGGGCGCGTTGTCGGCTTACGGCACGGCCACTCGCATCCTCCAGGAGAAGGTGCAGGCCGACGTTCCCCCTGAAATCCTTAACAACCTTGGGGCCCTACACTTCAGACTGGGCAACCTTGGGGAGGCAAAGGTAGAAAATCGCTCATGCTACATTAACTTTACAAAAGATGGATTTATATCAGATTTGTCTTTCCAACCAGGTGTCCAGAACTCTTATTTTTCTGTTTCCCCCCTCCCGACAGAAATATTTTCTTGCATCCCTGGACCGAGCGAAAGCTGAGGGAGAGCATGACGAGCATTACTACAATGCTATTTCCGTTACCACGTCCTACAACCTGGCCCGTTTGTACGAGGCCATGTGTGAATTTCACGAAGCCGAGAAACTCTATAAAAACATCCTCAGAGAGCATCCTAACTACGTGGACTGTAAGAATGTAACATCATTTAATAAATATAATGCAACATACGACAATGGCAGGGGTCTTTCAAACAACATTTTGTTCATTTATCATCCTGCAGGTTATTTGCGTCTTGGAGCGATGGCTCGTGACAAAGGAAACTTCTACGAAGCGTCTGATTGGTTTAAAGAAGCCCTGCAGATTAATCAGGTACAACCTGCTGGTTTGTGGCTGTTGAATCCTATGACCCTGGCATGATCTGATAAAGTTTCTTGTTTGGTGCAGGATCACCCAGACGCCTGGTCGCTCATCGGAAATCTTCACATAGCCAAACAGGAGTGGGGTCCGGGTCAGAAGAAGTTTGAGCGTATCCTGAAGCAGCCGTCCACTCAGAACGACACGTACTCCATGCTGGCTCTGGGTAACGTGTGGCTGCAGACTCTGCACCAGCCCACCAGAGACAGGGAAAAGGTAGCAACAGAGTTTCTATATTTACTCAAGAAATGAAGGAATAATAAAGTGCAGAGGTGTTGCAAAGTTTTATCTTTTAACTGGGAGGTTTTATTGTTCTTATTACACATGCTTTAATTCAGAAAATGGTCCAAAAAAGTCATATATAGTTGGAAAAAATAATATTTATATTTAGGATGCACCAATTAATTGGCCGATTTTCCCCTGGCTAGCTGTGACTGGTGATCTGCAGGTCAAATACTAACGCATCAACCCACAGCATGCGCTTTGATGCATTCTTTTGAGGATGAAGGTTAGTGACATGCTTTGATGCATGAATGGGGATAATCTTGTATTTCTCTACTTTTATGTTGAACTTGAAACTACTGCTTCTATTACCAAACCAGCACCGTTTTTTTTCGGTTTAAGTCTTGTAGTTCTTTTAACGAAAAAGAAGCAGAATTTGGTCAAAAATTGTAATCAACAGATTGGACCTCAAAGAAATACCTTGGCACTGGCCCAGAAAAACATAATCGATGCTGCGCTATTACCCTTTTATTATGTGCTTTCAAGACATGACTGTTTTCTTTAACTGTTACAATTTACCCTGAGATTGAAGTCTCCTGCTTCTAATTGTGTCTTAACAGGGAAGTTATAATGTGTCTCGGGCTATGTTCCATCCATTCATCCATTGTCTTCTGCTTATACGGGGTCGGGTTGCGGGGGCAGCAGCATAAGCAGAGACACCCAGACTTCCTCTTCCCAGCCACTAGGGCCAGCTCGTCCGGGAGAATCCCAAGGCGTTCCCAGGCCAGCTGATTAACATAGTCCGTCCAGCGTGTCCTGGGTTTTCCTCTGGGCCTCCTCCCGGTGGCAAGTGCTCAGAACACCTCACCAGGGAGGCGTCCAGGAGGCATCCTAACCAGATGCCCGAGCCACCTCAACTGGCTCCTCTTGATGTGGAGAAGCAGCGGCTCTACTCTGAGTCCCTCCCAGATGACCGAGCTTCTCATCGTATCTCTAAGGGACAGCCCAGACCCCCTACGGAGGAAGCTCATTTCGGCCGCTTGTATCTGTGATCTCGTTCTTTCGGTCATAACCCAAAGCTCATGACCATAGATGAGGGTAGGAACGTAGATCGACCAGTAAATCGAGAGCTTCGCTTTCTGACTCAGCTCTCTCTTCACCACAACAGACTGATACAGCGCCCGCATCACTGCTGACGCAGCACCGATCCGTCTATCGATCTCCCGCTCCATTTTTCCCTCATTTGTGAACAAGACCCCAAGATAGTTGAACTCCTCCACTTGAGGCAGGACCTTCCCCCCGACTCGGAGAAGACACTCTACCCTTTTCCAGCTCAAGACCGTGGCCTGATTCTTATCCTTTCACACTCTGCTACAAACTGCTCCAGTGAGCCTAGAAATTCTATCCATAAAAGTTATGAACAGAATCGGTGACAAAGGTCAACCTTGGATGGAGTCCAACCTTCACCGGAAACGAGTCCGACTTACTGCCGGCAATGTGGACCAAGCTCTGACACTGGTCATACAGGAACCTAACAGCCCGTATCAAAGGGCCTGGTACCCCATTCCCAGAGTACCCCCCACAGGACACAGTTGAACGCCTTCTCCAAGTCCACAAAGCATATGTAGACTGGTTGGACGAACACCCATGCACCCTCCAGGACCCTGCTGAGGGTGTAGAGCTGGTCCATTTTTCCAAGGCCAGGACAAAAACCACACTGGTCTTCCTGAGTCCGAGGTTCGACTATCCGACGGACCCTCCTCCCCAGAACCCCCGAATAGACCATACCAGGATCAATATGCTGCCATTGCTTTATGAAAACATCACTGCTTATTGTTCTGATGATGTTTAATTTGAGTTCTATCCATTAATAAAGTCTAAAGTTAGAAGCAAACTTCATTTGAAGCATTCAAAGTCTTGTATAATCAGTGTATTGTTTTTTGTCTTTACAGGAAAAGAGACATCAGGATCGGGCCTTGGCAATATACAAACAAGTCCTGCGAAATGATGCCAAAAACCTCTACGCTGCTAACGGGATCGGTAATGACAACCTTATGTTTGTGTGTTCTTTAGTTAACACTTTTATCCCGCATGTCTAAACATAAAACTGTCTCTCCAGGGGCCGTGCTCGCTCATAAAGGTTACTTCCGAGAGGCGCGTGACGTGTTTGCTCAGGTGAGAGAGGCCACAGCAGAAATCAGTGACGTCTGGCTGAATCTGGCTCACATCTACGTGGAGCAGAAGCAGTACATCAGTGCCGTGCAGATGGTAGGAGGCTGATGAACTCTCACAGTTTTGTTGCTTCTTTATACAAGCAAAGTTGAGTTTATCCTCCTTCCTGCTTTACAGTATGAAAACTGCTTGAAGAAATTTTACAAATATCAGAACACGGAAGTGCTGCTTTATCTTGCGAGAGCTCTCTTCAAATGTGGGAAACTCCAGGACTGCAAGCAGATGCTGCTGAAGGTAACAACAAAGATAAAATGCATTTTCTTAAACCCCAAAGCATCAGAAAATAATAAGTTATGTTTCTGATGTGTGCCCCAACAGGCTCGGCATGTGGCGCCCAGTGACACGGTGCTGATGTTCAACGTGGCTCTGGTGCTTCAAAGACTCGCCACTCTTGTGCTGAAAGATGAGAAGAGCAACTTAAAGGCTGTGCTCAGTGCTGTGAAAGAGCTTGAACTGGCTCACAGGTACTTTCATGTTTTTGTTTCTCTCCCTTTGAGGTTGTTCCTCAAGGGTTCATTTCACTAATTATTGAGTTTCATCTTCATACGACCCTCCTCCTCCTCGTACAGATCTTTCAGCTACCTCAGCAAAGCTGGAGACAAGATGAGGTTTGACCTCGCTCTTGCTGCGTCTGAAGCTAGGTAAGACTGACTGTGTGAACCTGTTCTGACCTGGGGTCAGCATGAATTCTGGGTGACCCGATCTGTTATTTGCTCAGTTAGGTATATTTAGTAAAACATATTGCCTTTGAAAATCATTAAGTGAATTTAGTAAAATCACTTTTTAATATTTCATATAGGACCTGCATGCATCTTTAAGAAATCCTAAATGTAACCTGCTAGACATGCAGAAACCCTGAATACACACGTTTTAATAAAACATTCATTTCTGTAACCCTGATGATTTTCTTCCTAATAACCTTCCCTTACATTTATCTGAAAGCTTAAATTGAACCGCTTCGGTACCAACCAACGTCAGCAGATAGGAATAATGAGCCTTCTTATTACATGCAGGGTTCTTGTTCTGAGCTGTTAATTCGTGTGTGTGTGTGTTGCAATGTAACTGGGGATACTGGTGTGTTGTGGGAATCCAGGCAGTGCTCTGACCTGCTCAGTCAGGCTCAGTACCATGTGGCCAGAGCCAGAAAGCAGGATGAAGAGGAGAAGGAGCTTCGCGCCAAACAGGAACAAGAGAGGGACCTGCTGCGCCAGCAGATGTTAAAAGAACAGGTATCAGTGGAGTTAATATCTAAAAATCTCACATTGGACTAACGCCTGTGGGTTACGTTTATTGATGAGCTTGTTTCCTCTAAACATTTAGGAAGAACGGCAAAAAAGAGAAGCAGATGAGCAGAAGAAGCTCCTGGAGCAGAGAGCTTTATTTGTGGAGAAGACCAAGAACTTGCTCACGTTTGTGGAAGGACCCAAAGAATCGACCAAAGAAAAGAAGAAGGGTGGAGGAGGCGGCGGAAGCCGTGTAAGTGTTTCGCACCACAGGACTCCCAACGAAACATTTGAATCTGTTGGGTTGGGGTTTTATGAACTTGTTCTTTAATCTCTGAAGCGTAAGAAAGGAGGCGATGTGGATGACTTTGTAAATGACGATTCTGATGAGGACCTTCCAGTTAAAAAGAAGAAGAGGAGAAAGAGCAGCGGCAGCGAACAGGAAGATGGCGAGGAAGGAGAGAAGAAGAAAAAGAGGAGGAGGAGGTGGGTCTGCTACATGTAGTCATATTTTTTTACTGAGGCTGAAGATAGTTGTAATAAAATTTTCCTTGTCTTCCAGACCTGCAAAAGGAGGAGACGACAGCGATGATGAGGAAGGGTCATCTAGACCCAAAAAGCAGCGTAAACCCAAAGAAGGACGCAGGAAGATTGAGAAGGTCTTTTTTTTTGTCTTTTATTGTGATTATAAATCTTTTAAGACTGAAACGGTGTTGTTTCTGCTCTAGTTGCAAGAATTTTACAGGGTTTCTATACGGTCTGGAATCTGATTCCAGGATTTCCCAGGTCAGGATAGAAATATGGAAAAAATATTTCCAGACTTTTGTCTATATTTATTTTAAATGTGTCTATTCACCCTTTTTTCTTTTTCTTCTTTAATGGAATTCCTTCTTTTCTGTCTTGCTTTCCTTCCTTAAGGAAAGTCTGCCTATTGTAGAAGCCATGAATTTATAGTAAATTTTATTTACTATTTTGAATTAAACATAAAAGATTGCCAACTCTGGAAAATGAGGGAATATTGACAAACCCATAACCCTGATGTTAAGATCTTTGTCATTTTAGCAACTGCCGGAGCGCATGCCACCATCTCTTAAAGGGAAGATCAAGTCCAAGGCTATCATCTCCTCTTCTGAATCCTCATCAGATGAGGACGGACTGAAAATAGCAGAAGACAGGTAAGTGACTAAAGCAGTGAAAGCAATACGAAGACGAGTAAATTAAATGTTTATGAATTCATATCTCGATCCAACAGAAACCGAGACAGCGGCTCAGGATCTGAAGACGAAGGCGGTCACAGGAAGCGCATAGCGTCCGACAGTGGCTCAGACGGTGGGAGGAATCGTTCTGGCAGTGAGGCAGGCAGCCCTCGACGCTCTGTTGGGTCAGACGACGAATCTGGCAGCGACCGTCCTGTAAAGAAGAGGAGGGTGCAGCGACAGTCTGACTCTGAACAGTCGGACAACGAGAGCAAGAGGAGCCAGTCGGGATCGGACGATGAGTCGCGAGCCGCTTCCCCCGCTGCTGCATCAGACAGAGGATCTGAGCCTGGGTCAGACAACGAAGGCTTCCCACAGCACTCTGATAACGGTTCAGAACAGGAGGGGTCCAATAACGATGATAGTGATTAGGTCTTTCGGACATATTCAGTGCTGAAGAAACTTTTTGTTAAACCTGGATTCAGTTTGTGTTAGCTCATATTTGCCTTCAATGCATTATTGCTGGAAGCTTTTTTTTTTTTTAAGATGTTTTGTTGAAATAGATTAGTATGGACCGCACCAACAGCTGTAAAAATTGAGAGAAGTGACACTTTAACCTGAAAATGCTCCAATGAAATTGAGCAAGTCAAAAACCTGATTCATAGAAGAGTCACTTTTCTTAAAGTACAGGTAGGAAATTGGCCAAATTTTGACCCAGTAGGTCAAAGATTGTAAATAAAACCTGCAAAATATTACAATGGAATAAATCTTGAAACTACATGCTTCTCTTCATGTTCTGAGGGTTTCCACAACTGTGATTGTAAAGTGAAAAATTAAAGAGGCAGAATTCAACAGTCCAACTTTATTCAAGGTTGATCTGTAGTTGTACACTAAACTATCGCTTATTACATTTAAAGGCACAAGTGTACACATACAGTACATTCCTTATAATTTCATGATAAAAAAACCCTTTAAAAATATTGCAAACAGATGTAAAAGTTTCACAAGTGGTTAACAGCTGCAGCATAGTTAACTCTGTTCTAGCTGTACAAATGTCGAATCAGGACATTCAAGTATAGTCAGACACTTTAGAGGTATATCTATACGAACTGATAAATTAAAAAAGGCCACACCGATTCATTCTAGAAAAGAAAACTGTCCATACATTTAAAAAGATCTTGATTTATTCAGCTAAATGAGATAGGGTGCAAGTAAGCTTGACCATAACTTTATTCCAGATTTCCTTTCATAAAATTTAAGCTAAATAAGGCCCATACTCATCCAACTGAAGCAAATCAAAAACAAATCAAGGAGAATACATTTCACTATTGCAACAACTCATGATGTTAAGCAAAGTGCATGTAAAACAATTATAAATGCAGAGACAAATCTTGGTCTTGCTCTCTAAACAGTTTAAGGAAGTCACACTTGTAATTCTGACAAAGCGGGTCAAATACTTTCCTTAAAAATGTCTACTGAGCCCAAGATGACTGAAATGCACAAAAAATTGCTGCAGGCCAGCAAATACGACAAAAACTCTGTTGTACATACAGTAAGGAGATGAAGCCAGTTCGGTTTGGCAAAACGTTTTGTGAATCGAGTTGTAACAACTGCAACTAGAGGAAAGCGAAAGGACCAGAAGAAAAAAAAAAATACAGAACTCATTGCATTGTGATAACACATGGCTTTGGCCTTTTTTTTCTCAGTAATCTTCATCCTCTGACTCTTCCTCTTCAGCCGTCTCCAGCCAGGTCAGCCATTGGTTCACCTGCATCAAGAGGGAAAATGGTGGGAATCGGTTAAATTACAAAAAACAAAAAAGCTTTTTCTAAATGGGTTCATTAGCAGTTGCAAAGTTCTGGTTTAAATTACCTGAAATAATGCTTTCCCCTTTCCAGGATACTCCTCTGTGACATCTTCTTTCCATGAGAGGAAGGCTTCTTCTTCAACTATTTCCATGTCATAAAGGTTCACAAAGTAGCGCAGCAACATGCCTGAAGCAGAACAACCAAGGGTTACAGAACAAGCCTCCATTCAACAGTATTAAAAATCACTTGAAAGAAAAATGAACATACCTTTAGGGAAACTCTTGGTGTTACAGTGGACCTGCAGGGCATACAGTGCACTGACTTGCAGGTTGATGTGATCATGGAGGAACTTCTGCAGGACTGGCTTGAATGACAGCAGCAGTTGCTTCTCCTCATCCAGCTGCTCCTTGCTAGGTGCTGCAAGCTGCTCCTCGTCGTCGTCTGGGTTGATCTCATAAGCAACGTACTGCAGAAGGCTGGAGAAAAAGGGAAAACCCATCAAATTAAGCATTTCTGTGATTTAACAAAAAGGTATAAAAAAAAAAAAGGCTTTGTACTTTGTAGTACCTAGTCACAAGGATGTTGACAAAGCCCTTATCAGTGTGCAGTTTGGGTGAGATGTTGTCCTTGATCCACTTATAGATGGACTGTGGTGAAGGATCCACTTTGATCTGCTTCAGCAGCTCCTTCTCCAGTTTCATCAGTGGGAACAAGAAGCTGAGACCCTTGCCCTCCAGAATCTCCAGCATCCTGTCCTTGTTCTGATCAATTTCTGCTCACACAAACAAATACTTTTGTCAGCTGAAAACCACTTCAACTGTACATGTAAACAAAAGGAGATAAGTGTTGAAGATTGCATACCAGGGAGCATCTTCTGCATGTTGAGCTTGCTCTGCTGGAACAGGTCAGCAAGCCAGTCGCGGTCCTTCAGTTTGACCATCTGCTGCAGGCAGAGCAGGAAAAGAGGGAAATGTGCGCCATTCTCTAGCTGATGAGCCAAGTCGTCAATGCCGACCAGCTCGGCAAGTATAGCTCGAGCAGCAAACTGTGCCAGGTAAGATTTCACCAGAGGGATTTCTTCCTCAATCTTGGGGCACTGGTCCAGAATACGCAGGAAGGCCTACGAAGAGATACAAAGGAAGTCTGTGTCAACCATTTAATATTCATCTGACCTATGCAGCACTTTGTTTATTAGGGGACACCCACAGGCAGCAGGCTTTCACGGCTGATGAGGCCCTCTGTAGAGAGAGCATGGATCAGTTTGCTTGCATTTTCCCTATCTTCATCGGACCGCTCGAGTGAGAACAAAATCATCTTGTTCAGCATCTCAGATAAAAAGTACTTGGGAGCCTTCGCCTCCTTTGCAGCGCGGACAGCTTCGTCGATGTTTTTGCCATTCAGATAGTCAGTCATCAGTGTATCCTAAAACAAAACAAAGACTTGAGTTTTTGAATGGCGTAATATTTTAAAGGAAGTGAAGCCTAAACCATGAGGAACTTACAATCATTTTGTGCAACTCTTCTTTAGTCGGTGGAGCCTTTTTGTTGGACTTCGCTGGCTTTTCCTGGATTGGAGGAGGGTTATTTTTGAGGCCAAGCTGTTGAGGACAAAGACAACAAAAATTAACATCTGCAGCTTGTAGCACTTAAAGCACCGTGGGCTTTTTATAAAGAACAAGGGGAAGTTACCTGTCCTATTGGAGAACCTGCCTGAGGCATCAGAGTCATCTGGGGCTGCAGCTTTGCGAATTGGTTTTTATTCACGATGAAGGACTGAGCGGGCCTCAGACTGATCTGCAAGACAAATGCACCAAGTTGTTATGATTTTAAACCTAACCCCAGTTGAAAATGCTAGATTTTCTAGCCAATGCAAGAGTCAATACCTCATCAGCATTGAGCTTTCCTTTCTTGCTGAACCTTGGAGCCACATCCTTTGACTGTACCTGTGCCGAGTGATTTGGTTTATGGCTGAAAACCGGTGAATTCTGCCCCTTTAGAGAGAGAGAGAGAAAAAAAACATGCTTAAAAAAAAGTTCATAATTGCTGTTCACTATGAATGGTAATTAATAAAAGCTACAAGTTTTACCTGGTTTGGCTTTATGAATGGTTTGATTCCCGGTTCAAACTGAGTCTGGTGTGAAGCATTGCCGTTTCCCATATGGCCATTGAATAATGGACTCGCACGATGACGACATATGGTGGGGGAGTAATGGTCTTGAATTACTCCTGGACCAGTTCCAATGCCAATCCCTGTTCAAAACAAGACAACAAATTGTGTTCAGATATTTTTATGACTTCAGGAGGTAATAAGACTTTCTAACAGTGTACAAATGGCCAACATACCTGGTAGTTGTCCAAACATGTCAGCCAGCCCACCAAGAGGTTCCCTCTCAGATCTCCTTGTTTGAAGGAAGACGTTGTGGTCTGGGAAGAAGTCATTCCTCATCACATCAGCGGAGAGTGGAATGAACACACCCAAATCCTATAAAGCACAAACTTTAGTTAGTTTGTGAAAAATCCTGAAGTTGGTGAGCGAATTACTAAGCCAATGTGTCGCTAGCAAACAGCCCATGTTAACCAACCTTTACTGCATCCTGGCGAACTTGGTTGATGGTCTTTGGCCCGTTGTCAACATAAGCTTTGCGAGGAATCCAGTTATTGTCTCGCAGCTCCACCATGTTCTGCAACAGGAAGCGAATCCTCGACGGCAATTCATTGTTGTTCATTAAGGATTGCATGCGTCCAAAGTACTGATCAATCAGGGACTGGGGGGAGAGAAATTAAAATGTTACAATACAACTTTTAAAAACAAAGAAATCAACATGCTTGTTGAACTTGTTTGAGATAACCCACCTTGGCCTTTTCATGATCAATTTTGGGTCCCACGGTTTTCATTATTTGACAGAGGCATTCCAAATCTTCACCCATATCCTTAAGTTGGACTCTCTTCTTCTTCTCCAAAAGCTAAAAAACATAAGTCATCCATCTGATTCAAGAATAAAAAGGGAAACATTGCATCATATAAAAACTGTTAAAACTTACTGTTTTGATGCACTTGTGAAGAATGGATTCGTGGATAAGATTGAGTTTGCCAAGTTCTCCGATGAATTTGATGTTACCCAGCATCTTGATCTTTGCAATAGCACGCTGCTCCTCCTCCTCAGAGGTGAGTGGGTCGTCATGTTTGTCAAAAACTACAGACAAAGAATTTTTTTTATACATGGGAAAATGGGTTTCATAATATACATGTATAAAACCAAGATTTACTCACCATCAACATTCCTGGCACGATTTTCAAATTCATCTTGGAGTTTAGAGATCAGAAGCCTTCTAAAGGTCTATAAAAAAGAAAAATAAAAATACATATGGGAACTCCAACACACCTTACAGTATACCAGTGTAAATCATGTTTTAAAAGAAAAACCTACAGTATTAAGCTTTTGATTTCCTTGACTTTCTGTTGATGGGCCCTCAAAGTTGGGTGCATCCTCTGCCAGACGAAGACATAGTTGTGCATAAAGCTGGCTGTACTTGGGCTCTTCAAGGGCCTTGTCAACAATCTTAAAATAAATATAGAAACATAATACATATCAGTGGTTAAGCATGTCTTAGAGAATACATCAATACAATAAACAAGAATATTTACCAACAAGACAACTCCTTTTAGGACAGGTTTTGAATCCAAGCCCACATTGAGGAGCTCCAGGCACAGTTTGTCAAACTTTTCAGGGGTCAACTTATTAAGTATGCTGGGGAACAAAACACACACACGTATACATATATAAATAAAAAAATAAAATAAAACACCCAACATGAAGACATGCTTATAATTTCAAAGCTGTTATAATTTGATGGGTCCAGATGTCAACTTACCCTCTTACTTTCCTGAAGATTGCATCATCTTGCCCTTTCTCACTGGAGGAATTGGCATCTCGTCTAGTGCTTCGTGAAGGAATCCATCTCTGAACGCCAGGACCTGGGGTTTTCCCCAGGAACTCGCTGTTATAGAACAAACATGGTCAGCATCACAATATAAAAACAGAAAAATAAATCTTTAAGCATTTTACTTTGACTCAGAGAGTGAGCCTGGTTACATCTACATGTCAGATGTTTAAGATTTACATATCTTGCAATGATATAAACTAACCCTCCTTTAGTATAAACCAGTGCAAATGTTTAGATACCACTTTCAAATGTTATGGTTGCTAAGTAAATAGAAAAGTCACCTGTTGCAGACAGTCTTGGGATAGTGCTGAGCGGCACCCCCACCTCCTCCCCCTACACTGTAAAAAAAAAAAAAAGAATTCAACATCACAGAAAGGTGGGCTTAACATGCTTTTTAGGTCGAGGAACAGAGAATCAGGACAAGTCAGTGTGATTTAATGTTAATGCCCAGTACCTGAAACGAGAAGGTCCCCCTGGTGCGACGACACTCTCCACTTTGGCGGCTTGGCAAAGAATTTTTGTAAAGAATCAAACAAAGTATGGGGCAGGAAAAACGACCTGGAGGCAGACACAAAGTAGCCGGTTAGCAAAGAGCTAAAAATAAACAGTCACCGATAGATTCACATTATTTGTTACACGTCGGAACAGATCATCTACTTTTTTTTTTTTTTTTTACGAACAATTTGAACCAATTTTACCAGAGACGTTGAGCACGTGAACGTCAACACGTGTGTGAGGCTGCAGGACAGCTAGCATGCTAACTTAGCACGAAACTGGAACAAAACAAGATGATGGCGTAATGTCATCCTATTCCTTCTAGTTATAAACATCACGTCATCGTTTAGCAAACGTTAAATCCCGACCCTTCGGAAATACTTCCGAAAACCACGTTACTTGATGCGTGTATACCAGTTCACTTCAGCCATATCGCGAAAAGCAGGAAAGGCTTTCGGCAACTTCGACAGAAAACTCAGCAGTATAACTGGAGCCAATGTTATCAAATCTACCTTGAACTCGTTACAGACGTGCTTCGAAATTTAAGTCTAAAAATTAGCTGCTTGACCCTCCTATGTTCTATAACCTAATATGATTTAGATATGCTTTGTTAAAGAGATGAGTTTTAGCTCTTTAAAATAATGCCAGTTCTTTTCACAAAAACGCATTGAAGATCATGCCAACATACTTACAATAAGCGTTAACCACTTATTTTCCAATTGTATACTTCATTTCTCGGCTGCCTCACATTTTAAAACTGTCCAATCTTTTTGTTTCAACGACACATCTTTTACAAAAACAGACATAAACATACTCACAACGGATACGTCACAACAGAACAATCCAAACCAAAACATACCATTTGATTCTAGCTTAAGAGGGGAAAGGGGGGAAAAAAATCCCCATCAGCTGGTTTTATGAGGTCTTTGTTCTAACACCGGAAGTCCAGGCAGCGACATCTTGGGTGGTGCGGGTGTTCTCGGAGCTACTGGCGAGCTAACGGCTAAAAGCCAACAACCATCTCCCACAGTCGACGATTCATGTTAGATGAAACGACTAAATTATCTTTATACAATTTAATATGTTAATTTCAGCTATATAAATATATCAAAACCTCCATGAACTACATGACCTCGACCAATTTCCTACTCCAGCCGTCGGTTAGCTAACGTAAGCTAGGCAAGAAAAACAGACATAACTCACCTTTACAAAAGGAACGTCAGCGTAAGTCTTGTCTGGTTCACCAAATGATAGAAAAAAGGCAAATTAAACATAAATATTCAAAACGTTGGCGTGGCACTAATCGGTTTCGTAATGTAATAACCGGGAAACCAGCAGGCTTAGATGCGAGTACAAGGAAGGGATGAACTGCTGACTGCTCCTGTACGTCACGCGGAGGACGCCTTTTGTATGGCACCGTCATCGTCCCGAGCGACGTCACGTTCAGTAAAGCCTTGAACATTTCGCAACATGTTCCTTGTTCAATTCTGTCTTATCAGCCTTGAGGTTTCCGCCACAAATACTGAAATAAAGCAATAAATGCTGGCCAAGAAACTCTAAAACTGAAAAATATCTGATGTTATTGTTCCATTTTAAACAGGTAGTTCTTGACTTGACTACTATCAGTCCGTAACAGGATGTACAAAAATAAACAAAAACAAACAAAATAACAATTAAGTATTTAGCTGATACCAAAGGCTGCTGTGAGAGGTTTGGTCCAATATTCCTTTGCTTTACATTTAGGGAATACATCTCAGAATGTTGGAAAGTCTCGTATTTTGTTTTAGATGGTGTCACATTTGTAAGAAAAATGCCATTGTTGGTTGAGCAGCATAGTTGAATGTCTGGATTGCACCCATGAAATTTTGCCAAATCCTCTCTGCCATTGCCAAATAACTCATTATGCTATTTACTTTTGTTTGGTCTCATTTATTGGAGTAAACGATTGAAGATGATCCAAAACACACTGGAAATTTAACATTTATTTATTTAACAAACATGGGCTGCAGTACTGCATTTGGGGAACCATACACAACCACAAATGCATGAAACACCCTCCTCATCCTGGTCACCAGCTTGGTCAAACACTGCTGTGGGATGGCATCCCATTTTCCAATCAGCATTTGTCACATTTCAGCAAATGTCATTCTGTTGATCACTGTGGCATGAATAGCACTACCAAGCTGATTCTACACATGTTCAGTGGGGTTGCCACTTTGCCGGAATGTGGCGAGAGCATTTGGCAAGTTTTTCATTGACAACCCACATTCTCAACTCTGCTCCTCAATCCACAAGTGCATGTTTCTTATAATTGTGGCACCATTTGAGGGGAAATAAACAGGCTTTCCAATGAAAAAAGATTTATAGTTCATACAACAAAGAAATAACAGACCAAACACAAATTTTTTTACTTTTTGTGATAGGCTTTGTTCTAGCTTTTATTAACACTCTATTAAATTATAATAGAATATAAAATTATTAGTCTAATATAAATCTCTTCATAGAGCAAGCTTAAACATGTATTAAAAACTTGTAGTGTCATGTTTTCCTAATAGACCACATTGCACTCGGACAGCGGGTTTACTTGTGTTTCCTGGAATATCTAAAAATAGACATGTAGCCTTGGTTATTAGGCTCCTTTGCTGTGGATTAAGTAACTGCTGATGATAATAAGAAAATTGCTGCTGGATTGTTTATATTAAAAAAAGCATTATAACCTTAATTCATAATTTACTGTTAACGCTGGAATGCCACAGGATCAGAGGGCTTGTGTTACAACGGGTTAATTTTATTTAAGTGGCAGAGAGCAATATGTGAAACTGGGAGATGTGTTCACAGTGTATAAACATTGCTTGTGGCGTTCGGCAAGGGCCTATTTGGGGTACTAAATTCTTTATAATTTAAATCCCATATGCAAAATATCTGAAGTTATGAAACTGGTGTTATTTGCCGAGGAAATTTATGGGTCACAGATACTCTGGTGCAGCTGTTAAAAGATGTCACAGAAGAAATAAAAAGCTAATGATACGGTTTGATTGTTACAAACTGTCTTTAAATATAAGTAAAACCCAAATAATGTTTAGGAACAGTAAGCAGAACAAGGAACTGAAAATACAGGTAAATTAAGTCTATGTTGAAATATTACAGAAAGTCAAATTTCTTGGTGTTATTAGTGATGAGAAACTAAACTGAAAACCTCACATTAGATGTGTTCAAAGTAAAATATTGCTTTTTAGTTTGAACACATTTAAGTTACTGCTCAGACATTTGGGGTAATAACTACAAAACAGCTCTACAGTCATTAATCATACTTCAAAAACAGCATTAAGAGTAATTACCAAGGCTTGGTACCTGGATCATAGTAAACCACTATTTATACAACGAAAATTATTCAAACTTAAAAACCTCTCGTCTCTGTTATGGCTTTTGGATTTGGTATGCCACCCCAAGATTATCAGTGGTGACATATTTGACATTCCTTTCAGAGCTTTATGGGCATGCCCCTGGAGAAATCTGCGTAACAGCTTTATATCTTTTAGAAGTTTAAAACTCCTATAAAAAATATGTTTTAAACAGGGGGTGCACTCCCTTTAGTATGAGAGCATTCATGACACACTAACCTTTTGAAGAAAAATCTGCATATTTTTTAAGATTTTCATGTGTCTCAGACAATGAATTTAGTCCTTATCACATGAAAAAAAGACAATCCCAGACTTTTTGCCTTTCCCTGCAGCTTTTCTTAAATATCTTCCTGCTCCATGTGCTGTCAGATTAAAGGTTACTTCTGCCAACGATTTATTTCCAAGTGGAATAGCTGTGTGGGTTCAGATACACTTCTGTGGATTGTGTGTTTTCTTTTTGAAATGATAGTGTCTTTATATTCACATAAATATGGCAGGATGAGTCACTTCCTGCCAGTAAATGGTTGCAGGGCAAGATTAGATTGGTCATGCCTCTTTGTGGCTCAAGTTACCTTGTGCTGCATAACATACTGTAAGAGCAAGTTTACCATTGCTATTCTCATGAGAAAATCTAAGTTAAGAAAT
This sequence comes from Girardinichthys multiradiatus, assembly GCF_021462225.1. Taxonomy (NCBI): domain Eukaryota; kingdom Metazoa; phylum Chordata; class Actinopteri; order Cyprinodontiformes; family Goodeidae; genus Girardinichthys; species Girardinichthys multiradiatus. The sequence continues at coordinate 26,890,741 of NC_061797.1, forward strand.
CAACTAATATATTAATATTAAATAATACTTAATTTTTTTTATGGCTAGTTAATGTTAAGCAGTGGGAAGTGTGACCCGGCACATTTGTATTGACTTGTAATGTGGGCTGACCTGCATATCCAGTCTGTTTACCTGCTTTGTATTAACCATGTGTTTTCATGTAGAATACCTACGTGTTGAGTACAAACAAAACTGTAATGGATGCATTTATCACAGTTGAACCAGTACTTACAAGCCTGCTTACTTTGTCACGCTTTAAAGCAAAACTGTAAAACGTTCTCCTTCTTGTTCCCCGTTCTTATATTTCTGTGAGGTAGCATCTATGTAGATTTTTAGAAGCCACATCTCCAGTGTATCAAATTTCATAGAGTAGCATATCCATCATTATTATTATACTGCTGAAAATGCAGCTGTCAGGGAGAGAATAAACAGCCTGTTTAAGATTAATTTATTCAGTCAGCTGTGTTGTACCATAGCTGTACTTCCTGAGAACAACACGTACTCCCTCATTTCAGGTATTCACAGTAACACTCACTGTTTATAGACTGCATCATGTCTCAACGTGTTTATTTGATAATTTCCAAAGATTCATTACACGTCTGTCTTTGCTTGCTCAGTTTGATTTTTTTCCACCTCCACACAGCTTCAATCATTCATCAAAGGCAAAATGAAGCTAGCTGTCTCACAGTAAACAGTCCAAGTTAATTAAGCCCAGTGTGCCAGTAAAACATAAAAAACAGCTTTGCTCTCCAGAAAAAACTCCTGCTCCTGCCAGAGCTGCTTTGAAGTTGGTTAACATATCAATGGTTAACCATTCAATATAAAAAAAAAAATCATATTTCAGACTCTATTCTGAGCAGAATAGAGTCTGAAACAGTACAAAAAAACCTCAGCAGGGGTAAGCAACACACACATAAGTAAAGATTTATCAAGGGTACGGTGCAATCTTGAGGGTGCGAATATATATAAGTCTGAGTGTGTTTGCAAGAATTAGATGGTCACCACTGATAGAAGCGCCATTGTCCTTGAGAAGAGAGGTGGAAGTTTTATCAATCGGCTGCATAGTCGTATCAGCACACAGCTGTAGGGGAGTGCTGGGGAAGAGCGTCATGTTTATATAACATCCAGGAGATATTTTGTTGATAACCATTTAGCAGAAGTTGCCAAGGCCACATTGGGGATTTAGAAAAACAATAAATGTTGCGGTTCAGGCAGTTGTGAATTTCCAACTACCTTAAGAGATTTACTGGTATGTCTCAATTGCGAATCCAAATTGCCAAATTTCTGGTACTTTCCGCAGATCACGACCATACAACTTCTCCAAGATTATATCCTTTAACCTCTGAGTCCAACCTCTGCCAGGCTGCGATTCTGTTCAAGAATCGTGTACAGCTTGCGATTCTGCTCTCTTAACAGTTCAGTCTGAGTGTTGATCGCTCTACAAACTCCATCTAACATCGCAGGAAGCTTTGGGATGCTTTGAACAGCTGCCCACGTTTTGCGAATCCCTCGATAAGCCAGGTAACCACCAACTCCAAAAAGCAGAAATCATGTTATCAAAGTCCAAATATGTACACATTTTCTATGTCCTCGACTGACATCGTAGTCAGGCACACAATCTTCCACTGCTGCCAAGAATCCATTGTGTTTCCCGAGAAGATTGTCCCGCCTGGACAAGAGGGTTTCCTTTACCCTTTCGTCCGGTAGGAAAAAAAAAATTTGACCAATTGTAGCGCCATACTACATACTCTCCATCAGCCCCATACTTTGTTTGCTGCACTTACAGCTGCAAGTCACTTGGGGTATGTCTCTATTAGTTTTGCACATCAAGAGACTGAAATTCTTGCCCATTCTTTCTTGCAAAACAGCTCGAGCTCAGTGAGGTTGGATGGAGAGCGTTCATGAACAGCAGTCTTCAGCTCTGTCCACAGATTCTCGATTGGATTCAGGTCTGGACTTTGACTTGGCCATTCCAACACCTGGATACGTTTATTTGTGAACCATTGTAGATTTGGTTTTATGTTTTGGATCATTGTCTTGTTGGAAGATAAATCTCCGTCCCAGTCTCAGGTCTATTGCAGACTCCAACAGGTTTTCTTCCAGAATGGTCCTGTATTTGGCCCCATCCATCTTCCCATCAATTTTGACCATCTTCCCTGTCCCTGCTCACAAAAACAGGCCCAAACCATGATGCTGCCACCACCATGTTTGACAGTGGGGATGGTGTGTTCAGGGTGATGAGCTGTGTTGCTTTTACGCCAAACATTTAGTTTTGCATTGTGGCCAAACAGTTCAATTTTGGTTTCATCTGACCAGAGCACCTTCTTCCACATGTTTGGTGTGTCTCCCAGGTGGCTTGTGGCAAACTTTATATGTATATATGTATATATATATATACATATATATATACATACACATACATATACATATATATATATACATACATACATACATACATATATATATATACATTAATATATACATACATACAGGGGTTAGACAGTGAAACTGAAACACCTGTCATTTTAGTGTGGGAGGTTTCATGGCTAAATTGGACCAGCCTGGTAGCCAGTCTTCATTGATTGCACATTGCACCAACCAGTAAGAGCAGAGTGTGAAGGTTCAATTAGCAGGGTAAGAGCACAGTTTTGCTCAAAATATTGAAATGCACACAACATTATGGGTGACATACCAGAGTTCAAAAGAGGATAAATTGTTGGTGCACGTCTTGCTGGTGCATCTGTGACCGAGACAGCAAGTCTTTGTGATGTATCCAGAGCCACGGTATCCAGGGTAATGTCAGCATACCACCAAGAAGGACGGACCACATCCAACAGGATTAACTTGGGACGCAAGAGGAAGCTGTCTGAAAGGGATGTTCGGGTGAAACCCGGATTGTATCCAAAAAACATAAAACCACGGCTGCCCAAATCACGGCAGAATTAAATGTGCACCTCAACTCTCCTGTTTCCATCAGAACTGTCCGTCGGGAGCTCCACAGGGTCAATATACACGGCCGGGCTGCTCTAGCCAAACCTTTGGTCACTCATGCCAATGTCAAACGTCGGTTTCAATGGTGCAAGGAGCGCAAATCTTGGGCTGTGGACAATGTGAAACATGTATTGTTCTCTGATGAGTCCACCTTTACTGTTTTCCCCACATCCGGGATAATTACGGTGTGGAGAAGCCCCAAAGAAGCGTACCACCCAGACTGTTGCATGCCCAGAGTGAAGCATGGGGGTGGATCAGTGATGGTTTGGGCTGCCATATCATGGCATTCCCTAGGCCCAATACTTGTGCTAGATGGGCGCGTCACTGCCAAGGACTACCGAACCATTCTTGAGGACCATGTGCATCCAATGGTTCAAACATTGTATCCTGAAGGCGGTGCCGTGTATCAGGATGATAATGCACCAATACACACAGCAAGACTGGTGAAAGATGGGTTTGATGAACATGAAAGTGAAGTTGAACATCTCCCATGGCCTGCACAGTCACCAGATCTAAATATTATTGAGCCACTTTGGGGTGTTTTGGAGGAGCGAGTCAGGAAACGTTTTCCTCCACCAGGATCACGTAGTGACCTGGCCACTATCCTGCAAGAAGAATGGCTTAAAATCCCTCTGACCACTGTGCAGGACTTGTATATGTCATTCCCAAGACGAATTGACGCTGTATTGGCCGCAAAAGGAGGCCCTACACCATACTAATAAATTATCGTGGTCTAAAACCAGGTGTTTCAGTTTCATTGTCCAACCCCTCTATATATATATATATATATATATATACATATATATATATACATACATATATACATATATATATATATATGTATATATATATATATATATATATATATACATATATACACATATATATATATATCTCAAGCAGAGCATCATAGAGTTAGCCATAATGCTCCACTTGTGAAAGTAAATCTGTTGGGCTTTTTCCTGGTACTCTGACAACAGTTCCACGGTTCAACAGTTTTACAGTCATTGTAAAAAGATAAATAAATCTCATGTTGTGTTTATGATTTTGAGAAACCCCTGAGAGGCTAAAAATACTGTATTTACAAATATAATGGTAAATGGCCTGCACTTGTACCGTCATTTATCAAGTCCAAAGATACTAAAGCGCTTTACACAACAATCAGTCATCCGTTGATTATTCACACACTGACATTGGTAGGCTATACTGTAGCCACAGCTGCCCTGGGGCAGACTGACAGAGGTAAGGCTGCCATTCAATCGGCGCCTCAGAGCCCTCTGACCAGCATCAGCAGGCAAGGCGAGTAAAGTGTCTTGCCCATGGAGACAACCACTGAGATGGATGGAGTGGATGTTCGAACCGGCAACCCACCGCTTAATACACTCTAAATATAATACTTATGTAAAATTTATACTATATGATTGAGATATTATATATGCATTTAAATCTTGCATGTATAAAATACCAAGAGCAGGCCAAGTTTATTTCCATTTTGTTAAACTGGAAAATAAAATATAGTATGAAATAACATAAAATAAAATAAACAAGTGAATATGACCAATAAATAGAACTAAAACAAATGATAACATGCATACTTATGTTCAACTCCGGTCAAAAGCTAAAGAAAGAGCTGTGCAGTGAGACGCTGCAGAACAAGAAGGAACATGTTCCAGCTTTTTGAAGCCCATGTAAGGATGTTTTCTTTGTTTCCTTCACTCAAGTCTAGACTCAACATTCCTCGCTCTTGGTTAACCATGCACGTGTCGGATTTCTATCATACATCACTAGCTATCATTTATTGTTGCAAAGGACTTACTTTTACATATCTCAGGAATGTTATAGATAAATGATAGATTTAGTCTGTTAATTCTCTACTTCTGAGAAATGTGTATGTTTTTTTTGGATATAAGGTTTTCTGTACACTGGGTTACAGGGAGGTTCTTACTAAATTAAAGAAACATGAAAGAAACAGGCAGATGTTTATGAAACCAGCACTAACCAACTATAATTTTTTCTATGTTAGACCGTACAGCCATATTCAATAAATTAAAATATACATTTAGTTGAGGATTAAAAGTACCATTTGACAATAACGTTTTGTCATAGAGCGGTACAAGGTCCTTTACCAAAAATTGATTTACAGTGATTGTTTTTCTTTAAAAAATGTATGCCATATGTGTCCTTGAATTTCTTAAGTGAATTGCCAGTATTGTACTGTAAAAGCTTTTTTTTCTTTTACAATGCAGACTTGTTTTTTTATAGATTTTATACAAATCTTGTAGATTTGTTTTGTTTATGCTTGTTTAATGTACTTACATGACTTAGATCGTGAAGCAAATTTTAATATGCAACAAAAATAAACAGAGTAAATACAAACAGCAGTTTTCAATGAGTGGGTTATTTTAATTTTTTTAAGAAAAAAGCTATCCAAACCAATCTTCTGTGAAATACTAATTTTTCCCTTGGTGAATTACAGAATAAACTGTTAATAGATTAACCACATTTTTGAAGAACTGAATTAAAGTTCACCAGTAATACTCAGGTTGATCACAGCCAGTCTAAAAAAAAGCAAAAGATCATGCCTTGGCCAAAAGAAATTCAAAAACATGAGAAATAAAGTCACTAACATCTAACAGTCTGGAAACAGTTATACATTCATTTCTAAGACTCCAGTCAACCACAGTGAGGGATGTGGAGTGGAGAAAATATGGAACTGTGGTGAACTTTTTCAGAAACGGCCAGCCTAGCAAAAATAACTCCAAGAGTGCATCATTTGTACAAAAGACACACTGGAGACCTCACTTAAGGTTAAGTTTCTGCCAACTGATTAGACAAAAGAGAAACTATTTAGAAGGTGTTCACCTCAGCTCAGTAAGTCAAACAAGGTCGTGGTGGTATTTTGACGGCCTGGGGCTGGTTTGTTGCATCATGTTACCACAGGTTTTGCTCTCCACTGGAAGAACCAGAAGAAGAAGGTCCAGACCTTGGGTTATGAGGAAGGACAATGATCCACAACACACTAGGAAGTCCATTGCTGACAAAAGCAAAAAAAAAAAAAAAGACGAAAAAGACTCATTGCAAGAGGTTGCAAAGGCTTAACGGTGATTGTTGTAGACAAGCGAGTTTGAGCCAGACAAACCAGACCTGAGGTGACAAAAGCACAAGTAACCATTTCACTGTCTTTAAAAAAGTTAACAAGCTTCACTTTTTTAGTAGCTTTAGGTGAACTTTGACCATTAGTAATCTGCTTATCCATACTTTAAGAGATGACACAAGCTGTTTAGTTTAGAATGATTTGTCTTAAAGTAATTTAGACAGCTCAGTAATGGTTTCTATGGAATCCTACTGTTTATCCCATCTGGCAGAAATACCTGAATAGTGTGAGCAAAGATGATGTTTTTGGCTGAAGTTGTTTTAATAGTCATTCATTATTATTTTTAACTTCAGTTGTGATGTATTTATTACAAAAAAAAAAACTTTGATGTAAAACAGCCAAACTCATCTGTGGAGACAATATGTAATGTGGCTAAGTTCCTCTGAGTGATTCATGCTTTTAACCCAGAAACTGAGCATGTTCAAAACAGATCTGACCCCATTGTGTCATCACAACTGCTGAACAGATGTCAGAAACTAGTGATACATATAAGTCGATAGAGCAGAACATAATGAGCACTGCAGGCTGGAAAACTAGGAAATAATTGATTGTGAAGAAACCCCAAATTCTCTTAGTTCCATACAGCAACCAGGAGACAAATGGAAAGCTGAGACAGATATAAATTACCATGCTTGTTACCAGAGGGTCACCAGTAGATTCAAAAAGTGAAGAAATGTGTTTTTAATCTGCCTTAAGGAGGACGAGCTGGAGAATGTGTCTGCAGTTTCCAAAAAGGCAATGAGCTTTGATGGGATATAGATGAAAATAACTTTTGTGGAAGACGAAGTGCTCCATTCACGAACTGGGAGCAAGCCAACCAGTTGTACTTCTATACATTGTAGCGTTAGTCTTATGTTTTGCTCTTCTTTGGCTGCACTCACTGAACACTTTAACAGAATTAACCCAAATAAAGGCAAATGCATGTCAATTTAATCTAAGCGAATTTACAAAGGTCTATATACCAAATAAAACGAGAGAATCATTGAAAGGGAAACTAACCTCTTAAACTGATCTTAATACATCTTCAGTTTTTCTAAAGTCCTGTCAAAGTTTTTCTTTTCAATTTGAATGCTTTTTCGATTTCAGGTCCTTGTGTCTGACCATGACAGCTTATTGCTCATCCTTAAACAGTAAGGAAAGGGAACAAGTGGATGACAAAATAAGATGCATCAGGCCTAAAAAAAAAAACATCTACAGCGGATGAACTGTTTATAAAAGTCTTGTCTTTAAGAAAAAGGAAAATAACCTGGCAAAAACACGTGACCTGAGAGACCGATCGTCCTTCAGCCGGTCTTAAACTTTATGCCAATTTTTCAGCTAATACCTCTTTGGGAATCATATTGTTGGTGCTTAAAGGCGGTTTTATTTGTCAGATTATTTTATCTCTCGGATTCTTGAAAGAAATTTTAAGAACTTGTCTCTTTGGGACAGACTCTTTGGGACAACCTGGAATTAAAATGGATTATTTGAGAGTTTGCGCCATTTTATTTACAGAACATGTCTACAACTTTAAAGATGTATTACTTCTTTTATTGTAAAAGCAAACAACAAATAGGACAAAATAATAGAACACTTCAGCATGCATAACTGCTCACCTCCCCTAAAGTCAGTACTTTGTAAATCCAGCTTTTGCTGCAATAACAGCTGGAGGTCCCTGCGGATTAGTCTCCATGAGCTCGCCACATCTTGCCACTGGAAGTTTTGCCCATTCCTCAAGACAAAATTGCTCCAGCTCCTTCATGTTGGATGGTTTTGACTTGTGAACAGCACTCTTCAAGTCTAACTACAAATTCTCAGTTGGATTGAGGTCTGGACTTTGACTAGGCAGTTTCAACACATTTAAATGGTTCTCCTTAAACCACTCGATTGTTGGTTTAGCACTAAGCTTCTGGTCATTGTCCTGCTGGATCTTGAACCTTCATCCCATTCTCAAATCACAGGCAAACTGACACAGATTTTGCTCAAGAGTATCCCTTTATTTAGCACCACCCACCTTTCCCTCGACTCGAACCAGTTTCCGAGTCCCTGCTGCTGAAAAACATCCCTATGAAACATGGTGGGGGCAACATCATGCTGTGTGGATGTTCTTGATGTGATGGTATGTGTTGGATTGTGCCTGACATAGCGTTTATCTTGGTGGACAAAATGTTAAATTTTAGTCTCATCTGACTAGAGCACCTTTCTCCATACATTTGGGCAGTCACCCATTTGCCTTTTGGAAAATACAAAATGTGCCTTCTTATTTTAAAAAGACTAAGATCTTCAAAGAATGCTGGAATGATGTTGAATGAAGTGTAGCAAGGAGTTTTACCTTAGGGGAAATATCATGGCTTTTGTTTGTGTTTGGCTCCAAATCAGAACTTAGATAATCCTACATACAAACCTCTATTCTCATCTATTTTTAATATTTTTATTTTTGACAACCCAAATCTGCTGGCACATGCACAGAATATTCTCACACCCAGTCATCTGTCATTCTAACTATGCCTCCTTTTGGCCAAAGTGACAGCAGACATTTTTGCGTCCCAGTTAGCACCTGCGTTTCAAACGTGCTAAATTCACACACAGAAATTGCACCCGCAAACCGTTTCAGGCTTTGAAAATCTCACTGCGGGTGGTAAGGGATGACATTTGCATATCCTCCTCCCATGAATTTGCGAGTTTGGATCATTATCATATGTTTTGCATATTCATGAAGGTAGACACGCTAAAACGTTTGCGCCCGCAATCCAATTACCACCTCGTTTGTGAATCAGCTTTGCTGACAGAAACAGGTTTGGGTGCGGTTTTGTACATGCAAACCTTTTGAAGATCAGGCCCGAAGTAATGTTTTTTTCTGGCCACTCCTCCATAAAGCCCAGCTCTATGGAGTGTACAGCTTATTGTTGCCCAATAAACACATACACCAATCTCTGCTGTGGAACTCTGCAACTCCTTCAGGGTTACCTTTGGTCTCTGTACTGCCTCTCTGATTTATGCCCTCCTTGCCTGGTCGTGTGAGTTTTGGTGGGCGGCCCTTTCTTGGCAGGTTTGTTGTGGTACCATGTTCTTTCATTTAAAGATGATAGATTTGATGGTGCTCCAGAGGAACATCAAAGATTTTGATATTGTTTTCTAACCCCACCCTGACTTGTATTTCTCAACGTCTCTGTTCCTGACTTGTTTGGAGAGCCCCTTGGTCTTCATGGTCTGATGCCTCTTACTTAGTGGTGTTGCAGCCTCTGGAGTCTTTCAGAAAAGGAGTTATATTGACAGATCTTGTGACACTTAAATTGCACACAGGTGGACTTCATTTCACTAATTATGTGATTTTTGAAGGTAATTGGTTGGACTAGAAGTTTTTAGGGGCTTCTTAGCAAATGGATTGGATACATACAGTATGCAAATGCCATTTTGTTTTCTTACATATCTTTCTTATTTCACTTCACCATCTTTGACTATTTTGTGCAAATACATCACATAAAATAAGATGAAAAACATTTACTTTACAAGTTGGAATGTAACAAATTGGTAAAAGGCCAAGGGGGTGAATACTTTTGCAAGGCACTGTAAGTATCTCAGATTTGTTCCAGAGGATTCATGGAAACAGGAAATAAATTACACTTTTCTTAAAATGGTCAGGAGGTAGAATGAAAATGAGCGAAAAAGCAGCCAAAAGCCAAAAAAAAAGCTCCAACCTCCAGAAAGCCTCAAGATGTATAAATAAAGACCATGAAGTGCTTCCAGAGAAATAAAGAATATATAAAGAAATAAGGGATGACATTTCATATAGTATGTAATATTTACTATTTTTTTTTCACATATGAGCTGAGAAAAAGAAACCAAAAACAACCAAGTAAACATCGAGCTAAACTGAACTGAAACCTATTAGTTTTTTTTTTTTTACTTTTTTCTACCAGCAGATGGTGGTAGAGTCCTGCCGTGATCCTATTTGTCTTAATCGGTTGCATTAAAACGGTAACTAAAGAGCTATAAACATGTTGACAGATGTCACCGGTAAAATGTCAAGTCTGATACGTCAAGCCAATAAAGAGAAACACAGTTTTTTCTTTGCATTTGTTAAATGTCTGCACATTCTGACGTTTTTGTTTTTTAAATTAAAATGGCAGAAAACGAAAACATTGCAAGTGCCAACTCTAAAAGATTCGTGCATCTGGTGTAATTAACTTAAACCATGGCATCCTGTTGCTGATTATGTGTCTATACATACATATCAGTTGAATCTTTATTGTTTCTTACTGTGCTTTTTCTCGAACACACATGCCACCTTTCCTCCTGTTTAGTTCTCTCTTTTTCAAACCAGCAGCTTTTCTGACAGGCAGACGACTAGTGGTCTCCATGACATCAGCCACATTTAACCCACAAAGACAGATTTGTAAAAACATTCTACGCACAGCCACCTATGCAGCAGAGGTGTAATTAATTTCTTTCACACTTTGTTCTGCAATTTTTTCATAGCTGACATTTTGTAGCTTGTCATGGCAGTAGAGGCACAGCAAAGGTGTAATTAATGATGATAAAAATGTCAGTATCCCATTTGAGTGAGCTAGTTGAACTTTTTTGTTCTGTGTGGTCTTACTCATTGTCAGAGCTCTGAGGGTCTGCCGCTGAGACATCATAAACAAAATATACCTCAGCTGCACTTTTTTCCTGCCATACCAAGTCAAATTTTCGGCTCTGGAAAAGGTCGCTAGCAGGGCTTCTTTTACATACCTGATCTGCTTGGTTATGTTTGTATTCACTACTGGTTCACCATATCAACAATTTTTAAATTTAGAAACATGTTTAAGGTTTACCCAACCTGCAACTTTATATTGATTCTACAGAGGTAACTAAAGACTGAGTACTCAAACATTTCTTGAATTGTGGAATTGAGTAAAGCCTGATGTTTGGTTAAATGAGAGCCCACGAGAGCACTGCTTTCAATTCTGATCTAACTTTAAAAACTGGTTCTTTAATCACCTAAAATGCAAAAGGAAGGTGTTTGAACTGAATTCTTCTGCAAAGCAGAGGTAGCATGAATTGATTTAACAGATGGTATAGTCCTTTGTGAAAGTCACCCTTAATTTCTTTATGTTTTACTTCCAAGGAGCCAGATGTTCTGGTAATCTTTTAAAATTAGTCTTGAAAAAAGTTCTTTATACTTTCTGATAAATCTTGGCTGCTATATCTTTAAATTTTACTCCAATACATGACTATTTTCAGAGACAAACTTTAGATTTATTTATTATTCAAGCCGAATGGCTAATATACCTTAGATCTATGTACCATTCAGGTATAAAAGAAAGCCCCTAACTCAAGGGCTGAACTGAGCGTTATGTTACCCAGAACTAAATAATTAAGCAAAAAAAAAAAAAAGATTTTTGAATCAGATTTAGGTTTATTATTAATTTGTTATAAAAACACAATTTTGAATGTTTGATTAACTATTAAAAACAACAAAAATGTTAGTTTGATGGACAGAAAATTATGTTTGGCACAGATTGAGCAAGATGTCCAAAGCATCTCTGACAAAACATTGTCAGAGATTTTGGTCCAAATTGACATGATGGCATCATGCTGCTGCAGTTGATTTGTTAGCTGCACATCCATGATGCAAAGCTCTTGCTCCACTACAACCCCAAGGCTTTATTTGATTCAGATCGGGTTACTGTGGAGGTCATTGGAGGACAGTGAACTAGTTGTGCATAATCCTGCTAGATGTATCAATCAGAAGTCAGATTCCAACAGGCAGTAGTGTCTGAAGAATGTTCAATTGGAGTCAAAAGGATGCCAAAAAAATAGCCTCCACACCATTAAGTCATAGCCTCAGTTTTATGTTCTTAGATTGTGTGGAACTGGTACTGCTACAGCCCATCTGTTTCAAGATTTGATGTGTTCAGAAATCTTATTCCCCAAAACCTGGTTGAATTCAAGTAAAACATCTGAGCTACTGTTGCATTTCTGTCATCTCAAACAAGTCTTCCCATTCTCCACTGAATGTTATAATCAACAAGGTATTTTCATCCACACAACTGCTGCACATTGAATATTGATCCTTTTTCATCCATTCTCTGTAAAACAGAGATTTTTGTACATGTGAAAATCCAAGGAGATAAACAGTTTCTGGAATACTCATACCACTCTGTTGTACACCACCAGCGACTCCACATTCATAATCAATGTTTTTCTCTATTCTGATGGTTGGTTTGAACTTCAGCAAGTCATCTTCTCTACATCTAGATGCCCAAATGCACTCAGTTGCTGCTATGTGTTTGCTCAATTTGCTATTAATGTTAATCCTTTGAACAGGTGTAGCTAATAAAGTGGCATGTGAGGAGCATATTAGCACCAACAAGGTGATTTTTAAACAGCTACTGGGTTAAAACTTTGTATTCAAATGATTGAACTTAAGGACACATCTCTCAGGTTCTGCATCAAGCTATAGTAGATTTTTTCTTAAAGACATTACTTTTAGTTACTCTGTACATGCTGCAACTTGTTGTTGATGTCTGACACTTCCTTCCTTCCTATGAAAAAGTAGCTGAAGTTCAAAGACAAAGTTAGAAAGATCTTTAAAGCCTGAAGAACCATTGATCCAGGTCACGTCAAAAGATTAACAAATTCAGACTAGAAGCAAAGTATAAATAATTGAGGGATGAATCAAGCTGTTTGCACAGAACTGTTTGTTTTGCTCTTATATTGCAAATATAAGAGATATATTTCAAGTCAACCTCAAATGTATAACTTCTTATTTTCTTACCATTGATGCTTAAGAGGTGAGTGACTCAATGCAAAGAGAGATCTCCACCAAAATTATGTTTTCAGCCATACTCCTACATTTCTGACCTGCTCTAAAATTCATTCTTAACCTCACATGATGTGTGGATTTAGGTGAGCAGAACACAGGTCTATACCTGCAAAGGTAAAAGGCTCTACAAGTTTAGAAGTCATCCATTAAGGAATCAGGACAGCAGGGTAAAAATCCTCTGTAGAATGCAAAATTAATTTGATCCACTCTCGGCATACTGAACACGAATCACATTAATAACAACTGCGTCCCGTCTGAATTATTCATATGTGCTGGCCTATTGAATCCCCCCCATTCAGTACAGCACGGCATATATAGTAATACCCCCCCCCAGCCTCACCCCCACAGCTGCTCTTTTTGTCGCTGTTAACATTCATCCTGGACTTGTCTCACATTTATGACATCAGCCCCCCCCTGCTTGTCATCTAATTGGCTCTTATTTATAACTGATGGAGTGGCCTGTACATAGCAGAGAGGGTGTGTGGCATTGCAAATTAACACAAAGAGGAACCAAGACATGCCCAAACTGAATGTGTGCTTCATATTTTCTGATTTTGCTGAGGTGAAGCTGTGATGGCTCTCCTGAGTGCCAAATTGTGTTGGCCATAAGAGACTGTGGGAGCCATCAGTGACAATCCCCTGGTTGGTTTCCAGCTCCAATTACATTCCAGATAGGTTCTACCTGAGGGGCCAGTGGTGTTATCAGGAGATTTGTCAGGAAGGGAAAATTCACTGGACATAAGTTAAAGTGGTTTCTCTGAAATGAAACAGCAATAATCTAAAGAAGATCAGATAAAAAGTCCTCATCATCTATTTTTCCTTTTCCTGAAACAGGTCTCTGTAATTGTATCATTTTTATTTCAGTTGGTTGTTGTTTGGTCTTTATCAGCCTGGGATACTAACTTTAAACTTTTTCACAGGTCTCTGCAGATTAAAACATGAAGTAAGGTGTGTACCAAAGTTTTACCCCAAATTGTTACCCTAATGAATAGCGACATTTCCCCACAAGCACAAATTCAGCTTTTTAACCTCAAGAAAGAATCCTTAAGAACAGGAGAATATCCGACCGTAAGCTTTCGATGTTTAGCGCACGTGCACAAGCACACCAGCAAGTTCATTTACAGTGCCTAGCGAAAGTATTCGGCCCTCTTGAACTTTTCAACCTCTTGCCACATTTCAGGCTTCAAACATAAAGATATAAAATTCTAATTTTTTGTGAAGAATCAACAAGTGGGACACAATCGTGAAGTGGAATTAAATTTATTGGATGTGTCAAACTTTTTTAACAAATAAAAAACTGAAAAGTGGGGCGTGCAATTTTATTCGGCCCCTTTACTTTCAGTGCAGCAAACTCACTCCAGAAGTTCAGTGAGGATCTCTGAATGATCCAATGTTGTCCCAAATGACTGATGATGATAAATAGAATCCACCTGTGTGTAATCAAGTCTCCGTATAAAAGCACCTGCTCTGTGATAGTCTCATGGTTCTGTTCAAAGAGCAGAGAGAATCATGAAGACCAAGGAACACACCAGGCAGGTCTGAGATACTGTTGTGGAGAAGTTTAAAGCAGGATTTGGATACAAAAAGATTTCCCAAGCTTTAAACATCCCAAGGAGCACTGTGCAAGCAATCATATTGAAATGGAAGGAGTATCAGACCACTGCAAATCTACCAAGACCCGGCCGTCCCTCTAAACTTTCATCTCGAACAAGGAGAAGACTAATCAGAGATGCAGCCAAGAGGCCCATGATCAGTCTGGATGAACTGCAGAGATCTACAGCTGAGGTGGGAGAGTCTGTCCATAGGACAACAATCAGTCGTACACTGCAGAAATCTGGCCTTTATGGGAGAATGGCAAGAAGAAAGCCATTTCTCAAAGATATCCATAAAAAGTCTCATTTAAAGTTTGCCACAAACCACCTGGGAGACACACTAAACATGTGGAAGAAGGTGCTCTGGTCAGATGAAACCAAAATCAAACTGTTTGGCCACAATGCAAAACGATATGTTTGGCATAAAAGCAACACAGCTCATCACCCTGAACACACCATCCCTACTGTCAAACATGGTGGTGGCAGCATCATGGTTTGGGCCTGCTTTTCGTCAGCAGGGACAGGGAAGATGGTCAAAATTGATGGGAAGATGGATGGGGCCAAATACAGGACCATTCTGGAAGAAAACCTGTTGGAGTCTGCAAGAGACCTGAGACTGGGACGGAGATTTATCTTCCAACAAGACAATGATTCAAAACATAAAACCAAATCTACAATGGAATGGTTCACAAATAAACGTATCCAGGTGTTGGAATGGCCAAGTCAAAGTCCAGACCTGAATCCAATCGAGAATCTGTGGACAGAGCTGAAGACTGCTGTTCACGAACACTCTCCATCCAACCTCACTGAGCTCGAGCTGTTTTGCAAGGAAGAATGGGCAAGAATTTCAGTCTCTCGATGTGCAAAACTGATAGAGACAAACCCCAAGTGACTTGCAGCTGTAATTGCAGCAAAGGGTGGCGCTACAAAGTATTAACGCAAGGGGGCCGAATAATATTCCACACCCCACTTTTCAGTTTTTTATTTGTCAAGCGAGTTTGACACATCCAATAAATTTCATTCCACTTCACGATTGTGTCCCACTTGTTGATTCTTCACAAAAAATTAGAATTTTATATCTTTATGTTTGAAGCCTGAAATGTGGCAAGAGGTTGAAAAGTTCAAAGGGGCCGAATACTTTCGCAAGGCACTGTATGAATGGCTAAAAAAACAAAAACAAAGAGAAGACTTTGGATTGGCCTAGTTAAAGTCTGGATGTAAATTCTATTGAGATGCTGTGGTGTGACTCTACATAGATGTTTCATTCAGAATTTATCAGTTATTTTAATACAGGAAGTGGATGAATGTCATATGGCAACACACACATTATGTGTAAACATATTGGGTAACTTGACTTTACATACTCATGAACATCATGAATCACATCCCATCTTAATGTAAAGGCTTTACTATAATGTTGGCTGACCCTTTGTTGCTACAACTCCAGGTTTGGTCAAAAAGCTTTCTCCAATTCTGCATTTATGAGGTCAAGCAATGAGCATTCTCCAAACTGTTCCCACAGAGTCAGGAGCATAAGGTTGACCAAAACGTCTTGATATGTTGAAGCATTAACAGTTTCTTTCACTGGAATTAAGACTGAGCGCAACTCCTGAAAACTGTCCACACTATAATCCCCTTTGCAACAAACTTTACACCTGACACATTGCAGTCAGGCAGGTGCTGTTCTCCTGGCAACTGCGAAACCCTCTCATTCATTGGATTGCCAGACAAAGAGGGAGGATTTGTCACTCCAGAAAACACCTCTTTACACCTCTGGAGTTCAGTGGTGGTTTGGTTAGCGCCAGTGCATCCAACACTTTGCATTGCGCTGGGTGCAGCTGCTCGGCCATGGAAAGCTAATTCACGAACTGCTCTCAGCATTCTTGAGCTAATCTGAAGGCCACGGGAAGTCTGGAGGTTATGCTCTACAGAAAGTTGGTGACCTCTATGCACCATTTGCCTATGGGACATTTAGTAGTGTGGGAATATAACAACTACATTTTGTGACAAGTGACAACCTATCATGGTACCAAGCTGAAATTCACTGAGTTCCCTAGAGCAACTGACTCTTTTACAAATGATTATAGAAGCAGTCTGCATGCCTGGGTGCTGGGGTTTATACACCTGTGGCCATAGAAGTGATTGGAAAATCTGAATTCAATAATTTGGAAGCATGATCCAATACTCTTGGCCACACTATATGTCTATAGCACCATAGTGATACCTATGAATATATTTGAATGCTAAGCAATAACAATACCCACAAAATGACTTCTCGCACAGACAGAGCAAATTGAGAAAGTTATTGATTAACATTAATGTTTCTTGTCCAACTTTGCTTTTTAAAAAAGAGAAATAAATATAACATGCTAAGTGTCTTATCATCTACCACGTCTAAGAATTCTGCTTTAGATTGTAAATGAACAGGACTGGCATTGTGTGTTGATCAGAGGGAAAAACAAAATTTAGCAAAGGTAATGCAAAAATGAACATGAAGTAATGTTTGTAGAAATCCCACTTGTCAGACCTCAGTAAGAGTATTTTCTGCTAATGTTTTCAGGTAATTTAGTCTAAGTGTGCAATGGAGGAAATTGAATGTGATGGTCGGGGTATTAATGGTAGAAACATCCATGTGACATTTAACAAAGGTCCCTGACCAGACTTAAAGTGATTTCCTGGATTGCATCTTAAATCCCTTTTATAACAATGTAAAGCTCTCCATACTAGGAAGTTTTATGTGCAGCATAACTAATTATTCAGAGAGTCTATGTGAAAGATCTTAAGCATCCAGGACATACAAAGGAGGATGGACACCTGCTGTCACTTGTGCTTAAAGTATCTGCAACAGTGTCCCTACACCAATCAAACCAAGAGCTTATTCCCAAAATAGGATACTCTACTGAATCTAGACAATACACTACACAGTGCCCCAAGGCATCACAGAGGGATAGACAATTTTTTTGAGCGTAAAAAAGTAGAAGAGCAGCTCTATCCAGTATAAATTTAGTCAGTGTAATATACTGTCTGCCTTGGGTGATGTCTGTTGGCATCATTCTGTGAAGAAATCTAATATACGGCAGAAAAACATTATCCCTCGACATCTGAGCAAGTAATAAAGTCATTTATCAAAATCAGACTGATGACAGTGCTCACACTCAGAGGCTTAATCTGCGGCCAAACAAAAGGCAACCAATATCCCTTTATTAGTTCATCACTAAAGGCTTATTGCTGCCCTCGTGCAATCCTTCAGTGCTCACAGTGATGAACACCAGGTTCCTGGTTGAGCTGCAAACACTTTACAATCAGAGAACAGCTACAAGAGAAAACTATGTTCTAATTATTTTTGCTCATACATTTGTCTCTAAAATGCATCAGTGTAAATACTTCATGACTGCAAGGTGTTGACATCCTGTGGCTGAGAAACCAACCCAAATAATTTTCCCTCCACAACCATTTGTATTTCTTAAAATACAAGAATTTATTAACAAAAATAAGTCAACTCAAAGTCAAACATATTTCAATCAACAAACTCTTTACTATGCTAAAACAATCCAACTAACTACCAAGCAGAATTAAAGAATAGGGCAGACTAATGGGCTATGTACAATGTAAACAAGTTGATTAAAGATGATTGAGAACCATGACTGAAGGAGTGATGCAATATTACCATGCAATGTTATTTATGTTTGAGAACCAAGGATTATCTTGAAGAATCTGGAAGTGACGTGAAGTTAGTCTTGGAACTAACTTAGACAACCATTCACAATGCAAGATCAGATAAAATATTATTTTTATAAAATAATGTTTTAAGAATGATCTGCTGAATAAAACCAACCTTCTGGATGCCTAATTCTCAATGGGGTCTCATTAGCTGCCATTATTTATTAAAATAATATTTAAAGAAATATTATTAAGGAAATATTTGGGAAAAGAGACAAATCTTTCTGGAGAATGAGGGCTTAATGGTGTTTACTTAGTTATCAAATTTAGTAAAATTATGTTAGGGACAGATTTACTGGATTGAAAACTAAACCTTTCTGGGTAAATATTATTTGGCAGCAAGCACGTGTTCTTACCTGTTAGCAGTTGAAGCTAACAAAGGAGGCTGATAGCTTAGCCCCAGAATCAAATACACACCTTTAAAAATACCGTCAATAAAAGGGTTAAAGTGCATAAGCGCGGATGGCGCGGATGGCCAATCTTCTGTGTTTAATATCACCCTTTAAATAAAGTTTGTCTTAACTTTAAAACCCACAAACACAGAACACAACCTGAACACGTGTGCTGAGCAGATAGCCTGCTAGCACCAAGATAGCAGTTTCACACAAACAAAACCAAACTTCATAAAATGAAAAACTTTCAGATCATTTCATCCTAAATATCTCTCTATTACTCTCTGCCCAAAACCTAACCTCATGACCCATGCTGAGGAGTTGTCCAGGCGACGACGAAGTTTGAAGAGAGCTCTATGAACAATGGGTTAGCTTCCAGCTAACCTCCGGAGCAGTGGCTGGCGGCCGCTCTGTCGGGCCGACCAAACTGCACGTTACCGTAACCACGGTGATGCGGCTACTTGTTGTCCTTCTCTCAGGCAGGGAAACCCGCTTCACTCGGCTTGTAGAGACAGCGTCTCTACTGGGGACTTCTCTGGGACAGTTTGCTTCTGCAGGCCTCAGAGAGAAAGTAAGCAATGCTTATACCTTAATTTACCCATTTTTATGAATGAATACCGGATTCTTTCAACAGTAATTAATCCGTACTTAACTTAGTGCATATGATTGATGATTGTATGACACCCTTGGATCCAGTTTGAAGAGTTGATGTCTGTTTGCCAGCAAAGAGACATTAGCGCGCTGCCTCTCTAGCCAGTCTCTCAACGGAGTCCGGGTGGTAGA
The DNA here is from genome assembly GCF_021462225.1 of Girardinichthys multiradiatus. Taxonomy (NCBI): domain Eukaryota; kingdom Metazoa; phylum Chordata; class Actinopteri; order Cyprinodontiformes; family Goodeidae; genus Girardinichthys; species Girardinichthys multiradiatus. The sequence continues at coordinate 26,910,163 of NC_061797.1, forward strand.
GATCAGACCATTGGAAAAGTTTGTACCGGAGTTTTAATGTTGTTTTCATGGCTGTGGGTCCCAACAGTGTGCACTGTGCAGAACTGCACTGCATTTATCCTGTCCCTAAAATTTGGTGATTTTCTGCATTTTGATTGTTTGGGAAAGACGAGTTCTCCCGGCGCCCCATATGCAAGGACTGCTACAGGTTTCATGTCATTTTCATGTCTTTTTATTTAATTGTGTTGGACTTATTATGGGTTTCAAACTAAATCAACCATTTTTTGTAAAAAAAAATAATTTTAAAAGTATCTATCATTAACCTCCAAGCCTATATAAACTAATTGAAGACCTTGTATGTAGGGTACAAATTCTGTTGTTGCTTTGTTTCAGGATTTTCTACTAATTTATATAAAAGCAAACCATTAAATGATCCTCTTTAATATAGAACCTTTTTATCCTTGTTTACTATATTCTTAGCACTTTACAATGTTTTTTCTATAAAAATATCATCCCAGACAATCATGGGGGTCTCCTTGTTACATATTTGCAACCTCTCTACAATACAAAGCATAGCAGGAAGAAGGCATTATTTACTCAGAGCATGAAATTGTCACATAGTATTTTTACATGTTTAAATACTAATAGTAAGAAGCTAAGTAAAGGTCATATGGGCCCTTGAAACAAAATTTATGATGGAAAAATGAATGCAGAGAAAGAAAATGCGGTCTTGAGTCTATATGTCCTTCTCTGTACCCATATGCTATTCAAGACCAAATAATGAAAAAAGAGGATCTAATTTAGATCTTAGCCCTAGGAAAGTCCTGAACTAAACCTCGCTTTATGAGTAAATATGACTTTTTGCTCTTTGTGAGGTGCATATTTGCTCATTCTGCTTCTCTGCAGCTTTTAAGAAATAAATCAAGAAATCAAGAAATAAATACAAGAATTATCATCAAGTCTTAGAGACCTGGAAATAGCTTAAAAATTGAGAAAACTTTTAAGATATTCTTTTCTGCTTCATAATTTTTACTGAATTCAAAGATGAGCTGTTTTATCGGCCATGGTAACTGCTTAATCATAAAGTATTGCTTAGCTGTAACAGCATTTATTCAGCCTTGCTAGGACACCAGACACCACTCAGCAAAGGTCAATTTAAATCTTTATAGATTATTTTTAAAAGTGCTGAGGTTTCATGTTGATGAGATTGTCAGACCATCTCTAATTTACTCACTGCTCTTTGTTATATTCAGACGGCTGATTATCAATTATTCACATAATGCACAATGGTGTCATTAAGACCATTTTACAGACCACTGAAACTGTATGTGAAGAGCACTTCATAATTTAGAGGATCTGAGTTTACACGGTAACAATTTGGGGGTCAACTTTTTCTCCATGGTAAATCAAATCCCTTATATTAGTTGACAGTGTTATGAACCACACAATAATGTTTGCTGTCAATTATATTATGGAGCAAACCATACCCAAATAAAACAACAGAAGACCATTAAAATACATCCAGATATCACCATCAAAATTTCTAAGAGATAGCTGCTACTGCCCTACAGTGTTTACAGTGGGTCTCTTTGCCATCATAGGGAGAGGGCAGCGATATTACCTTTTGCCAGATATGTCCATGAAAATAGTGAAAAATAAAATAAATAAATTGTCTTCACAATTTTATTTAACATTCTGCTATAACAAGACCAAGGTCAAACAAAAAGACATTTTAAAAAGAAATAATGGATTATATTGGATAACTCAAAAAAAAAAAGAAAACAACTCAGAAGAATAATCTTCAGTGACTCCTATTTTCTCCTATAATTAAAAAAGGCAATGCTGTTTCAGTTTTTTTTTTATTATTGTTGACAAGGTTAGATGACAAAGGTATTAATGTCCAAAGAAGAGTAAACAGTGTACAGAGCAGAGAGAAGGATATATATATATATATAGATGTATATAAATGCTTACAAACTCGCTCACTGTGTAAGTGCTTAGGCATATATGAATAGATGAAATTCATTAAAATAAGTTTTTATGTCTATTATGACTTCTACATATTCTGAAATGCAAACAATTATGTGTTATTATCTATGTAACTTGACTATCGCGAAGACCGCTATTTATGTATTCATCTTTAACCTGTAAGTTCTCCTTGATCTTGCTGCATGGATGACATAGCGTTTAACAATTAGGAGACCAGGTAAAGGATAAAAAAGATTGCATTTTGCCATTGTGATGTACTACTTGGTTGTCCTGCTGGGACATTGACATTAGTAGAGAGGTTCATTTGATAGCAATCTTCAGAATTTGCATGACCAACTTTAGAGGGGTCTGAAATACTTATCTAAGGTCCTTATATACTTGAATAAATCATACATGTAATGTGTAGAATCACAAGGTATAAATGTAAAGATATATATATATATATATATAAAACAGCCGACAGATTTTGATTTTAAGTGGTGTGACAGGAGGTGAACTTGGAATGGCATTTTGAAAGCTACATAAATGTTAGAACCCTCACAACTAAAACATGGCCGTCTTATGTGAATCAAAGTGTAACTTGCATAATCACTGTATGGTTCCTTATATACAGCATTCTTGTGACACAGAAATGGGATGACTGGTGCCCTTTGGCAACAGAGTAATATTGCCGGTCAGAACTGGAGCAGAAATTGCAACATCTCTCTAGATAATGCCTGAAATGTAATAGTTTATATTGCAGTTTTAGTTATTAGTGCTATTAGCAATTGTGGGAAATTACTGTCAAACTGTGCTCACAACAGAGTGCTTTTAAATCCCTCTGTATGCTAGAAACTTAGCAAACCAACCCCCTGCAAGTCTCTTCTTTCTTACTGCATAAAACAGCTGGAGCTCAAGGACTTCAAAAACTGAAGATATATATGTTGGAATAATTGAATATAGATATATCTTATATTTTCTCCTATTCTTTAACTTGACTATTTGATCTTATAACCTTTCATGATGTTTGTGTGAGTAAAGGATGTGTGAGTTGTCTGCAGGCAAAGGTCATAAATGGAGCTGAAAAGGAAGCAGTCCAGTTGAGGAGGTCATTAAAGATGAAGGCTGATTGTGCTGAACGGACAACACGCTGATCCTAAGATTGGAGGAGACTGTGGAAGTGTGTTGTTAAAAGATAATGGTGTTTATGACCTGTTTATGATGCAGCTGTTTTTTCCCATCCTTTAGAGAACAATGTTTTTGTAACTAGGGACCCCGAAAGATAATAAAAAGAGTGGAACGGACAGATGTTTTTCAGAGCGGTGCGAGAGATTGTAACTGAAAACATCTCTATCTGTTCTCCTCGCAGCGAGTAAATAACAAATTCTTTGTCTTTCTCTTCTTTTTGTGATGTTATAAGCATTTTAGGTTGTTAAAACCTGACATTAATTTGGTCCTTCGGAGCCGGATTCCAAATACGCCTGATGATTCCAGCGGGTTGGTAGATACCAGTAAAGACCATGCGCATGGCAGTCTTCATCACACTCACAGACCCTTTCCGGGACTGGATCGCGGCCCGCCCGCTGGGGTCTGACGGCTGACGGAACTCTGAGAGAGAGGAGAAGACAAAGTGGTGAGTTGAATTTGGATTAAAAAGTGTGACGACTGACTGGGGGTCATTGCGTGAAATAAAACCCTGTGAATCCTAGGCCCTAACAGGTAAATGTAGGACGGCGGAGTCCTGGAAAAGTATTAATAAGTAAATACTGAAAATTCCGTGTGTAAAGGACGGCGGAGTCCGCGTTTAAGTATTTTAAACAAAAATACTAAGAAAAATCCGCATTTAAAATGTGTGCATGTGAGAGATGAATGGAGGATTTAAACCACTAGGTTTTGCCTCATACCAAAGCAGTAGGATTGTAAGTGACTAACGTTTGTGGATGCAAAGGCAAGAATTCTCCACTCGAAAGAGTTGAAGTGAGAATTACCACAAAAGAAGATTTTTCTGTCACCCTACTGTGCAGAATAATCCAGCATTTAGAATACCCTAGGTATTTATATGCTGGACCAAATTTAAATTAAAAAAAAAAAAAAATGGGGAAAGGGGCGAGTAAAATAAACTAAAAATGAATAATAATGCAAAGATTGGAAATTTATAGAAGCACAGGATCAAATTAAAATATTAACATTAAAATATTTATATAAATGGATAACCACATATCATTATGATGGTCGTTTAAACTCTAAAAAAATAGTTAATCTATAGGATGCAATAATTAAAAGTACAATAAAAGTACACGTGATTTAAGAAAAACGGACAAAGAAGGTTATGATGATGTAGATTATTGGTTAAAAGTAACTAAAAAGAGAGAGATGTGTTGCAAGAGATAAGAATGGACGTTTTTGTGGAAAGCAGAAAAGGTCAGAGGGCTAAGTAGTAATTTTTTATGGACTTGCAAAGTGGAATAGCAGGACAAAAGAAGTGGAGTAAAAAGAGTAGGTGGAAAGTTTTTGTTTTGTACCAAAGATCTGATGAGGTTTGACAGGATAAGATGGACTAAAATGAGTCCCTTTGGTGAATAAATCCTGGCTGTACCTCATGTATGTTTTATTTGTGTTTATTGTTTTTATTATTGTTTTGAGACGCTTAAGGCTGTTGATACAGCGTGTCACGGAGGTTCATGGCATGACATGTTTTTTCCTCTGTGTAACCTTAGAAAATATTTTACTCTTTTTAATAGCAGAACAAACAGAGTGATGCAGAAATAGCAAGAGTGAAACAAAAAGAGGAAGAACCTTTTGAAGAATATAGGATTAGACTGACAAAAGTGTTTAAAATACATAGTAGTCTACAAGAAGATGAAAACGAACAAGGAGCTTATTGACAGCAGTTAAAAAATGCACTATATGCTGGTTCCAGGGATGCAATTAATACCTGGGTGAGGAGACATTTTATAGGGTTCCCCACAGCAAATCTAGAAGACTATGTAAATCATGCCCTCCATGCAGAAAAAGTAATGAAGGATAAAAAACCAAAAAAAAAGATAGCCAACACCTTTTTTCAGCAAGAAGAAGAACAGATTTATTATCAAAACAACAGAGGAAGAGGAAAATTTAGAGGCAGAGGACAAAACCGCAGGGGTCAGAGAGGAAGAGTGAGCAGAGGAAATTACAGACAATACACCTCAGGGTGCTGGTGTTGTGGGAAAGAAGGACATCTGGCCAGAGACTGTCCTGAGAGGAGAAATAATGATTCAGCATGACTAGGACAGAAAACAAGTGAAATTGTTCCTAGTACCTCAGACACCGATGAAAACAAAAAACCAAAAACACAGGGGCAGGATGTCCTCCTAAATTTCCAGGACCTTCTCTCCCTAGATAGCATTAAACCTGAAGTTACCTAACTGTTGAATGGAAAGTCAATTACATTTCTTTGTGATACCAGAGCATGCAGGACCACCTGTAGAGAAACAATCCCAAATTCCAGACTTAGTGATCAGCAAATAACAGTAAGGTCAGCTAGTGGGAAATTGACACAAATCTGTGAGTCTGAACCAGTTTGGATAAGAGATCCCAATGGACAGTCATGCCAGCTATCTATTCTAATGTTCCCTGAGTGTCCGGTGAATCTATTGGGATGAGATGGATTACTACATTTGGGGTTAGCATTAATTCCAACCTCAGAAGGACATATTGTAGTAAAGAGAAAAGCAGAACTCAGCCAAGGAAATTATTTCGTGTTAAAAGGAGTGGGACCACCTTATTACCACTACTCACTGGATGTTCTAAATAAGCCACCCCTAGACGTAGGGACAGCTTTATTAACAGAAGGAAGAAATGTCATTACTCGACTACAAGATCAGATGACACCAGATGATCTACATATTACCATGTGGCATAAAAATACTCCTGGACTAGATAAAACTTATGGAGAAGCATTAACTAAAGTCACTCCTACCAAACTCATGGTAACGTATGTTTATGCAGATGGGAAAAGTACGTCAGTTGCTGAAGTAGTGTTAGCGGAAGACAGTAGGAAGCTCTGCAAAATGTGGACACCTCCACACATATCTTTATTCAAGGATAAAGAACTCAAGTGGCAGGACATGGGAAGAATAGTGCAGAGGGGAAAGATGCCACAGACTGGTTTGCAACAACAATGAATACAGAAATCAGTGCATCCACAGGATTAACTAGAAAATTATTATTTTGGACAGTGGCAGTATAAGAAGGGATACATTTGCATACAAAGCAACAATGACAAATATTTCTTACTGAACAGGAGGAACAGTTCTTGAATGAAGTCCCTAATAAGTTATGGTCAAAAGACCCTACTGATGTGGGTTTAGTAAAAGGAGCATTACCTGTCCAAATTAGAGCAAAAACAGAATACAGGCCCAGTGTAAAACAATACATTTTGAAATATGATGCTCGTGAAGGAATAAAACCAGTAATAAAGGATTTAATAACTGCAGGGCTGATAATAAAATGCGAGGATTCACCATGTAACTCCCCCATTTTTCCAGTTAAAAAACAAGCTCCATCAACAGGATGGCGCATGGTACAAGACTTACAGGCAGTTAATAATGCAGTTGTTCAGAGAGCACCGTGTGTTCCTGATCCTTATACATTATTAAATTCCCTAAGACCAGATGCTAGAATATTTACTGTAGTTGATATAAGCAATGCATTTTTCTCTGTACCTGTAGAAAAAGATAGTCAGTTCTGGTTTGCATTCACCTTTGAGGGACAAAGATATACTTATACCAGACTACCTCAAGGTTACTGTGAAAGTCCAACTATATACTCTCAGGTAATGAGTGCAAATATGGCCAAGTTTGACCCTCCAGGAGGTAGTCAGGGTTTATTATATGTTGATGATGTCCTATTAGCCTCTCCTGATGAGGAGACTTGTAAAAATGACAAAATAGCATTATTAAAACATTTAGCAGAAGACGGACACAAAGTCAGTAAAAAGAAACTTCAGTTGTGTAAAAATGAGGTTAAATACTTAGGTCACAATCTTAGCGCAGGGGGACACACAATTGTAGAAGAAAAAAAGACTGCAATATTACAAGCTCCAAAACCAGTAACAAAAAAGCAAATGATGTCCTTCCTTGGACTAACTAATTATTGTAGAAACTGGGTGCCAAATTATGCAGAAATAGTAGCTCCATTAAACAAACTAATGTATGAGGAAGAGCTGACAATGACATCTGAACTGAAATGGAGTGTAGAAGCTGAAGATGGAAATTAACATGATTGTCAAGAATTAGCAGAAAAAGAAGCAAAAAACTACAAGTGATTTGCAGGATCATGAAATAGTTTATGTGAATGATTTCTCCAAAAAAGATGAGAGAGGGAAGACAGGATATTGGTGGCATTGGTGACAAAAGATACAGTGTTAAAAGAAATGCAACAACAAAGCTCACTACAGGAGATAGAAATGTGGAAAAAACATGGAGCTGCATTAAAAGATGAAATCTATATTTGACCAGATAATACCCCTGTCCTACCAAAGAACCTATATAAATGGGCGGCAATATTGAGCCATCGTGTTTCACAATGTCTCGACAGGGGGGAATAGTAGGACAGATATATTAATATTATATAACATATGGATTTAATTCTTAATTCTTATTAAAAAATATTTTTGTAAAACATGTTTAACATGTGCAAAACATAATCCACAAGGGAATTTAAGACCACGAAGGGGACAATTTCTAAAACCAAAATACCCCTTTCAAACAATTCATATGGATTTTATTGAGTTAAATCACAGTGAAGGGAAAAAAGTTCTGTTTAGTCATTATAGATGCATTTTCTAAACGGATAAAACTATTTCCAACTAAACATTACAAGTACCTCAGGGCTAACACCCTATTAAACGTTATTTGGAAGACCATACAGATTACCACAGTTCAAAAATAAGTGGGAGTTAGATGAAGAAACTAACCTAGCTGATTATATGAGGAGTATGTTAGAAAGCAACAGAAATAAATTTAAGCTATGAGGAATGTTCTATTTCCCAGCAGGAAAACCAACTAGTTGAACCAGGGGACTGGGTGTTAATAAGGAGTGTAGAGAAGAAACATTGGTAGGATCCATATTAGGTATTATTAACCACTCCCACAGTAGTAAAAATAACTGAGAGATCAACCTGGATTCACCTTACACATTGTAAAAAGGTCATTTCGGTTGAAAGCTCCGTCAGGTGAAGTGATTTACAGACTGATAATAGGGTGGACCCAGACATTTAGAGGCTGGAGAGACCCGAAAGTCAGTGAAGACAATTAAGACACTGGAACCACTTAGAGGAGTAAAAAATTTCAGCCAAAATGACTTTTAGATGGATGAACAATGCTTTTTGTTGCTGGGCATTTATATTTTTTTTCTCATATAGATTTTTTATTTTTCTGGTATTTCTGGGAACCAGTCAAGATAAAACAGAATGTAATAACACCTGCTATGAGTCATATGAAACACGTAGCGCTAAATCAAGGAAGGCAAGATAACCTAACTATGTGCACTAAACAAACTTCTTATACTTATGGTATTCAAGTGTGCGTGAAATCTAAAACCATAGCTGTGGTGCTGATCCCACTCATTAGCTTGACCAAACGAGGAAGGAAAGGGCAGGATTATAGGAGATATAAATGGTACTTAACTAATGACAGAAGAGACACCTCATGGTCCATGATGGTAGCTGATGAAGGAAACAATTGGACACCAGAGTGGTGCACCACTGCTTATGGTAGTTATTAAAATAAGTTGTTTAAGCTCCATAAAGCTGATAACGCAATCCAGGTAACAAAGCGAAGAGAGTAAAATTATGTTAGGAAAGTTAACCACAGATGACTAGTTCCAGGTTATTACTGGAGTATCAGGAACAAATAATAACTGGTTATGGATGGTAGAACAAGCGGCTAACATGACTAAAAGAGATTGTGTTGTGTGTTTGGGTCCCCGGCCTTTGTTACAAATAATTCCAGCTTTGATACCACAACTCTGTGTGATGGAAGTAATGAATCAAACTAATTTAATGAAATGTGTCAGCACTGGGATTCTGTTTTTCCTGTAATTAGAGCAGATAAGGATAAATCAGTATTCCATAAGCGGGTCACCACTGGAAACTACACATGTATAAATATGACAGAGAGAGGCAATAAATTGGGGAATCTCACTGCAGTATGGTGTACTGCAATTGTAAAAGTAAATAAGTATTTTAAACCAGTCTCTAGAGGAGACATTTGGTGGTGGTGTGGTGACGACAGGTTGTTTGATTGATCACCTTCAAATGTAACAGGACTCTGTGCTCTAATTACTTTATTGTTACCAGTTTCAGTATATTCTATGTGGATGAAGTAACAGATGGAGTATCTTGTGTAACTCTACATGATTGGCGTAATAGAAAGTGCAGAGCAGTAGCTTGGCAGACTGAGGGAGACTCTACATACATAGATGCTATAGATGAAGATTAATTAACTGATCAAGTAGCTGCAAGATTTGAGCTGTAAGTGGTGTACGATGAACAAAAACGTGGACAGGATCAATTATATCCACTACAGTGTACAAAAACTAGGAAATTGGACACAAAGCGGGTTTGAAACTGTCCATGACCGATTGGCTTCAACTTCCCTGATGGCATTCCAGAATAGAATTGCTTTGGACATGTTGTTAGCTGAAAAAGGAGGAGTTTGTGCTATTTTTGGAGAAAAATGTTGCACATTTATACCTAACAACACTGCTGCTGATGGCAGCCTAATTAAAGCCATAGAAGGTTTGAGATCTCTAAATAGCAAAATGAAGGAGCATTCTGGAGTACACGCCTCGATGTGGGACTCCTGGCTGGATGTGTTTGGGAAGTATAAAATTTTAGTATCATCAGTAATAATTTCCTTTGCTGTGTTTGCTGCAATGTTTGACATTGTGTGGATGTTGTTGTATTCCCTGCCTTCGTTCTCTGCTTAACCGTTTCATCACCACAGCTATTTCTTCTATGGAAGACAGAGTTACCCAACTCTATCCGTTATTTAAACATCAGGATGATGAAGATGATGAGGATGCGACTGACTACTTTTCTGGCCTGTATCCAGATCCATTTCTATATGATTCTGTGATTTAAATGTCAGTAAGTACCTCTGAGTATAATTGTTTTTGTACTCATGAAAATAATCTTACAGTTAAAAAATCTGACAGAAGTGGCTGTTAAGTGATATGAGAATATGAGCAAATAATTCTATAAACATGGAGGAAATGTTGTAATAATTGAATATAGATTTATCTTATATTTTCTCCTATTCTTTAACTTGACTATTTGATCTTATAACCTTTCATGATGTTTGTGTGAGTAAAGGATGTGTGAGTTGTCTGCAGGCAAGGGTCATAAATGGAGCTGGGAAGGAAGCAGTCCAGTTGAGGAGGTCATAAAAGATGAAGGCTGATTGTGCTGAACGGACAACACGCTGATCCTAAGATTGGAGGAGACTGTGGAAGTGTGTTGTTAAAAGATAATGGTGTTTATGACCTGTTTACGATGCAGCTGTTTTTTCCCATCCTTTAGAGAACAATGTTTTTGTAACTAGGGACCCCGAAAGATAATAAAAAGAGTGGAACGGACAGATGTTTTTCAGAGCGGTGGAGAGATTGTAACTGAAAACATCTCTATCCGTTCTCCTCGCAGCGAGTAAATAACTAATTCTTTGTCTTTCTCTTCTTTTTGTGATGTTATAAATATTTTAGGTTGTTTAAACCTGACAATATATAGACCTTGCTTCACTACTTTTGCCTTGGATGACCATTGTGTTATGCATTGATGCCTCAGTTTTGCGTATCAAACCTGGTGTTCTCACTCTTTGGCAACTTCTGTCTGCATTCTCAGCTGCCTTTTGCTCACTTTTGTTTTCACGCTTTGTTTTAGATATTTTTTTTGTTTTTTACATAATCGTGAGCTAAAAGCCTGAAAAAAGCTGAAAAGAAAAGCTGTAAAAGTATAACATACAGGTACATCTCATAAAATTTGAATATTGCATAAAAGTGCAATATTTTTTGCCAAACATCTCAGAAAGTGAAACTCATATATTACATAGAATAATCAAAAATAGAGTGATATATTCCAAGCCTTTGTTTCTTGTAGTTTTGATGATTATGGCTTACAGGTAAAGAAAACCAAAAATTCGGTGTCTCAGAAAATTCGTATGTCAGATTAGACCAATGAAAAAGGATGTTTTAAGCACAAATATCTGGCTTCTGAAAGGTATGCTTATTTCAATGCACTCAATACTTGGTTGGGCTTCCTCTTGTATGAATCACTGTGTCAATGTGCCGTGGCATAGAGCCCATCAGCCTGTGGCACTGCGTAGGTGTAATGGAAGCCCAGATTGCAGGTTGAGGTCAAGATAGTTTGCTGGCCAATCAAGAACAGGAACACCATGGTCATTGAACCATCTTAAGGCATCTCCATACAGCTTATCAGCAGAGGGAAGCATGAAGTGCTCTAAAATTTCCTGGTAGATGGCTTCATTGAGTGTGGACTTCAGAAAACACAGTGGACGAACACCAGCAGATGACTTTACACCCCAAACCATCACTGACTGTGGAAACGTCACACTGAACTTTAAGGAACATGGAATCTGTGCCTCTCCACTCTTCCCCTAGACTCTGGGACCTTGATTTCCAAATATAATGCAGAATTTACTTTAATCTGAAAACAGGACTTTTGACCATTGAGCTTCTGACGATGTCTCTGGTTAGAGAGTGGCTAGACAGGAATGGAACATTTATAGCCCTTGTCTAGTGTTCGTCTGTTTGTGGTGGCTCTTGATGCACTGACTCCAGCCTCAGTCCACTCCTTGCGAAGCTCCCCTAAATTCTTGAATGGATTTCGCTTGACAATCCTCTCAAGGCTGCGGTTCTCCTTGTTATTGGTCTGCATTTTCCTTCCACACCTCTTCTTTCCACTCATTTTCTTCCTAATTTTCTGTCAATATGCTTGGATAAAAAACTCTGAGAACAAACAACTTCTTCAGCAATGACCTCAGGTGGCTTACTCGCCTTGTGAAGGGTGTCGATGACTGTCTTCTGGACATCTGTCAGGTCAGCAGTGTTCCCCATAATTGAGTAGCCTATGATCCAGAGTGAGAGACCGTTTAAAGACTCAGGAAACCTTTGCAGGTGTTTTGAGTTAGTTAGCTGATTAGGATGTGACCATGAGTGTCTAATAAGGCTGGGCGATATGTAACATTTTTCAAACCGTTATTCCTCAGTCCAATGGGGATGTGATGGGCAATATCGCAGGTGAAATTTGGACTTTTTTGTAGTCGGAGCAATGTAAACAGTGACGGACTGATTTTCCAATTTAGGACAAAAATGTCAAAAAATGGAGGAACTAGTTATCAAAAGAACAACCAAGTAGCCTTTTCGTTGTCATGCAGTCAGTCAGTCATTTTCTACCACTTATTCCATAGTGGGTCATGGGGGAGCTGGTGCCTATCTCCAGCAGTCTATGGGCGAGAGGCAGGGAACACCCTGGACAGGTCGCCAGTCCATCGCAGGGCAACACACGAACAACCATGCACACACTCATTCATACACCTAAGGGCAATTTAGAGTGACCAATTAACCTAACAGGCATGTCTTTGGACTGTGGGAAGAAGCCGGAGTACCCGGTGAGAACCCACGCATCCACGGGGAGAACATGCAAACTCCATGCAGGAACACCCCAGGCTGGGAATTGAACCCAGGGCCTTTTGCTGCAAGGCAACAGTGCTACCAACTGTGCCACTGTGCAGCCCTTTTTGTTGTCCGATGAGCTAACCCCTCCCTCCTACTTCCCCATGTCTAAAAGGATTGCTCAATCCAGCTCTCCATCCAACGGGTCCAGACTTCCCTAAACCTGAAAGATCTTACTAAGCAGGTTTACTGAAAATTCTGTTTAAGCTAGTGTCGGGAAATGACTCGCCTAGCCTCTGACAGCCTTCATCCAAAAGTCTCGCCCTTCTTCAACTGGAGGTCCGGGCGACCGAGTAGCCTATTGCAGTCATCCACACCCTCGACAGTCACTTTTGTTCACGGCTGCTCATTCCCTAATTTACAACTGGCTCTTGGTATATGGACTAGGTTAATTTTAGTAGCTCAGTGTTGGGAAAAATTGTATATAGTCTTTGATTATCTTATATTTTGTTCCCTTTGTGTTATTTTAACTATTTTATCTTATAATCATTCAAGATGTGTGTGAGTAATTTTGTCTGCAGGTTAAGGTCACAAAGTGGAGCTGAGCTTGCGAGAAAAGAAGCAGTCCAGTTGAGGAGGTCATAAAGAGGGGCTGATTGCACTGAACAAGAGGCCAAAGTTGACCCTGCAAAGTTGGAGGAGACTGTGGGAAAGATGTTGTTAAAAGATAAAGGAGTTTATGACCTGTTTAATGATGCAGCTGTTGTTTTCCCATCCTTTAGAGATTAATGTTCATTGTAACTAGGGACAATCCTAAATAAAAAGGGGGTTCGGAGAGATGTTGTTCAGAATGGTTGGGGACTTGTAACTGAACATATCTCTGATCGTTCTCCTCGTACGAGTAAATAACTAACACTTTGTCTCTCTCTCTTCTTTTTGTGTTGTTATAAGTATTGTTAGGTTGGTTAAACCTGACACTCAGCACGAGCCCCAAGGACGCTGTTTTAACAAACTTGACTAAGGCAACCTATAAAAACCTCCTAAAATATCTTAGAACCAGGCAACAAGACTTTTTACCACCAATGAAAAACCAAAAAATACGGTGACTCAAATAATTGAATGTCCATGATTTAACTAGAATTTTATATGCTTTCTTTAATCAGTAACGTTTTTGCAGGGGTCAGTAACAGCTTAAATTCAGCAACACAAAATAATTTCAATAATAGAAATGAATCAATCAACTAGTGGGTTTGGAGAGGCTTTGAAAACGGAGTATCATCCATACACCTGATGGAGAAGATTCTTCTGGTAACAAAGAGTGGTTTCTTGAAGGGAATACGACTTAATCTTCAGTTTTCTTCCTTTAAGTGGCAGGCGCTGATGCTCCAGGCTTTGATGGTTAAACAGGATCTTTGTTGTTATATGTCTCCGAAGACAGTAGCTTCCAGAGGCTGAAGAGTTGAAGGAAACCCAGAGACATAAATGAAGTTGATTCAGGACTTCCAGAAGCCTGAATCTTAGAGCAATCAGCTGTCCACTGATCAAGTTCACTTCTGTTGTCTGGATAAAAAGGCTTTAGATGAATTCAGATTCTTAATTTTGAGGCACAGTCCTTTCTGGGCTCACGGGTTGATCCTCTTTTAATGCAGTCGATCAGTTGGGCTGTGTCTCTGTTCCTTTTCCATCCAAGCTTATTTTCTCCGTCTGATCTTGTTCGCTGCTCTTCTGCGAGGAAACAACCCAGTTTCTGCTCTCATCATTGTTTTTATAGCGCTTGATGCTTTCACCGGTCAGGCCCTTATTAGGCTTCTTACTTATTGCGCAACCTATTCAGCTCAGCTTCTTGATTATTGCTCAATACTTTAGTCATGGTCACTGTGACCTACTGATTCTGTTTCTCAGCCTTAGAGATGCCAATAATAGCAACGCTGGTCTGTAGTCGCATCCTCCCGTTGCTGTCAGCATGCAGCCGGCTGTCGTCACTCCTAGTCATCCTACAGTTCTTTCTCTAATCTGCTCAGTTTTAAACTTTACACAGTATTACACATTTCATTCTTCAGCTTTCAGCATTTACTTCAAAACACAGTTGCAAAACCATCTCTTCATTCTTTTTATTCATGCTTTACAAATGATTAATGTTATATTTCTTTCATATATAGCTGATTGAGAATGTCAAACATTAATGTTTTTCCTCTAATTCTTAGTTCTTAACCACATTTCAATCATACAACTTTTAACTTGTTAATCAAAGATTACTAATTTTATTCAATACATGTGAAAGAATGTAAAATCATCATACATCATTTCTTTGGATATACTTGTTTATATTTTTGCAAAGGATAAGACAGATAACATGTGGCAGATAATACGTGGCTCCACACAGGCCACTCCAGTCTCTCAGCTCCAGAATATGAGAACATGCTTGTTTCACTCTCCACTGCTTCAACTGTGTGTTTTAATAATTATTGCATGGATTACACATAAGGATATAAGGATATTTATTGTAACTTTTATGGAGTTAACTGTGAGCAGTTACTAAATGTTGCATGGATTACATAGAAAGATGTCACCTTATTTTGACAGCCTATTTAGGATTACTTTGGCTTTAAACTGGATGAAAGAGGTAATTCAGAGAATGCAACTAAAGTGGTGTGCAACTTGTGCAGACATACAGCAAAGGCCTCAAACGCGACAAACTTGCATGAGCATTTATGTGTTCACCATCACGCTGATTATGCTATGCTATCACTTGTGTACTCGCGACATGCTGCTGTGTAACATATTAAACAGTTAGATGTGGAGACTTTTTTCCGATGAGTAGTTTATTGTGTGACACTGCGTAGGTCGTAAAAGTCCGGGTGGCCTCCGCGTCCACGTCCGCGGAGTAAATTGTGCTACATCCGACAATGTTTTGCGCTCCACAATTTGGTATAAAAACATTTCATTTATTTCTGACACTTCAATGTGTTTTTTTGCTTCATGGCCTTTCACTTTTATCCTTATTAGGATTCCTGTTTTTCCATGCTGTTTGAGATGTATTGGCTCTGATAGCTCACTCCCACACGGTGCATACTTCAGTTTTGTATTTCTGGTGTGTTACACATGTTGACAGATGTCTTGCAGCATACACTCCGACAATGACAGATCCCAGCAGTGAAGGTTGACAGGGAGATGCTTCAGCTGAGCGGCTGGGAGGTAAACTCTGTTCAGTCTGAAGTGATGTGACCGGGCTTGAGAGTGTTGACTCAGCGCAGGGAGGCCTGTCTTCCTGAATATCTGCTATCAGGAGTTTTGTCTAAGGTTTCAGTTTGTCAGCACAGATCGGAGTCATCGCAGTCGAGCCTGAAATGTAACTGCAGCCTGGCTTATCACAGTGTACTGTGAAAGTATCAACAAGAGGAAGAATCCTGAGATATTTTGCAGTTTTAGATTTCTCACAGTGATTTTATTTTTTTGTCGGCCAGGTTGCACAAAGACTTTCATCGACTTCATCTGTCATGTTGTAAAACTAAAGGTAATTGGTATTTAACTCCCAAGAATATACACCTGTGACCCTTGCAATCATTTTCCATACAGCTTAATTTCCCAAGTCCATGTATTTTTGAAGTAATGTATTGCACTTGTTTGTTATCTGCCTGTCTCGTTCATTTGATGACTTTGCAGCTCTAAGTCTGGAAGAAGTCTCACATATTCATCAGAACTGCAGCACATCTACCTTCCAGCTTCAAAAGAAATGATTTACCTGCCCTCACTGAAAGCTTGATCAAGGCCAAGCATGTTAGACTGGCATTTAAAAGAAAAGTGAAGGAGACTCAGACTGTCAATCAACTCTGTATTTCACAAGGAGTGCTCTTTAATATTCTAATTTTTATTGAACTCCTCAGGAGAAAGTAGACCTTCCAACATGTGTCAACAAAACTTAAAAAGAACAAACATGGTCCGTTTTTTACAAATATTCCAGTCAACAAAATTTTGGATATTCATAAGTGACTATGGAAGAAATTCAATGAAATCCTACTGACCAAAAAACATTGCAATGCATTGCATTACACTGTTTTCATTATTTTAATGCTGCTTCCTCTGTTTCTTTTACCTTGCCAGCCTAAAAATCATTACAGAAGTAAGCAATAATGGAAATAATTATTTAATTAAAATGGCTGTATTATAGAGCTGCTAAACTTAGATGTTAATATTATTATTAACATCTTAATTATTTTGTGAACAACAATTCATGACAATAGTTATTTTATTATTCTTTTGTATATGTCAAAACTAATTGTGAAAAATTACATGCCTACATCCTGTGTCATGTCTGTAGGGGAGTGAAAGAGATAGCAATGTACTGAATCTCAGACAAATGATTAGTTTCCTACTTCTGCCGCATTATAGTTATTTCAACAAGATGGTCTGCCATTTGTTTAAAAGTAAACTTGAATACTGTTCATTCATAGGACGAAGAAGAAACCCAAACAGCAATGAATGTACATGTATTGTCAATAATAAGCATGGTATATCAGGGCAATAGGCTGAAACTGTTTTCATTTGTACAATTTAAATACAAAGATCTTTTCTACTTCCGCCTCTCTGCCTGCAAGCAAGCAGGGAGCTTTTCTCCTAAGCTCCCTGCTTGCTTGCATTCTTTTACTCCTAACTTTTTATCTCTTAGCCACAATTACGAAAATATTGGACTAAAACAACTTCTTACCAGCCACTCCCAAGGATTATTATTATTATCATTATTATTATTTTTTTTAAAGGATTTTGATGTTTTTATAATCGAACTCGAAAGCAGGACAAGTTGACGCCAGCTAATCAGCACAAAATGCCTCCCTTCACCACAGATGATTTCGACAAACGTTTACAGAAATTGGCTGTTTTGGAGATGAAAATCTATCGACTAGAATGAATGTGGAGGTGAATATGGGGTACAACGATGATTCAACTCTGCCTGTGATCCCAAACAGTGACAGCCAGCTCAACAACTCAGCTGGCAATCAGAACACTGAGAATAAACCTACCGGCAGACCACCCTGGCATGTTTTAGGTGCATGCCCAAAAAATCAAGGTGGACGACTCACTGGAAGATCTCAGCAATTAAATAAATTAGAATGGCCAGAATTACAGAGAAATGCCCCCCGTTTCCCCTGGGAAAAGGAGACTTTGACAGCGAGCTGCTGTCACAACAACTGATAGGAGTGAGACAGCTGGAAATAATGGAATTCATCCTCCAAAACAGATTTGCCCGACTACAGAATGAAAACCAGGAAAATGATCCATCTTCTGAGAACAATAAAAGGTTTGAGAACAACCTTCATTCTAAACAGTCTTCTCCTAAATTGCCAGAGAAAAAGCGCCCCACCAGACCAAGAACCCTAATAGTGGGCAACACAGCTGTGGATGGGATTAAAAACGTCTGCAACAAGTAAAACACAGAAGTTATAATTGGTACCAGTAACGTGGTCTCTGATATCTCAGAGAATATTCTTGCAATCACAGAAAAGCGCCCGTCTCTAGAAACCTTATTATATACTGTGGAGCCATGGATGACGTGGCTAAGAAAAAATCAGAAAGACTGAAGGAGGATTTCACTTGTCTTCTGAATATTGTTGGAGGTCTCAATATCAAGGTGTTTCTCAGCGGACCCTTTGCACCGATTTTCTATGGAGATGAGGTTTTTTCGAGACTTCTGATGATTAATAAGTGGTTAAAAAAAACATGTGCCGCCACACCTGTGAACTTCATCGACAACTTTAATATTTTTTGGGAAAAAAAACAACTCTTTAAGCAAGATGGTTTCTGTTTGAACAAGCCAGGAGCCAGACGTCTCTATCATCTGATCTCTTCTATTCAGTAAATAATCCGCCAGCAGCTTCAACCTTCAGCAGAGAACATGGAGTATCAACAACAATGATAACGCTGCCTCCAACAGCTCCAGCAGAAACAATCAGCCAGTTGGCTGAGAAAGAGAGGTCATCACAAATGGTCTCCCTGTCGAAATCCACAGGAGAAGTGGACCCCCCCATTATACCCCCCTCCCCCCAAACCCAGACCGACACCCCCGGTAAACCCCCCTCACCCCAGACCCCGGACCAGACTGCACAGAACTCTCCCATCTCCCCACAGAGCCCGCTTTTTGCTTTACTGGATTCTGATTAAATGAAAGGAGCTCTTAAAATCGGGACCCAAATGGCTCTGACATCTTCTCCATTCAACACCCCCTGTGGCCGAGGCCCTGCTACCAAACCAACATCTTCCAAATGCCGCAGACCTCCACCACCTCCTAATCTATTTCCTCCTAATCAGGACCTTCAAATCACTTCTCTGTGATACAGTCTGGGCCCCAGTGGTAACTCTATCAGAAATGAGCATGTCCAGGAAAAACCTGGGCCCCTAATAGGAGATAGTTGTAAAATCTCTGTGCTTATACTTGACAGAAAGAACAAAGCTAAAAGGATAAGAGACAGTAATAAACAATCAACAAAAGCCATAAATTGTCAGGTACAACCAGACACAGAGTTAATATCAACAACTAAGTCATATAAACTGGCTTTACTGAACATTAGATCTCTGTCAGGAAAATCATTTTTAATCAATGACTTCATAACTGACCACGATCTTGATGTTATGTTTTAACAGAAATATGGTTACATGAATTTAATGAAGCTCCCATTCTGATAGAGGCGACGCCTCCGAACTACAATTTTCTTTGTGAGAGCAGACAGCAAAGAAAAGCTGGAGTGGTGGCCACTTTGTTTAAAGATTTATTAGAGTGTAAAAAAGTATTTCTGGGCAAATTTGACTCTTTTGAATATTTGGCTCTCCAGGTAAAGAGCCCGGTCCGAACCATGTTCTTGAATATTTACAGGCCTCCTAAGTCCAAAACAAACTTTATCAGTGATTTTAATGAGCTTTTATCTGTGATATGTGTTGATTATGACTGTTTAATTATTGTGGGAGACTTCAACATTCACATGGACAATCCTGAAGACAGAAGTACAATAGATCTATGTGACACTCTTAGAAATTTTGGTTTGACTCAACATGTTAAAGAGCAAACGCACAAACAGGGACATATTTTGGACTTGATCATCACTAAGGGTCTAAACATTTCCAAGGTGTCTGTAACTGATGTTGCTCTATCTGACCACTTTTCTGTTATTTTTGAAAGCATCATCTGCAATGACTAAGTTTGCCAAAGAGACATGATAAGAAAATGCATCTTTAAGGACGGTGCTGCTGAAACCTTTTAACCAGATTTACTCTTCTACCTCCACTTTGCCCTGTAGATGAGTTGGTAGATAACTTTCATTCTAAAATCTCGGACATCATTTATTCAATTGCTCCAATTAAAGTGAAAGTCGTTTCTGGGAAGAAAATGTCTCTGTGGAGAAGTGCTCCACCAGTGAGAAGTGAAAAAAAGGAGTGTCGAAAAGCTGAACGCAGGTGGCGAAAGACCGGACTCCAGGTTCACTATTTTATCTATAAAGAGAGACTATACAGATATAACCTACAACTAAAAAATGCAAGGGAATCTTTCTTTTCTGAGATCATCAGCAAAATCATTAAAAATGCTCATGCATTATTTGCCACGGTCGACAAGCTAACAAACCCTCCTGTAACTGTAGCATCTGAACTCCACTCTACTCCACTCTACCAGGGCCTGTAATGAATTTGCTAAATTCTTTACTGAAAAAACCCAATTCTACTAAATATGAACGCATGACTTAGTTTTGCAAGGTCCTGCTGAGACATTAGTCCTTTAATCCTGGAGATGTTCTTTAGGTGATAGAAGGCTGACCTTGTTACTGTCTTCATGTGCCTCTGAAGGTTCAGGTCTGAGTCCATCACTACACCCAGGTGTCAAGCCTGACTGGTGGTTTCTACCTGTATTAAGTGAAGCTGTGTGCTAACTTTTAAACGCTCTTCCTTTGGTCCAAAGATTATTACTTCAGTTTTGTTTATGTCATGGGTGACCAATGGGACAGCCATGGCAACAACCACTGGCCAATGAGCACAAAGAGTTTGGTGGAAATGCTCTATAAAATGGGCAAGTATAGAGGAACTAGTTGGTTGTTTCCTCGCAGAAGACCAGCGAACAAGATCGGATGGAGAAAAGAAGCTCAGATGAAAAAGGAACAGAGACACAGCCCAACTGATCGACTGCATTAAAAAGAGGATCAACCCGTGGGCCCAGAAAGGACTGTGCCTCAAGATTAAGAATCTGATTTCATCTAAAGCCTTTTTATCCAGACAATATAAGTGAATTTGATTGGCGAACAGCTGATTGCTCTAAGTTTTAGGCTTCTGGAAGTCCTGAATCAACTTCATTTATGTCTCCGGGTTTCCTTCAACTCTTCAGCCTCTGGAAGCTACTGTCTTCGGAGACATATGACAACAAAGATCCTGTTTAACCATCAAAGCCTGGAGCATCATTGCCTGCCACTTAAAGGAAGAAAACTGAAGATTAAGTCGTATTCCCTTCAAGAAACCACTCGTTACCAGAAGAATCTTCTCCATCAGGTGCATGGATGAGCCTCCGTCTTCAAAGCCTCTCCAAACTCACTAGTTTCAGCATCAGGGAAAGACAGGTTGAGTTGATTGATTCATTTCTATTATTGAAATTATTTTGTGTTGCAGCATTTAAGCTGTTACTGACCCCTGCAAAAGCGTTACTAATTAAAGAAAGCATATAAAATTCTAGTTAAATCGTGGACATTCAATTATTTGAGTCACCGTATTTTTTGGTTTTTCATTGGTGGTAAAAAGTCTTGTTGCCTGGTTCTAAGATATTTTAGGAGGTTTTTATAGGTTGCCTTAGCCAAGTTTGTTAAAACAGCACCCAAGGAGCTCGTGCCGAGCTACTAAAATCAACCTAGCCCATATACCAAGAGCCAATTGTAATATTAGGGAATGAGCAGCCGTGAACAAAAGTGAATGTTGAAAGTGTGGATGACTGCGATAGGCTACTCGGTCGCCCGGACCTCCAGTTGAAGAAGGGCGAGACTTTTGTATGAAGGCTGTCAGAGGCTAGGCGAGTCATTTCCCAACACCAGCTTAAACAGAATTTTCATTAAACCTGCTTAGTAAGACCTTTCAGGTTTGGGGAAGTCCGGACCCGTTGGATGGAGAGCTGGATTGAGCAATCTTTTTAGACATGGGGAAGTAGGAGGGAGGGGTTAGCTCATCGGACAACGAAACTTAGCACCAAAATACATTACAGACTTGTTGTCAGTGTATTAACCATCCAGACCTCTCAGGTCTTCTGGCTCAAATCTACTCTGCATACCCAGAACCAGAACCAAATATGGAGAAGCAGCTTTTAGTTCTTATGCTCCACTAATCTGGAATAAACTGCCAGAAAACTGTAAAAGCGCTGAAACCCTAAGTTGCTTTAAATCAAGATAAAACAACTTATTTGTTTAGAGTGGGCTTTGACTTTGTCATCTAGGCATGATTAGTTGTTTTCAGTCCAATTTTCCTTTCATTTTCTTGTCCATCATTCTATTCTCTTAATTTTATTTTTTTTAAATTACCTCTGTTGTTTGATTTTATCATTTGATTTGCTTTTTTGTGTGTGTATCTGTGTTTATTTTCTTTGTGATTGTATGGTAATTGTATGTACAGCGCTTTGAGTGTCTCGTTGCTGAAAAGCGCTATATAAATAAACTTACCTTACCTTACCGTACATAGAAAGCATTTTTCTTAATTCAGTCAGAATATGAAATGAGGAAAAAAGGATATTATGGTGGAAAAGGAAATGGTGGTGGACTTTCGAAGAACACCATCCCCATACATCCCCCTCACCATCCTCAACAACATTGTCGGCTGTGGACCACTTCAGGTTCTTAGGAACCACCATCTCTGAGCACCTGAGATGGTCCACACACTTAGACAATGTTCAGAAGAAGGCCCAGCAGAGACTGTAATTCCTGAGGCAACTCAAGAAGTTCAACCTTCCACAGGAGCTGCTGGTCATCTTCTACACTGCCATCATTCAGTCTGTCCTGTCTTCATCCATCTTAGTGTGGTTTGGCTCATCCACAAAACAGGACAGGTCCAGACTGCAACAAATAATCAGGACTGCAGAGAGAATAATCAGGGCTGTCCTTCCCTCCATCCAGGACTTATACAGGTCTAGGTTCAGGAAAAGAGCTGCTAAAATCTCTGCAGACCCCACACACCCTGCACATAAACTGTTCAGAGCTTTACCTTCAGGCCGCCACTACAGAGCACTGTTCACTAAAACTAGCAGCCACAGAGACAGTTTCTTCCCCCAGGCTGTTTCTCTGATGAACATTTAATAGAGTACAAAACAACCTCATACTGAAGTCGCAATTCCACCTTGTATATGTGTATATTGTATATATGTATTTAAGGACATGAAGATATATGCAGAATATATCTTATAACGCAAAAAAGAAAAAAAAAAAAAGAAAAAAGAAACCCAGAGAGCAAAGTGTACCGAGGTTATACATTTATTTTTAATAAAACAGCTCATCTTTGGCATAACAGTCTTTTCCTTGTTTGTTGTATGTACGAACTTGCCAATAAAGCTGATTCTGATATTAAATAGGTGTTTGTTGGGGGAGCTGCAGTTGGACACTCATTTTTAGGTTATTACATGCTGCTGATGTGTATTCATTACTAATGCACAGCAAGAACATTTTGTTTTCTGAGCTACTGAAACATTTTGCACATAAAATGAGAAACCAACATGTTATTTGACCTCACAAATGAATTCACGATTTGGTGAAACTGTGCAGCTGCCAAGCATCTCAGTGGATTGTTTGGATCAGAGCTGTTTCATGTGGGCTTTGGATTTACAATGACACTATAATAGCGGCAACATTTAATTTCTCTGTTAATACATATCAAGCAAATACTCCAGCTTCAGCATGTGTCTGTTCATGTTGAGTTCAAAGCTTGACAGCATGTGAAGTTGTTCTAAGGCACTATGTTGTGCCATTAGTGTGTAGTGGTACTAACTTGTCACACCACTTGTGGTCTGAATCTGTGGATATTCAGTACCGTGAGACATCAATAAAAAACTGAATCCTATCCTGAAAAAAACTGTTACAAATCTTGTTCTTTAAAAGGAAATGGGTGCGTTTGTTGTTATCATGTAGGAATATGATGGAAAGTGTTGACCCATATAAATTAAATGTTGCATGATCAGCACACACCATTACCCAATCTACAGAATTCAGCATATTTAGAAGATTTAACCCTACCCTTCTGAGCCTAATGGACCATTATAATGCTGTTCACACTCAATTGCAATCTGCTTGATCTCCCCCACATCTCTGAGAATCACTGTATTTGTTTCTGTTTAAATATTATGACAAACACTGAACATCGGGTTGAATAAATATGTGACCGTACTGAAACCTGATTTCCACTGTATAAGAGACACATCAGAATTTCCCTCACTCTCTGACATTAAATTAAATTAAAGTAAATATTTTCAGTGTTAGGTCAGCAAGGTTTACAAAAAATGTTTACTATTTGTTAAATGCCAGAATAACGAGCAAGAAAAAATATTTTTTTACTTTCTTGAAAGACAGTTAAATATTTATATATTTCATAAGTATTTTGAAACATTGCCTTTTGTCAAATATTTTAGGTATCGCTCCATAGGCTTCTCATGATAGTTTTGTTGGAATTTTGGATTCATTACACTTGACGGAAAGGCTGTCCTGAGTCCGGTTTGTAAAATGTTTTGCACAAACACATTTTTTCAATTCTGCCCAGATTTTTTTCAATGCAACTAAGATCAGGGTTTCATAATGGCTGATCAAAAAAATCCACTTTGTTGTTAAGGCACTTCATAAGGGTATGTTATTTTCTACAGCTTGCGCTTTCCTCATGATTTTATACATTTGGTGAAGTGCACCAGTCCCACCTGCAGCAAAAAGATGATTTTGTCACCCTCATGGTAGGGATTGTGTTCTTAGACTTACAAGCTTCCCCCTTTTTTCTCCAAATGTAACGATGGTCATTATGGCCACGTACTTAAATTTTAGCTTTATCAGACCACTGGACATTTCTGCAAAATGAAGGTCTTTATCTTTCTCTGTATCTTGCTTTAGAAGTAATGGCTTCTTCCTCATTGAGCGGTCTTTGAGCCCATATTGGTAGAGGATTTGTTTGAAAGAGGGTGACCAATGACTCACCAATGACTCTTTCACCAGTTTCAACCAGAATCTTCACAAAGTCCTTTGCTTTTGTTATCAGGTTGAGTCATGCAATATTCACTATTACACTTTCATCTCTGGGACACGGAACTAATCTCCTTCCTAAACAGTATGATAAGTGGATATTCCCATGGTGTTTATACTTGCATATAATTAATTATGCAGATGCTCGTGGCACATTCTGCCACGAGAATCTGACTGCACAATCCATCGTGTCTTTTACAAAATATTAAGTTGGATTCTCTAAATAGAGAATTTCTTTTTACCTTACAAACTGTTGTTTTATTCTCTTCCTAATATAACATCCCCATTATTATTACCAAAGTCACTGTCGATGCCCTTTCTCTGAGATGCCATGAAGAGAGTCCAAGTTTGGTAATGTACTGGTTGCTGAAATTACACCAAAGTCCCTTAATAGCTGTGTCACAAGTGACACCTTCCTAATTTGCTTGTGTTGATTTTATTTTTTTTTTACATCTTTTCTGACCCAAAATGAGAATGTAGATTTATGAATAAATATTAATTAAGAGAAAATATAGAAATCTTCTATTTCTTTTATGGGTAAGTTTGTAACTTGATGAAAAGAAAGATTCATACTTTATTTTCTGAAATATTGAGAAATACGAACTAGTTTATAGACATTGAAGTCATTTAAATTAGCTGATCACTGCAAAGCTCTTTTCATCTGACATCTCCTCTCTTGTATTTACCAGAACCAAGTAACTAATTTTTTTCTCCAAAAGAAAAGACCATTTAGAATAAATTCCACAAGACTTATACAAATGTGAGTGTTGCTGTCGAGGAACTAAGTGCTCTTGTTCTGTGTGATTTCAAAAATAATCCTGTCTGCCTGAATCCACCTTCCTTTGCTGGATCGGAAGCCTGTTTATCAGGAGGGGGTAAATCTACGAGGACGTTTCAGCTCATGAATAATTAAAGCCTTTTTTTTTAAAGCACAGTGAAAGTAATGACAGTGAAAAAGAAGCAAACATTTGCTTAGTTTTGCTCTGTGTTTTGAATGCCTCACACTTGGAGACCACACCTACATCTCCTGGAGAGAGATTGTGCAATCAAATGTCTCCTTTGTTCTTTGTTCATTTTCTTCTCTTTGTCTTTTCTAAATATAATTAGAACATGTGAAGCTGCAGTGCTTCAATCAGTTGTATTCCTTTCAACCATCCTCTGCCTGTTCTGTGAATATCTCTCCATGTTGTATTTGGATTTTTATCACTTTTTAAGTATTTTAAATATCTGAGAGCAGATTGAAAGCTAGTTCTGTTTTGTTGAAGATAGTTTATAATGCAAAATGCATTTGAGGGACTGTTGAAACAACCCTATTTATAAACTGGCGTACTCTGTTTTATTCATTCATTGCCAAATAAATAATGTGAGCTCAACTTCCTCTTGCCTGAGCCCTCCAAATGTTCACATACTTACGCCAATGTCGATATTTTCTATTTCCCAGTGCTGTTAGATGCAGCTGATTTTGCACTATTGCTTTTTATTAACTATGTATAACATGACAGTGCATGATCAAACAGGCCAGTCAGTTTCTTGAAACAGTAATAAATAAATACAACAACATGAATAGATGATGATCAACATTATATCTAACAGATGCGTGTTAGTTTCTCCCACATTTCTTTGAATTCTTCATTTGTTCTATTCTCTTCCAGAAAAATCCTAAGTGTAAGTAAAATATACTATTTACTTTACAGATTTTGTTTTGTTCTTAATACAAATCTGTGTTTTAGGAATTATGTTTAAATACTTTCCAACAATAAGTCTCTGTCTCATTGCATATTTTATATATTGGAATGTCAAGAAAATAAAGTTATTATCTTCAGTACTATGTACATTAAGGTAGGGGGTTAGATTTATTTAATTTCTCTCTAGGATTAATGAAGTATTTATGAATTGAATGTCAATGATTAACTCTTCAGTAGCTCTCCTGATTTTCAAATTAGTTGAGATGACCATCTACCACTGCCGTTGTTTCCATGTTGCTGAACTTTGAGATTAGGCTCTCTTTGTCATAATCTTACTGTTAGGGGTTTTGAGTTCTGTCTGCTTTCTCTGCACTGCCATGTTCTTCATTTGCTTTATTTCAGTTCATTCATGTTGATTAGATCCATCATTCATTGTTGTCTTTAGATTACTTTCTTGGATTCCTGTGTTAGATGTTTTAGTTTGTACTTCCTTGTAGATCTGTTTCCTCCAGGGCCCTGTCTGCCTACTGTCAAAAAATTAAGGCCTCTAGTGCCAAAAAATATATTTTTAAAAAAAGATGTTTCCTTCATGTTTATGTTCTTTAGATAGTTCAATTGTTACTTATTTCTGTTCACTTAGATGTTTTGTTATTCCCCTGGATTCCTGCTCTTCTGTTAATTAGCCACCCTCCTTCAGTTGCCTGATTTCTCTGCCTCACCAGCTGCTTCTGATTACCCCCTGTGACTGTGACCTGGGAGCATAGAGAGCACGAAGGTGAGCTAAATAGATGAGCTACATTGAGGTAACCTACCATAAATCATTGATCAATGAAGGATCTGTCCAGTACTCATGGAGGCTAAACAATGATATATCAGAGCAGAACAAGCCTAGTGTTTACTCATGATTATTTAGGTAAACAGTGGCTAAAATACAGATATAAGCCCAGAAACCCTCAACAAACCCAAACTCAGAAACCATAAATTACAGCAAGTTTCAAATTATTCTTTGGATCGCATATTTAATGTGAATATCACAGTACTTACATCACAATCACACTTTTGTATATAGTTTTGTCTGCCTTGCATTTCATTGTTGCAGGAAAGCCTGTACATACTAGGCAAAAACCGAGAAAATTGCTATTTTTCCAGTAATTCTTACTCATCCTGGTTTGGGAGTTCTCGTATCTTGTTCTTGACACCATCCTCTTGGTAGAACGTCTTACCCTTGTAGTCTCCAACAACTGTTGTGTAATAGTCAGAAAACTGAAGTTGACCTGCTTAATGCTGAAAAGTGTAACTGCTAAGTGTGAAATTTCCTGCCGAGAATAAACTTTTTTCTTGTCTTTGCCTTTTCAAAGAAAACCAACCAGATATCTTTGTTCTTTCATAGTAGGTACAGGCCTTAAGATAAATAATGCATTGCCTTCTAACACATTTAACAATGTTGAACACATAATTTGATCTACAGCTAACCCAGATTCACATCACACACAAGTGATACTTAAATGTGACAACAAAATCCTATGATGACATGAATTAATCTCATGCTACACTAATCAGATGCTTTGTCAGCACTGATGAATATTGACTTACATCAGCTTAATGAATGGTCATAGCAGATTCAAAAGATGCAGTCTAACCTACTTTTTGATTCAACTATTAAATACTTGACCTGTTGGAGGCACTTACAATGTGTCCAAAACATTTAACTTTTATCTCCAGAACATAAAGTGTGGTAAAAAGGAACAAAAATAGACCGAGATGTTATGGTAAAGTCATCTCCTGCATCCTGATGTTGTTAAACAATATGATTTTACACCCCTCATCCCTATACAGATGCACTATATAATGCCATACGGATACCTTATCGATGTGACAGCACTTGATGTTCTAAAAGATGTGTTTCATTTCTTCAGTCCTATTTTCTTTAATATTGTCAAAATATCTGACTTTATCTAAGTTTGCTTTAATGTTTTCCACTCATTTCTTTAACTGTGGCTGAATCATCTTCCCACTACTGGGAGCTTCCTGTCTCCCTGAGTCCGTTGAGCCCCATTAAATTTTTAATGACGCTTTTCAGCATGAATTAGGAATCCAACATAACTGTCAACAACTGATGTTTATCTGCATAATACCCAATAGAGAAAAAGTGAAACAACGAATTAATAATTTGTCACCAAAACAAGACAGAAATCTTTTTTTACCCAATACAGCACCTGATAGTTGTCATTCTCTGATTAGGCCAGAAGGAGTGGAAATGTTGCTATATCTGTGCATTTATAGCTGTCTTCATATAAACGTGTTTCTATTTTTTGTTGATTTGCATATTAGGATATTTTAGGGGGAATTACATTTTGTAAAATTTTGTGGTCTTAGCCCTTATCTTTCAGCGTAAATAGCTTTGACTTGTTTTACAAAATTGAAAGTCTTGTTTGAGATTTCTTCCTATTATATGCAAAGATTCTTTGAAAAGGTATAATGTTCAAAACTACACTTGACCACTTGACAAATAATTTCAAAATTTCAAAATAAAAACACATTTATGTTTTAATAGTTTTTTATTTCTTTTATATGATTTTTTCCTATAGGCTAAAATACAAAGATGTGCAGAACAAATAATTTTTGTAGCTCTCTTTCTCATTCATCTCAAAGTGCAGACGATTTACAATTCTTTAAAGGCCTAACAGCATGAAAGATATATATTTTTGCTTTTAATCCAGTAGATATGAATGCTCCTTCCACCTCTATAGTCCCACAAGCTAACTACATAATGTCACCAAAAGTTCCCTCTTTCTTCTTAAGTATTATGATGAAAACTCCATAACATTTCCATTTTATTCTCCAGTTAAAGGTCTGAGATCCGAGATTCTGTTGTGAAAGATGAAATTAGTCCTTGTTCTATTGAGTTGATATTATGCAGGCTGCAAGTGATGGCGTGACGGATAATATGCAAACATGATGAAAGACCCAACTGCTTTGGAGCACTCAATGGCACAGGTTGAGCTGGATCGCCAGAAACTGAGCAGGTTAAAGTGTTTTCAGCTGTTAAATATGTATGTGGCCATTCCACTTGGCCCAGTAAGTGACCATGTTTATCATCTGAAAACAATAATAGTGATTTGGAGATAGATTTTTGACCTCATGTCTGTGTGGAAAGGTCTCATCCTTTCTGATTATGTATCTAACTCACTTTCAAACAATGGGAATGAGAGGGAAAAAGGAGGAAACAGGGGTAAAATCCACCCAAATGCAAACCAGATGTGACAGAAGACTTCACATTCTTTCGTCCAGGGTTGCCACACTGGCAGTGTGTTTCAGCACTTTACCTTCATCTTAGCACAATGTCCTTTGAGTTGGCCTTGGGAATTGCGTTACAGAGGGCCAGCCACAGCCTTATCTCTCTCTCTCTCTCAGCACAGGTGTGCTTCAGGATGTGCTTAGATTGATGTAGAAATCAGCAAAATGGGAGGATGTTTTGGTGAAATCCACATTAGAAAGTCTCTTTCTCCAGATGTCAAGCAGACAGAAGAAACAAAGACAAATTCAGTTTTTTCTAAACCATTGTGAGGGAACAGCTTACCAAGAAGTCCAACAGTTTGCACGTTTTTGTTGAAGCACTATATCACCAAGACCACCAAATCAGCAGCCAGAAAACTGGATATGTGTCAAGGAGAGATGGAATAATAGACCTATTCACATCAAAATGGGAGACACCTTCACACAGAATCATGTGAAAAATCCTTTGAAGTGTTTGACCATCAAACAATGGTCTTTTAAACATTTAAATTGTCATAACAATATAAATATTAACTCATGAGAATTTAAAAATAATATCAGTTTAGAATCACATCAGTAATTAGAGCATTACCACTAAGTTACTATATAATTAAAGCTTCAACTTGTCATAAAAGTCCAGGTTTTGCAGAGGAGTATTCATCTGCCTGTCCACCCTCCAACGTCCTCCTCAAGTCACAGCGGAGCTTCGCCGCAGAAAAAAAGGGAGAACACAAACTGTAAATTATTGGAACTTATCCGCTCACTGCCTGCCAAGCACAGACACCGTGGAGAAGGACTTATTCCCCCCTGTCTAGTTCAAACTACTCACTCAGTAAGTCCGCCAAAATATACTTGCACATCAATATCCTATATTCCAGCTTGAATCCTTCTAAGTTTGTCTTCTTCTCCCTCACACCTAGAGTCCAATCCACTGACCCAGGCCTGGTTCCTGTTCATCCACCACTCTGGGTTTAAGAATAAATTGTTTAAAAAACATATGATTGTGTGTTATCAGTCTTAAAACCCACCATTATGACAGTTAGATGTGTTTGATTAGTAATTCACTATTTTTATGGAAACTATACAGTGTGATTTAAAGAGCATTCCTGCTGTCAATAGTTATTAATTGTTTATTTTCGGAGCAGAGGGGACATTGCACCCTGTCATTATGTGAGATAGAATTGTTTTGATGTAGTGCAGTAACATGGATAGTACTGTTTTACTACGAGAAAATAATAACAAAAGGGGGCTCAGCTTTCCATGACATCTTTGTTGTGCAATTACCATAACAAACTGTACATAACAGTTAACATAACAAACAGTAATCTCCGTGTGTCTTTCCTAGATGTAAGGATTGCAAACCTTGGCTCAAAAGGTTTCATAAAGGCTGCAAAAATTCCCTGCATATTGGTATATGAATGAGTGCGTGTTCGTGAGAGCGATTGGGTGAATGTGGCTCTAGTGTAAAGTGCTTTACGTGGTTGGTAGGACTGGAAAAGCATCTAGGTTCAGGCCATTTGCCATTAAATCCAGAAGGTTTTATGATAGATTGAGGCTGAAAGCTCAAAAGACAAAAAATACAAAAACCCTTCTGTGATTGGTTCAGGTTTCCAGTGGTTTGTTGTGGTCACTCTTTCTTTCGTAATGTTTTGAAAAAGTGGCAGCCTTAATGGACAAGTGACAGGGTTTCATAGCTTCAGTTTTAAAAGCCTCTCATAGTTTTTTTTGCTGTTCACAAAAATATTTATGCAATAATAATAAAGCAAAACCTTGGTTTTCTTTAATAAATACTATCTCAGTGATGATGGTTCAGCTCTTGACCAAATTGACTGGTACATCCCAAACTTCTTGATGCTTTCCTTCTAACTCCAACATAGTTAGTTGGGGATCTGCACTTGTGGATGACTGTTGGCTTGATACCAGAGTCTTCTTGATACCACATTCCTCATTATGTTACTTTAAGTGTAAAAAGTTAGTCCTTATTTGACGTCCTTGTCGAGGTGATGGCCAGGATGATGAATTAGTCTTAAAATCAGGAGGTTTGATTTGTAGCATCATGAAAGTTAGGTAGAGAGGAGGTATGAGATGCAAACCTGTTTAAAGGCACTCCTCCGATCAATCACAAATTAGTCTTGTTTTTTTCTCATTTACCCTCTCATTTATCTGTGCCAAATATGGGCCGGAAGCGAAACCTTACGACCTATAAGCCAATACTCAGCTGCAGCGTTTATAATTTACTGTGTGAAGGAAATAAAATTTCACATAAATGAAAGCAACATGGACCATCCACCCAATAATGAGCATTGTACCTGTCAGCATCTTGCCTATTTGTGATCAGGATTTGCTTTCTTCAAACATCTTTGTGGATTTACATCTTTTTAAGTTCACTAGCATTTCAAGCATAAAAAAATCTGTCACATCTTCTCTTTCAGGAAAACAGGATCAAAGTTGCTAACCCCTGTCTACAGCTCTACAGGTCATTTGTTCTTATTGAAGATGACATTGTGAGCAGCATATTGAAGAAGTGATTGTTAAAACTCTCTGTTAAGCCCTCTGCTCTACTTTTGCAGCTTAGTCGTCTCTCCATCAACACTCTGGCCTTGTTTATAAATTGCTCCAGAGAGTCATCTACATGAGGCAAATTTGCTTCTTGGATAAAAATCTGTATTGACCAATCATCTTTGACCAATCAAGTAATATTTTCCAAACCTCCTCTTTGAAAACTGAATACCAGCTTTGTTTCCTTTAGGCTTTGTGCAGATAAACATATGAATAACTGGCTTCATGATGCAATTTTCTTACTACTTTGGGTTCTCTGTAATGTAACAAAATTAGAGAGTTTTCAACTGAATTCATTCCATTCATGATTGTTTTTGCTACTGCCTTGCTTTAAAAAACTGAAGACTTTGTAGGAAAGGAAACATCTGCAAAAGTAGCTGAAAGCAGGGGGGGATAAATTAACCCTGGTACAAAAATGTCTGAAGGCTGAATTTTAATACATTAAAGCTTCTTGTAAATTTACTGGCTGCTTTTGCGTTTATGTTGAGTCGGCTTCACAAAGCAAAGACTAATTATGCAGTTCGGGCCTGGTTTATCCTCTGGAAAGGTGCAGCACAACGGCACTCAGTCAGCATATTTCTGTGAAATATAGTTAAAAAAACACAATCCAGTTTTGTTTTTTTTACCATAAAACACACTGCCTCAAAAAATACAACTAGACTATATTTTGCTTTGATTATGTTGCACTCTTAATGTTGCATCTTTTTGAAAAGCTTATGAAATATCACAACATTTCATCCTGTCCAGGGTTGTTTGCCAAGTTATCATACCGATGAATGGGGAGTTGGACCACTGCATCAAGTTGTCTCCAGAACTCTCCAACACTTCTTCATGGGGTTAATGTCTGAACACTATGGTGGCTGATTCATGTGTGAAAATGATGTCTCATGCTTCCAAAGCATCTCTTTCACAATTAATCACAATCCAATTTTCATGTTCCTTTGTGAATTGAAGCTCGTCTTTTCTTCTTAATTAAGCTCACTGATTAGTTTATTTCATAAAATACCTTGCTTGTTTGCTTGAATATTTTAACTTTGTGAAAATGTCTGAAATTTGAAGCTAGGGAATTTGTTATCTTATGTGCTAAAACTGTGTTCCTGACATATGGCCATTCATTTCCAAACCTTTGGTCAGGAGTATGGAAACATGCACTGATCAGAGCAGATTTTCTTTCTAATTCCTTCCAATGCTAATGTTACTTGCCTTCCTCTGCACTCTGTAAAGTTCACTTTATGTCTTTGTCATTATACTAAAAAATCTTTTATTGAATCAAATGTAGCAGTTTATGTTTTTAAATAAGCTGGTTGATCATTACTATCAAGGAAGCAATACTTTGAAAAATGATTTATCACCCATAATGATATTCATATTTATTGGTTAATATCAAGCCAAATGATGCCCCTGCCTCGAGATACAGGAACCTAAACATCACATCTTGATACTTTAAACTAGTCAATGCGTATTTTATTTTAGTGCAAAACTGAGACAGTTAAAGGTAATTATTTGTCATTATTTGTTCAGTTCAATTCAATTCAATTCAATTCAAATAAAAATCCATTTCCAGCCATTCAGTTCAGTCAAATTCAATTGATCATAAAAAGTAAACTGGTAAAATGTAATCACTTTAGTACAATCGCCCATCTCGAGGGAGCATAAGGTAACAATGGAGAAGAACAACTCCTGTTGAACAGTAACAAAAATCCAGTAGAACCACCTTCAGAGTGAGGGTTCATCTGCTGCGACCGATAAAAGAAGACAGATGCTGTTGGTAACAAATACCTGGCAAAGGAAAGAGAACAGCCAAAGTTAGTAACAATAATGGTTCACAGAGACATCAGCATTAAGCAGAAGACACAAAGCATACCTAAGACAGTATATATAAAGGCACTGGTTAATTTGAGCCAGCCATTACCATAAGCTAAAAAGTGAAAGGTTAGAGTCCAAGCTTAAAGTATAAAGCTTGTCTACCTTGCTGAATGAAAAAAATGGGAGGTGATTCAACAAAAGGAGAGCCTGACAACGTCCTAGTCTTTTAGACACATTGGGAACCGCAAGTTAACCTTAAAGTACTCTCTGGACAACACTGAACTATGATCTCTTTATTATACCATGGGGCTGCGATATAAAGAGCCATATATGTTCATAATCTCTTCTCGATGTATTGAGGGAAAAAAAGCTAAAATTAAAGAAATATGGTTTTTCCTCTTCACCAGAGCTCCATGATGTTACATGGCCTTATCAAAGCTTTTTAGAACATTTCTGTTCCAACATACAAAGTATATATACAAAACTAAAGCTAAACTCTGCTTGTCTGACTTTTTAAAACATAGTTCGCTTGCTCAGCAGCACTGTGAAGCTAAATCCTTACCTCCAAGTAACTGCATTGTGTTGCATGCATCCCCCCGGTTTCTGCAAGATGAGAAATTTCCATCCTTATATTGAAGTGCAACTTCTGCTACTCAGTTAGTTTCTGAAACAAAATGTAGATTTCCTTTTAAAGATTGTGTATTTCATTAGACAGTGGGTCATGGGTGATTTGTTTTTGTGAGAAATAAATAGTTTAAAAAAAGAAAAAAATCAGATTTTAGATGCTTGTATTTGAACTTCACACAGGACAAACAGCCTGTTTTTCGAGACAGCTGTAATTGAATTCTGTAAAGATGTTTCAGGAATAGCTTATTGATAGATACTGGTTCCGCAATATACTAAGGATTATAGGTTATTGTGCACTGAGAGGCTTTGATATGTCCAGAGGCAGTTGGCCATAAAATGATCTTCTCTCCATCTAAAGCTCAGACCACATCAATGCTTTCCATCTTTTCTGACAGATGCTGTTTTCCAGCAGGGATTAATTTTGCAGTTAGGCCAGAACGAGTGTTTTGAGCTTTGAAAGACAAATACAATAATCATGAAAATTACATTCGAAAGCTACTCTGATGAAACAAACTGAAAGAATTCCTTTTAATCTAATGACGTTGATTTCACAGATCAGACGTAAGCGTTATCTTTTGCTTCTTTTGCATTTTGCTTAGCTATTCAGCTCAGACTTAACAGATACGGTCATGGTAAAAAGAAAATAATACTACCTCTGTCATTTCTAGCATTTTAACATGGAAATACATTACCTTTATTATTTAAGAACACAGCCAACATTAACCTAAGGTGGTCCCAATGCTGGGACAGAGTTCATACTGTATTTAAGAAACATCTGTGTTAAGTTGAAGTCTGACCAGTCTAAATATTTTAAGATTTTAAACTAAAGTTGGACAAATACATTCCAGACTACGTCAAAAAAGCAAAAAAAAAAAAAAAACACAGAAAGAACCCTTTAATTTATCACAGAATCATGAGGTCCAAATTAAGTACCAACTTCAGCTTTCCTGGTGTTCAGCAATATTTTACAGAGCTTATAATGTGCACCCCAGAGAGTCTATGCCCATTCCCATTAACTAAGCATTCTAAAAAGCAATAGAAACTTGTTCTGGCAGCAACTGACAACACTTTTGTTTATTATTGCGTCATTGCGCCCCCTCTATACCATGCCAACCTGGGCAGAGAGCCGTATGAACAATAAGACATTCCAAAAACTGCCACTTACCATAGCTGAATAATTTGTTGATGAACTCTTGCTATTATTCACAGTGTCACGTTTTTGTTACTAACATAGCTCTCTGTGTGGTAGGACCAGAATAGAAATATAGTTTTGCTCTAATAACCTCACGATGTCTTTCTCGATAGTGCTGCAGAGCCATGAGAGCAGACTTTAAATCCCGACTGAGGTGATAGGACATTGTTAGGAGGAAGCAAGGTCTTCTACTTAAACTATAGTGGTCATCTCAGGCCTGTGGTGTCAAGGCTTAGTCATTCTCTGAGAGCTTGTTGGAACAGCAGAATGAACCATAAATATGTGTCTGCTCAAACCCGCTGTACGGTAGGTGTGACAGACTGAGTCAGCCCATGAAGTGTGATTAAATTTTGATTAACCCATGCTGTCTTTGACTCACCTTGTTTCTGAAAGGTCCGACATGCCATCCTTCACTAAGACAAAATATCATAACCTCTGTCTGCAGAATGTGATTCCTCACCCTGACTGATTTTTGAAATGTGCATTTTTGAAGGCTGTTCAGTAATTGTCTTTTTGCTGTTTTGCTGTAGAAGACTGGTTGGTACAGCAAAAGCATTTGACAGAAGTAACAAGAATTATGGATGCAGGCTTAAATAACTTGTGGGCTCCTAAGATTTAATTCAGGTTCAATGGGATCCATGCGTCAACATAGGGCTCTCAGAGATTTAGTAAGGGCCTTGTCTACAGATATTTGGAACATGCAAAGATCATTTTTAGTGAGAAAAGTTTCAAGGTTTGAAAGGTAATTTCAAGCTTATTTGTGTAGACCTGGTAAACTAAGATTTGGAAAAACATCATTTGACATAATGCATGCTCACAACTGCTTTGCAGCCATAAAAATCAAGGTAATTTAACTAGCGTTTCCTCCACATTTACTCTTCTAATTATACCTCTGTTAAATGTTTAAAAAATAAATACGTTTATGTTACTCAAGAGAACATTTTCAGGAAAATTATTTGCCAAACTAAGAATGATGCCGATTTATATTTTGACATTTTGTTAATGTGGAAGCTATTATATTACCTTCTGCTGGCCCAGCATGGATATGTCATTATTTCTGTTTAAAAACTTCTGCTTCTCTTTTAAGTAGAAATATATGTAGATAACACAGTGTTGTTTTACCACATTATAATTGTTGTTGTTCTAACACTACATGTTTTATGTACATTTATCAAAACAAAAAACATTTCCCATTCTTATGATAAAAATATTATATTGTACTACCATGATAATTTATTGTAAAATCATGAAATTATATTGATGGACAAACAAAGCTTTCACGTTATAACCTTTTCTTCTTAGAACATGTTTACCTTATAACATAATGATGTTGATGACACTGCAGATACGTATCTGAAAAATGTCTCATCTACTGGAAATGAGAACGTTTTATTTCATGCTGTTTTTTGATTGGACACAATATAAATTGTATAGAGAGTTTTTTGTTATAACATTACACAGATGTACTGTATGACGTAATATTATTGTGTTCAAACGTGAAAAATATATTGTTAGGCAAATTTTTGTTTTTATTAACTTAGAAATGTTAAGGTAAGGAAGTTAATGGTAAAAATTATCTTACATAGTATTTTTTTTTTTGTGTGGACCATATTGCACTATGATTTGGGCAAACAACATTTACCCAAAACAATCAAAGGAAAAGT
Organism: Girardinichthys multiradiatus; assembly: GCF_021462225.1. NCBI lineage: Eukaryota > Metazoa > Chordata > Actinopteri > Cyprinodontiformes > Goodeidae > Girardinichthys > Girardinichthys multiradiatus. Next base: position 26,947,808 of record NC_061797.1, read on the forward strand.
CAACTTCAATATACTTCATGCAGGCCTCAAGTAAAGAAAAATATTAATACAGCAGCTTTAACAGAGAACACATAGTTGACTAATGAGCAGAGATTTAGTCTTCCACCAATGTTTTTAAAAGGTTTGACACATTATATTGAAAAAGTACATCAAGATTAAGGGAAAAATCTTGAAGAAAATCAGCAATTAAGGAACTACTGATGGCCGATTCAAATGTGGAATAATACTCAGACTTTCCAAAGATGTCGGATTAGTCTCAGGATAAGGCTGCTTAAATGCAAAAGAAAACAGGCTGCAGATTCCAACGTCAATACTGATTTTCACTGTTTAATCTGATTTATGGACCTCTAAATGGGACCTCATCCATCACCGTCAAAAGCAAGATCAAATCGATAAAATGCCACAATCTACATTCTTTCACTGACTGGGCATAACAGGAGTAATAAAAGTAATGTAGAGAGGGATTCGTGGTGTTCAGGGAATTAATCTTCTTTAAAGTCGGTGCTGATCCTTCATTCAAGAGAGAAAGACACAAAGCCGCAACTGTTACAGCCGTGGTCAATTGAACTCACTTCCATCAAATGTACAAGTAAACTTTTTTAGCCTTCAGTTAACTCAATTAACTGCATACAGGTCTACTTATAAAGTAAATTAAAAACATTACATGGCTTAAAGTGTGTTGAACCCTTAGGATACCTTGTGTCATCAAACAGAAAGACAAAGTGATGGACCTGCTGTGTAACTTAGAGGAGATGCTACCTCGAGCTGGACAGAAATTTGACCTTAACAAAGATATTCTAGGGCTGCATGATCTGAAATGAAATACGTTTTAATCTTTATGAAATATTATAAAGAGACAGTGTGGGAAAAGATTGTGATAAATTTTACAACTCTTCAGTTTTTAGAAAACATTTAAGAACAAGAGAGTACTGACACTTTTTAAAGCAAGCCTCTCCTGCTTTTCCTCGCTATATTTATTTATTTGTGAATTATAGCAATGATTGTTTTTTGAGTATGTATATTAAATCAGTGATCTGGGGTTCAAATTGATTATATTTATTTTAAAAAATATACTTTTAAATAGTTAAGTGTATTACTTTGTTTTATTTCTGATTAATAGATTTAGCTCTTTTTAGGATTTTACAATCTAATAATTTTTTTTTTCTTGTTTTTGCCTCTGACGTTAACGGTGCTCTTGTCATACACTCACTGGCCACTTCATTAGGTACACCTGTTCAACTGCTCGTTAACACAAATTTCTAATCAGCCAATCACATGGTAGCAACTCAATGCATTTAGGCATGTAGACATGGTCAAGACGATCTGCTGCAGTTCAAACAGAGCATCAGAATGAGGAAGAAAGGTGATTTAAGTGACTTTGAACATGGCATGGTTGTTGGTGCCAGACGGGCTGATCTCAGTATTTCAGAAACTGCTGATCTACTGGGATTTTCATGCACTAAAATCTCTAGGGTTTACAGAGAATGGTCAGAAAAAGAGAAAATATCCAGTGAGCGGCAGTTCTGTGGGCCCAAATGCCTTGTTGATGTCAGAGGTCAGAGGAAAATGGCCAGACTGTTTCGAGCTGATAGAAAGGCAACAGTAAGTCAAATAACCACTCGTTACAACCAAGGCATGCAGAAGAGCATCTCTGAACGCACAACATGTCGAACCTTGAGGCGGAATGGGCTACAGCAGCACAAGACCACACCGGGTGCCATTCCTGTCAGCTCAGAACAGGAAACCGAGGCTACAATTCGCACAGGCTCACCAAAATTGGACAATTGAAGATTAGAAAAACGTTGCCTGGTCTGATGAGTCTCGATTTCTGCTGCGACATTCGGATGGTAGGGTCAGAATTTGGCGTCAACAACATGAAAGCATGGATCCATCCTGCCTTGTATCAATGGTTCAGGCTGGCGGTGGTGGTGTAATGGTGTGGGGAATATTTTCTTGGAACACTTTGGGCCCCTTAGTACCAATGGAGCATTGTGTCAACGCCACAGCCTACCTTAGTATTGTTGCTGACCATGCCCATCCCTTTATGACCACAGTGTACCCATCTTCTGATGGTTACTTCCAGCAGGATAACGCGCCATGTCATAAAGCACGAATCATCTCAGACTGGTTTCTTGAACATGACAATGAGTTCACTGGACTCAAATGGCCTCCACAGTCACCAGATCTTTAGAACCTTCCAGTCAATAGAAATGTACTCGGTGTTTAGGACAACTGCAAAAATATATTTTTTAATTTTTTAAATAGAGAGCTGCCTTGTTCTCGGTGGAAGACACACTCGTTTTCTCTCCCCCCCTCTCTGCTGATCCCTGCTTCTGCTTTTGTCTGTATTTTTCTCAGAACCTCGCTTTGCATATCCTCCAAACTTTTAAATTATGGATTTGGTCAGCTGGACTCTCAACGTTATTGATAAATTTTTTTCTTTTCAACGGGAAGACAGGGTAAAGGAGACCCTCTTGTCCAGACGGGACGTTCTTCTCTGGATACACAATGGATTCTTGGCAGCAGTGGAAGATTGTGCGCCTGACTACAATGTCAGTCGAGGACATAGAAAATGTGTACATATTTGGACTTTTGATAACAGGATTTCTGCTTTTTGGAGTTGGTGGTTACCTGGCTTATCGAGTGATACGCAAAACGTGGGCAGCTGTTCAAAGCATCCCAAAGCTTCCTGCGATGTTAGATGGAGTCTGTAGAGCGATCAACACTCAGACTGAAATGTTAAGAGAGCAGAATCGCAAGCTGGACACGATTCTTGAACAGAATCGCAGCCTGGCAGCGGTTGGACTCAGAGGTTAAAGGATATAATCTTGGAGAAGTTATATGCCCGAGATCTGCGGAAAGTACCAGAAATTTGGCAATTTGGATTCGCAATTGAGATATACCAGTAAATCTCTTAAGGTAGTTGGAAATTCACAACTGCCTGAACCGCAACATTTATTGTTTTTCTAAATCCCCAATGTGGCCTTGGCGACTTCTGCTAACTGGTTATCGACAAAATATCTCCTGGATGTTATATAAACACGATGCTCTTCCCCAGCACTCCCCTACCAGCTGTGTGCTGATACGACTATGCAGCCAATTGATAAAACTTCCACCTCTCTTCTCAAGGACAATGGCGCTTCTATCAGTGTTGACCATCTAATTCTTTCAAACAGACTCAGACTCATATATATTCTCACCCTCAAGATTGCACCGTACCCTTGATAAATCTTTACTTATGTGTGTTGCTTACCCCTGCTGAGGTTTTTTGTACTATTTCAGACTCCATTCTGGTAAGAATAGAGTCTGAAATATGATTTTTTTTCCCTTCCTATCTTACTTTACCTAAATGTGTGATTTCATTACTTTTCATAGATTTTCAGATTTCTCAGAAGTATTACCACTAAAAGCCAATTATTATTAGTATTTCATTACATTTTCATTGATTGTTAGTTTTATCAGAAGGATTACCAGCAAAAGCCAAATATTAGTATTTGAAAATTTTACTACAGTTGTTTTTTCACCAATGACCAGAGATTTTTAGATTTCTTAGAAGGATTGTATTACAACAATTTCATACCAGTGAAAGCCAAACATTATTAGTATTTAAAAAGTTTGGACCTACCAGAGACCCAACTTCTCTACTGAGACTTCAGTGAGGGCCCATGACTGTTACTATTTGAATGATTGGACCACAGCTGCCTCATACCAGCGACCTCAAGGATTAATATTATCATTTTTCTTCTAGCACAGGATGAATTCCTTACCACAGAGGACTTAATTAGCTAATTACCTCTATTAGAAAGATTGGATTAGAATCAGCTCTTACCAGTAAACCCCCAAGGATTATTAATGTCATTTGATTTGTTTTTCTGTGTTTGATTTTCTGTATCATTGTAAAGTTTTTCCCCGTGTACAGCGCTTTGAGTGCCTTGTTGCTGAAAAGCGCTATACAAATAAACTTAACTTGACTTGACTTCACTAATGCTTAGTTTATGTTTTCATGCATTGCATAAAACTTTTAACCCCAAAAATAATATAAAACTATTTAAATGATGAAAATATATTTAATCATATTAATATTAAAATTGTATCTAGTGTTATCAGGCTACTTTAAATTACATTAACGTTACAATGAACCAATCAGTCTTGCAGTCAATCAAAATCAATCTAAGGGACAAATTTGTTACCTTCCAATTGAGTGACTTTTATAACATAAAAGAAGACATTCCTGTATATTTCTCAGAATTAACATCTATACAGAATCAGTATGTTAACTACAGAGTTAAGTTCAAACACCTACTTTACTAAGAGGGTAAAATAAAAGGCTAGGGATTATCTGGACCCCTCAGTTTTCTGAAACTGGAAACAAACTGAAAACAATGCTTTACCTTAGTTCATAGTGGGCTGGTCCTCCCTCAGCTGGCTTGTATCTGTTGCTGGGTGTTTCCAAAACTCCTGTTTCTTGGCAAATATTCAAATGAAACTCAATAGACGAAGCAAACAAAAATATTGATTGAATATTGATTCCATGGAAGGAGACGCTACAGAGGACTGCACAATCAACCAGAGGCAGACTTGGAGATATGTCACATTAAACGACTAATGGCAAATGGATTGTATTGTAACACATGTTCTTTGGATTCAGGGAGACCAAAATGTCAACAGTCTGTCTCTCTGAGACTGGCACTGTTATCACTATTTATGTAAATGTGTAATCATTCTATTGAATAAAAGACAGGGTTACTGTCAAAGCTGACATCAATCAGTACATGAAATTATGACTCATAATGGATTACTTCAAAGATTTTAGAATTTTTAAATTGGATAAAAAAAATATAATAAGAATTTTTTTATTTTTTTATTTTTCTTATATCAATCTTTTTTTCCAATTCCATGTAAATATTGTAAACGCCTAAAAAGGACCAGGTCAGAAAGTTAATGTATATAGTGTCAACAGTTTTAAAGAAAAACAACTCAAATGTATTGGGATTAAATTATATTTAATACATTAACATATTGGGCTGCACGGTGGCGCAGAAGGTAGCACTGTTGCCTTGCAGCAAGAAGGTCCTGGGTTCAATTCCCATCCAGGGGTCTTTCTGCATGGAGTTTGCATGTTCTCCCTGTGCATGTGTCAGTTCTCACCAGGTAATCCAGCTTCCTCCCACAGTCCAAAGACATGCCTGTTAGGTTAATTGGTCTCTCTAAATTGCCCTTAGGTGTGTGCATGGTTGTTTGTGTGTTGCCCTGTGATGGACTGCTGATCTGTCCAGGGTGTACCCTGCCTCTCACCCATAGTCTGCTGGAGATAGGCACCAGCTTCCCCACAACCCACTATGGAATAAGTGGTAGAAAATGACTGACTGACATTAACATATTTATAAAGTTATTGAAATCCCAATTCAATCTGGAAAGACTCACAAAGAGAAGACAGGGATGCAATTAGAAAAGTTTATTAGTGAATGTCCATTTCTTTGGCGCTCGGACCCCAGTGGAAGACGTGAATGCTGAGAATGACATGCGTTTGAATGAACATCTTAGGGTTAGATTTAGAGATGTCTTCCCCCCTGGGATCAGATCCTGGTGGTGGAGTGGAGGCCTGAGGAGATTTGGAAGGCGTTTGGAAGCCAAATGGTGGAGATGGGGTGGAGGAGGGTCAAAGTTCAGCTGAAGAACGGAGGGTTCCATGGATGAAGATCTTTTAAAGCGGAGCCTTGAAGGATGATTGGCCGGGGAGAAATGCGGACTTGCCGCTGATTGGTTGAGCAGAGCCGCATGGAGGAGTAATTAGACGAAGCTGGAGATGATGGTGAGTCTTCCATGATGAATTTTTGTTTAAACTCCATTTGTCAGTTTTATATATATATATATTTTTAAATAGAAGAATATGAATCTTTCTCTTATGTCATTTTAAACGTGTGCTATAAGAAAATAAACCGTACTTCTTGTAAAAGTAAATACAGGAGCTTCTGTTGAATAGTCTTTTCTGTTCCAACATAAGGTTAGCTGTGTTTATGAAGCTATTATAATTTTCTAACAACATCTAAAAGACATGCAGCCTTAGCCTTTATTTCTAGAGAAACATCAGACTCAGTACATATGGCTACAATCTCTTCAGTACTTTCCTCTGGATCTTTGCATAGGGGAGTGTTTCAAGTGGCCGGACATCCTGCAGAGCTGTTTGACTCAGCATAAACTGCTGCAATAAGTCTTCATTACACAGCATCTTGCTCCTGCTGACGATCTTTACATAGTGATGCGACTCGTTGATATTTTCGGCTCGTACCATATGTTTTTGGCAGATCAAGTAAATGAATGTGAAAAAAATAAGCAGAACGAGTTTTTTTTCTAGCTTTATTACTAAAGTGCTTTGATTCAAAAGGCACATTTTTAACTACTAATCTTACAGCAGCATGCAAAGCTGTGGTCAGATCTCTCCCACACAGGTGATCAAGTCACCTCCACACAGACAGAGACCAGCAGCCACTATAGGGTCTCTTTCACTGTAAATATCAGGGTAAAGGGTGATAACAGATTGTTAGAAACGCATGTCGTGATCAGAGCAAATCTTTAAATTGTACGTTATACAGTAGATTCCATTATGATTGTTTTATTTTAATCCCACACTTTTGTCCATGTTTCCTGTGTAGCCACAATCAAAGGGTCCTAAATAAGAAGGATTTTGATATGTTCTGACAGTCATTCTGCATAACAACTGAGGTCATATGGCTCTGATGTATTGGGACCTTGGGATGCCACCAGTGTGTAATAACAGGTTACTTCAAGTGGACTTTTTGAAAGATACCTAAAACCAATTCTTGTAGGGGAAAGGTCAAATCTGAGATGTTAGTATGCACTATGATAATAAATAAAGTAATGTTAAACATATTTATTATTTTATTAAACAAATATTTATCACACATGACATGTATTGTCATATTGTGCATGCTTAGATAAAATAAATTGGAGATAAATCATGATGTAGCCCCTTCTTGGAGGAGTTTATTTTAGTTCAGTTTTTTTCAGTCATACGATTCAAATACAAATACAATAGAGGCATGTTTCACCCTTCAGAGTGGGATATTTTAATCAATACTGGTTTTGACTTCAAATTAAGAGTTGATGGAAAGGTGCAGGTGTGAAATGGAACCATGTTTATATCAGAAGTTTAATTTTAAAAGCAGTGAAAATATTTCCACATTAGATATGATATATTATAGTATATATTACTATATTATAGAACCTAGTAATATTTAGGCACTACTGGTATATGAATTTGTTTTCATATTTAAATAACAGTACCCCTGAAATCTTCAATTTCACGATCGCAAATCCCATTATACCCATTGACTTTAAATAGAGAATGAGGAAAGAAAAAGAAAAAAATTAAATACAGACTGATATGCATAAAAATAAATAGATCAGTCAACACATTCATTTGCATAGGTCAAAGCACTCGAGTGCAAAAAGTAAAGAGCAAAGATTAAATTTTCAACTGCATGTGAAGGTAATTAGATCCTGTCACATCTTTTCAGCTGATTTGTTCACCTATACTTTAAAGCCTGGTGGTTTCTCAAAATGATTTACCTCATTGGAGCTATGCAAACATTTAAACACTTTAATTTATCCTTTGGAAAAAAAAACTAATAGTGAAATGTTTCCAGGTGTAAGGCATTTCGGATGCATGGACTGTTCTGGGGGATCTCTCTTTCTCTGCTAGGGAGGTGTAGATTTTAAATGACAAGTCCTTCATCTTTTCAAGGCTTTATGTTTATTTCTCCTAGATGTAGCTGCTGAAACAAATCCCGGTTTCTGCATCTGTTTTCTGATTGCACATATGCCCTGCAGTACTGATAGCTTCCCCTCAGCTGTCTGTGGCTCTCTGGCATGAGAGACAGCAAAGGAAATTCCCTTCCTGTATCTGAGAAGGGAAACAAATATTCTCACTTCTGACAAGCTACTTGCTTTTTCCATGTACTATTCAAAGCTCAGTATTCCTTAATGTTTTATGTTTCTGCATCTTGTGCAGAAAATAATGACATGATGTGGTAGGTTGCCTTTCAGAGCCTGCTCCGTGAAGAAGTATAATGATAAATTATAGACAGAACACAATAAGATTGGGGAGATGATTTATGCTTTATTTTTAAGGGAAAGGGGAACAGTGTGACATTGTGGGAAATAAAGTTGTTTACCTTTTTTAAAATCAAAAATAAATGACATGCATGTGCTCTAAAAAGAGATTCAAAATCACCACATAACTAATACCATGCTGACTGGTACAATATGTAACAAGAACAGGTTTTATAACCTAATGATGCCATTGTTACTTTCTGATTTTATTTACAAAACCTTGTTTTTTATATGATGTTACAGTCAGTGTTGTGAAAGTCCACCCTTCAGAAGAACCAGCTCATATTTCAGCCCAAGAAGAATGTTTCAAGTTCATAGTTCACCTCTTTATATTGTTTCAAATGTCCTAGATTGATTTACATTAATTTGTCTTTTTTTTTCAAACTCATTTCTTTTAAAATAACAAGGACTGTCTTTTTGATTTAATTTAATAAACTCACTCTTGATTCTTTTTTTTTTCTTGAGTCATCTTCAGGCCTGAAAATAACTAAAATTATTATTTTTTAAACATGTACTATGCATAGAATATTTCCAAATGTCCACTCTGGTGACTGCCAGGCATTTACACTTTGAAATGAGTATGTGGCAAACAGATTAATACATATTACTACATATTGAGTGAAGGCAGACAGACAGATTTAGCGGAACTGGTCCCTTATTTTTCAGATATAATGGTGAAAACACAAAAGAGGCATTACTTGCTGTTGCAAACACATTTCATATTGTTGAATATGATAAAATCTATTAACTGTGAAGGCCAGTAAAAGTTTCCCACATCACCTGTGAACTCTTTTTTTAGCACTGGTGATTTGTGAACTTTTGCGGAAGGTAAACCTAGACAACTGGGACAGCTCCAGATATAACCCAATCATGCACTGCTAGTAAATCATTGAGAGTTTTAAGAAATATTCACCCAGCTGTAACAGAATGGCTGGGGTCACACAATCGACATCACATGCTGATTTGTTACAGAACATGATATTCTACTCCTGACCCAATTTCCACTTAGTGTGGTGTTTGCACTGTTTAAAATGTTACCAAAAAAAAAAAAAAAAAAGTTTTGCAAGTAATCTAGCTGTTTTGAGTTGTTTCATTAATGCGGCCAAGATGTAGCTCTAAAGTCACTTTAGCACCTGTCTATTTGTAATTTGAGCACTGGAAGTTTAATTGTCTGCGATCTCACTTGCTGAAATATCTCATGCATCCTGACTTGTGCGTCAGTGAGCTGGTCAATTGAACAAATTCGGTTAACATATTTTTTATGTATTCTTATGCAACAAGAATGTTATTTTTATTACGTAATGAATGATGAATGATTCATAAAGGGTACTTCTTAGGTTAGTGTGGTAGTGTGTTCATCTGCACTTCTTAAATATTTGTCTTGGCGTAAGATATGTTTGTAATATCTGTTTGTGATAGTATAGTATGATTAATCTGTAATTTGAATAAGGTCATTCTGACTATTCCACACAAGTTTTAACTATGTGCATTCCAAGACATTGCCACAAGCAGCACCATCCATCACACTACATTCCTCATTGCTATTTCTGACATGTACTGTACCTCCTTTTATAAAATTAAAAAGGACCAAATGTACAGGGGTTGGACAATGAAACTGAAACACCTATCATTTTAGTGTGGGAGGTTTCATGGCTAAATTGGACCAGCCTGGTAGCCAGTCTTCATTGATTGCACATTGCACCAGTAAGAGCAGAGTGTGAAGGTTCAATTAGCAGGGTAAGAGCACAGTTTTGCTCAAAATATTGAAGTGCACACATCATGGGTGACATACCAGAGTTCAAAAGAGGACAAATTGTTGGTGCACGTCTTGCTGGCGCATCTGTGACCAAGACAGTCTTTGTGATGTATCAAGAGCCACGGTATCCAGGGTAATGTCAGCATACCACCAAGAAGGACGAACCACATCCAACAGGATTAACTGTGGACGCAAGAGGAAGCTGTCTGAAAGGGATGTTCGGGTGCTAACCCGGATTGTATCCAAAAAACATAAAATCACGGCAGAATTGAATGTGCACCTAAACTCTCCTGTTTCCACCAGAACTGTCCGTCGGGAACTCCACAGGGTCAATATACATGGCCGGGCTGCTATAGCCAAACCTTTGGTCACTCATGCCAATGCCAAACGTCGGTTTCAATGGTGCAAGGAGCGCAAATCTTGGGCTGTGGACAATGTGAAACATGTATTGTTCTCTGATGAGTCCACCTTTACTGTTTTCCCCACATCCAGGAGAGTTACGGTGTGGAGAAGCCCCAAAGAAGCGTACCACCCAGACTGTTACATGACCAGAGTGAAGCATGGGGGTGGATCAGTGATGGTTTGGGCTGCCATATCATGGCATTCCCTTGGCCCAATACTTGTGCTAGATGGGCACGTCACTGCCAAGGACTACCGAACCATTCTTGAGGACCATGTGCATCCAATGGTTCAAACATTGTATCCTGAAGGCGGTGCCGTGTATCAGGATGACAATGCACCAATACACACAGCAAGACTGGTGAAAAATTGGTTTGATGAACATGAAAGTGAAGTTGAACATCTCCCGTGGCCTGCACAGTCACCAGATCTAAATATTATTGAGCCACTTTGGGGTGTTTTGGAGGAGCGAGTCAGGAAACGTTTTCCTCCACCAGTATCACGTAGTGACCTGGCCACTATCCTGCAAGAAGAATGGCTTACAATCCCTCTGACCACTGTGCAGGACTTGTATATGTCATTCCCAAGATGAATTGATGCTGTATTTGTCATGGAGTGACATTTTGGACTTTGTGGATTCTTGTGATGGTTTATTTTGTAATTTAGATTCTCCTTATGGCTCTTTGTTTATTTCTTAGGTTATTGTTTTTGTTTCTATGTTCCCCTCTAGTTTCTCTGTTTACTTTAGTTCATAGTTATTCTAGTTCTTTATTTCCTCCTCTGATTTATTCTCTTGCTTAGTTTGTGTTTTCTGTCCTTTCACTCTTCCTCAGCCTTTGTATTTGTTTCACCTGTTCCTGCTCCTTCCCTGCCCCCTTGTCGCACCTGTTCCCTGTTCCGTTGATTATCTGCTTTTGTTATTTCCCCAGTATATTAGTTGGTTTGGTGTCTCTGTTGTGGGCAGGTTCCTTGTGTTTGTCACTACCCCTTTCCCTACTATGACTATGTTTTGTTTATGCTTCACTTGGAGACTTATGCTACGTTTTTGCCATTAGTACCTACAGTGTTTTGTAAGTTTTGGATTTTGACTTTGATTTATACCTGCAGTGTTTTGTTACGTTTTTGCCTTTGGTGAATAAACTATGATGCGGCTACCGAGCTCTTGTCTGCACTTTGGTCCGACCCAAGATCCTCCCCCGACAGTATTGGCCGCAAAAGGAGGCCCTACACCATACTAATAAATTATTGTGGTCTAAAACCAGCTGTTTCAGTTTCATTGTCCAACCCCTGTAAGTCATACAGTTAATCTTTAAACGATATTGGTGTAAGTTACAGTCGATTAACCGAAAAAGAAATTCCAGCAGAAACAATAACTGTATCCTATAGCTTTTTAAAAGACTAATAGTGTCCCAGTCATGGTAAGAATACAAGGTAGAATATTGCCAGTGATGCAGTAGTCCAATATACAGGTCCTTCTCAAAATATTAGCATATTGTGATAAAGATCATTATTTTCCATAATGTAATGATGAAAATTTAACATTCATATATTTTAGATTCATTGCACACTAACTGAAATATTTCAGGTCTTTTATTGTCTTAATACGGATGATTTTGGCATACAGCTCATGAAAACCCAAAATTCCTATCTAACAAAATTAGCATATTTTATCCGACCAATAAAAGAAAAGTGTTTTTAATACGAAAAACATCAACCTTCAAATAATCATGTACAGTTATGCACTCAATACTTGGTCGGGAATCCTTTAGCAGAAATGACTGCTTCAATGCGGCGTGGCATGGAGGCAATCAGCCTGTGGCACTGAGGTCTTATGGAGGCCCAGGATGCTTCGATAGCGGCCTTTAGCTCATCCAGAGATTTGGGTCTTGAGTCTCTCAACGTTCTCTTCACAATATCCCACAGATTCTCTATGGGGTTCAGGTCAGGAGAGTTGGCAGGCCAATTGAGCACAGTGATACCATGGTCAGTAAACCATTTACCAGTGGTTTTGGCACTGTGAGCAGGTGCCAGGTCATGCTGAAAAATGAAATCTTCATCTCCATAAAGCTTTTCAGCAGATGGAAGCATGAAGTGCTCCAAAATCTCCTGAGCTGCATTGACCCTGCCCTTGATAAAACACAGTGGACCAACACCAGCAGCTGACACGGCACCCCAGACCATCACTGACTGTGGGTACTTGACACTGGACTTCTGGCATTTTGGCATTTCCTTCTCCCCAGTCTTCCTCCAGACTCTGGCACCTTGATTTTCCGAATGACATGCAGAATTTGCTTTCATCCGAAAAAAGTACTTTGGACCACTGAGCAACAGTCCAGTGCTGCTTCTCTGTAGCCCAGGTCAGGCGCTTCTGCCGCTGTTTCTGGTTCAAAAGTGGCTTGACCTGGGGAATGCGGCACCTGTAGCCCATTTCCTGCACACACCTGTGCACGGTGGCTCTGGATGTTTCTACTCCAGACTCAGTCCACTGCTTCCGCAGGTCCCCCAAGGTCTGGAATCGGCCCTTCTCCACAATCTTCCTCAGGGTCCAGTCACCTCTTCTCGTTGTGCAGCGTTTTCTGCCACACTTTTTCCTTCCCACAGACTTCCCACTGAGGTGCCTTGATACAGCACTCTGGGAACAGCCTATTCGTTCAGAAATGTCTTTCTGTGTCTTACCCTCTTGCTTGAGGGTGTCAATAGTGGCCTTCTGGACAGCAGTCAGGTCGGCAGTCTTACCCATGATTGGGGTTTTGAGTGATGAACCAGGCTGGGAGTTTTAAAGGCCTCAGGAATATTTTGCAGGTGTTTAGAGTTAACTCGTTGATTCAGATGATTAGGTTCATAGCTCGTTTAGAGACCCTTTTAATGATATGCTAATTTTGTGAGATAGGAATTTTGGGTTTTTATGAGCTGTATGCCAAAATCATCCGTATTAAGACAATAAAAGACCTGAAATATTTCAGTTAGTGTGCAATGAATCTAAAATATATGAATGTTAAATTTTCATCATTACATTATGGAAAATAATGAACTTTATCACAATATGCTAATATTTTGAGAAGGACCTGTAGTTGGCTGAATATTGACAATTTTCCCCCTAACATAATTGTTTTGTTTATGGATGTTACCACTATTGTTTACATAGAATGGTCTCCTGTTACAGAATGACTGGCAAAAACACTTCGGTTCATGTAATTATGAATATCTGCAATATTTTAAACAAAGTATTTTTCTGCAAAAAATGAACAGATGATAAAAAAATCTTCTTTCAGGACTTGACAGAAGGCAGCTTCTGCACACAAGTTAAATGTCAGCATTTCTCCCCTGAGTCAGACCAGTGTCTATCATTTTGCAAATTCTTAAGGGAAGCAGATATATTATCACCCTCTCTTCATCAAAATTGGGCCAGAATTTTAATGAGATATTTCCACAGCTCCTTAACTGTAGGAAACAGTTAGGTGTATCTCTTTCTCCACATTTCCAGGAATTGCCTTCTCTTCAGTGAGAGAAAGTCAGTAAAGAAAAGTCAGTTTTTAGATTCAGGCCTAGCATTTGTCATTTTTAGTACAAGATGATGTGCTGAAGCAGCTAGGGCGAAAAATGTGTATTCTATAATGACAATATTAACTGCGCACATTCCCTGTGCAATGTAGTTCAAAGCTGAAAGCTCCGTTTGGAAAGCACACCAGCAGGTGAGCGATCAGCTACATGAAGATGTAAATTAAGTGCATGGGTGTACACTTTTCTTTCACTCAATAATTTGCACATGCAGAGCTGCTGTTATTGCATATATTAGAACACATTAGCAAGGAGGTCTTTTTGATGAAAGTGGGTTTCCATGTAAATTTAATACCATAGTTTGCCAAGCTCTGCTTGAATGTGGAGGGTAATAAGGACCGGCATGTTAAAAACACGCTGTGCTGCTTCTCTCCTCCCTTGGTGCACCAGCAATCACAGCAGAAAGCTGCTCCAGTTCTCAGCTTCTGCCCTTTGCATTTGTGCAAAGTGACATCACCTCCATGTGTTAAGATATCAATCTGTGTTTGCTTTGTTGAGCAAAAAATTCCTTTTAACAACACAATCTAAAGGAATGTTCAAAGTTCAACACCTTTAGAATAAAAAAACATGAAAGCACGACTGCAAAATAAGCTATAAATAACTAAATAGTCATCTATTTAAAATAACAAAAAATACAAAGCCTTTTCTTGAGATGTCAAGGTCTCAAGACAATAGCTACAGTTTTGTGTTTGCTACCATTTTATTTTGCTTCTTGGATTAATGTGCTATATGTAAAACAAATATATGAGACAAAACAACTATGTATCCTCAAGTTTAGAATCACCAGTTGACCTGATATATACTTGTCTAGACTGAGGGAGGGAACCATGGACAGGAAGAACATGCAAACTACACAGAACAGCTGAGGTTAAGGGCGATCTGAAATACTATTTTGTATAGATCCTATGCAATGTTTTGTAAATGAAACCCCGGATATAACTTGAACATAGCACCTTCAAGATGTGGTGGAACAGGGGAGTCTCATCATGGATGTGCAGCTCAGAGATCTTTAGCAACTACATCATGAAGTCATGTCAATATGGACCAATGATGTTTATGACACCTTGTTGAATCTATACTAGGAAAAATCAAGACATGTCTGAAGGCAATTAGGGTCCAACCTATTACCATCAAGATTTACCTAATAAAGAGGCTGGTGAGTGTATGAGAAAAAGAAAAATCAGATAGACCTTTACATGTGAGAACAACCTGCAGTATTTTTAGCCAACATAACTTAACCAGCTACATAATCTTGCAAACTTCATGTTACTGGGTTCCAGGAGTATTGTTTCAAATCTGTATTGGTTCTGTGATGGACTGGTAACCAGTCTGTTGTGTTCAGGGAGCCTAATAGAATAAAATGGGCACAGAAACAGGGATGTATAGAGCACAAAATTAGCTCTGCTTTGTTCAAGGTCGTATGAAATATTTTAGTGTTTCTTTTCAGACCTTGTAGCACATTAACCTACATAAATATTTTAAAATAAGTCTCTTGGTAAATAGGTAAATATACATAAACAAATTAATAAATGAAATGAATATCAAACTATAAAGATTAATTGTAGTTTCAAATCCTTTTAATTTCAGTAATGGTACGACACACTGATTGCACCTTGGACAAAAACTATAAAAGGCACTTGTACTCAGTAGTTCCAGTTTCTCCTCAGTTCTTCTTTTACTGATATACATATAAGAAATCTTCTTACATTTATAAAATATCATGTTACAATATATTTTTTAACATTTTTCACAACATTACAGCTTCATTGAATAGTAAATCTACAAACCTGAGACACTAAATTAAAGAAATTACAGATTTCGAAAGCTTGCTACACGGTAGCAAATTTAAACAAAAATAAGAAACTTAAACAGATCCATCTTTCAGGTCAAAAGACTAAAATACATTTACCATAAAGTATACTAAATATACTATCCTGTCAAATATGCAAAATATCTGCAACCTATGGCTGATCCTGTTGGTGAAATAAAATGTTTAACATTTAGAATGAAATGATGGCCACTCATCAGAGGACATCATGGCTCAAAATTAACTTATCCAACCATGCAGAACTTTCCTGCTTCTTATCCGTTCACGCAGTGTTGATATGCAGCCAGGTGAACACAAACAAAAAGACGCCAGTGTTTTCATTCGGCATTCGATCATAGCAAGTTGCTAAACAGCACGTTTGTGATGAACCATTTCTGTCCAGTGCATTTCTGCAGAGCCAGTTGGTAGCCAAACTCATTGTCGCTGCTCATCACAAGCTCTAGGCATCTCTTTGATTTTCTGTTCTGAATGGATCCTCCCTGTAAAGATAAAAGCACGCTGGTTAGAATTGTGCTGGGCTCCAGAAAAGCAATTTGTGCAGAATGCAACTTCCCTTCCCTAAACCCACACTGCTGTTAAGGAATATCAGTGTAACCTGCAGAAGTGCTTTCCTCGTTGGGCCCAACAGATAGTGTGAACATAGTTAAAGACAAAGAAATAGAAAATATAAAACACAGTAAAACAATAAAAAATAGATAGGCATACCCTCTCAGATTGTTGACAAAACTGAAATCATTTGGTGAAGGACAAAGTTTCTTCATATTTACATTCATAGCCATTTAAATTTTAGGATTTAACAGATAATTTAGGGGTACATAAATGCTAAAGAAGGAGAGAGCAAAACAGTTTATAAGCTCTATAATGGCTAGAGTCTTAGCAGAAAGAGCAGAGCAGCTGAGCAAAAGCACTACACCGAGCTCCGATAAAACGAGGCAGGAGTTACTCATTGCAGTGTCAGGGCTGACCAAAGAGGAGGCCTTTTAGCTGTTAATACAGTGTAAAGAGAGTTGTACAGAGAGAGCTATGATCTCCACTAAAGGAGACCTTAAAGATGTGGGAGGAAAAATGCACAAGAATGTGGCAGCTTATAAAGACTGCAATATAAATTATTCTTGGTGTATTTCTAAAGTTTGGCTCTTCTGTGAGATCCAAAAATATTTCTGATAAATAACAGATAGTAAATGCTGCAATCCTTTATTTATGGACCGTTATATGAGGATGGCTTCTGGTAAATCATGATGCAATGCAGCCAGTAAACTATATTCCATTAACAATATAGACTGGATCTGTTTTGTGCCTTTACACCAAATGCCAAACCTATAATGGCAGAATACAGCCCAGCTTACTGATTCGCACATTACACCAATCAAGCCTAATCTTTTCATAGGTAAAGAAAATAATTCTTATCACTGTGTATACACGGTAATTTTGTCCTCAAAGTGGATGTGTTAGAAGCAAGAAAAATGGGCAAGCATAAGTATTTAAGTGAGTGGGACAAGAGCCAAATTCTGCTGGCAACACAGCTATGTCAGAGTCTATCAAACGTGACACAAAGGAAGGAAGTGAATTCATGGACGTGGGGAGAAAATTCAGGTATGTGGGATTCAGTATGAGCTACAGTATCTCAAATTACTAATGGGCTTAATGCTTCTTGGTATCAGAAGACATAATCAATCAAAGTTTGTTGTGTATTGCACTGCCAAGGCATGGACCTAATAATATGACCACCATGGGCACCCACAAGGAGACAATCTTTGCTCTCCTTGTTATCATATATCTTTCTCTTTACAAAGCAATCTTCTACACCCTTTTATCCTTGCAGGGATGGAGAGGCTGGTTCCTCCAGCAATGACTCAAGCTGTCAGTTAGTAGGAAGGTAAGGTTGTGAAAACTGAAGCTATGGTTGTCTGCTTAAGACATTTGCATAGTACATTTTTTTTTCTATTTACTATGTACATCAGTCTTGAATCTGATTATACCACCCTTGAAAAGTTGTCATTTTGCATATATGTTTAAAATTATTATTTTACTTTTGTTTTAACATGTTTTGATCTCAGGTCTTTGTTATGGACTTTAGCTGAAGAAAGATATAACGCTGTCTCAGTCAAAAATAAGAGCAGAAAATAATGATATGCCAATTGTTTAAACCTTATATTTAATTGAGACGTCAAAATAAAGGGAACTTTTTTTTAAAGCTACAAGCAAGACCTTTATGCTGACATCACATAAGGCAAAGGGTAACTGATTGGAGTTCCAAGATTTTACTGATCAATGTATGTGAGATCTAATTTAGGCTACATTTTGCGGGGCTTAAACTAGATTTCTGTCTCCCTGACAGAACAATGGGTATTTGTATGTGATGAATAAAAAAGCGTCACCCACACATTCTTGCAACTCATACAAGTCTGACTAATGTGTGTGCACATCTATACACATTACCTTCATGCTGCAAATCACGACTTATGGTAATCAATTTCAAAAAATGGATTTCATGGTGACTAAAAGAAGTGAAACAATCCTGCAGCTTTCATAGAAAAAGATTAAAATATCTTGAGTCGTGAAGGTTTTCTGCAGACTGGTATGATATTTGTAGTGAGATCAAATACAGCCTCTCTTATTTGCAGATCTTTCTGTTTCGCAAAGTTGCTTCGGCTGCATCAAAGCGATCTATTTTCGTTTCAGTTCGACACTTTGCCCATGTGCAGTCGCAACCGTGTCAATAATTGATGCCACATTTCAGAGACATGATAAGCTTCAGCCTCGCTGACAGGCTCCCATAGCGCTTACTGCATTATGCAGCGCTAACTACAATGAAGATCAGTGTGAAGATCTGTGACATCCGAGCTCGAGCATGATAAAACCTTTTTGTCAATGATGGCGTGAAACCACACAGACAAATGAGCGGTGGCAGTACAGCGTTGAGAAGGTCAAAAGGATGATGTTTTCGTTCTAAAACAGGTCTAATTTCAAAGCACTTACATAGAATATGTCACATCTTACTGGTAGAGAAGGAGAAGCCTATGATTACTGCTGTAATGACAGAAATGTGAGGTCTAAGGCCACATAAAAGTATGCACCGAATCCAGCTTAATTGCTATTACAGCGCATAGAGTGATGTGTCTGCTGGTTCTGTTGAAATAAAGCTTTTACTTTCAGAGCTTGAAATCTCAAATTTCTAAACTTTCAGTGACTAAAAAAATAAGGTGCACCATAAAATGGGAATCCAATATTTCAAAGCACCTGACACCACTCCATGGCTGGATCTACTTTGACTTGAGAAAACAACCAAAAAACCTTAAATTAGGGGTTTTTGAAGTAAAGAGTTTTAAGGTGTTTGTGCAAGTCAGATGAACTGCTACAGTTCCTTGCAGGAGCATTCATACCATTTGAACCTTTTAACATTTTGTTACATTGTGACCACAAACTTCAGTACATATTATTAGGATTTTATGTGATAGACCCACACAACGTAGTGTGTATTAGTGATTTTTTAGTAAGTTTTGTACAAATGAAAATCTGAAAAGTGTGGCCTGCATTTGTATTCAGCTCCTTTAACATGATAACCCTTAATGAAATGCAGCATGATGCAACGCTCTTAGTAAAATAGAGTTCACCCATGTGTAATCAAATCAGTATAAATCCAGCTGCTGAGTGAAGGCCTCAGAAGTTTGTTAGAGAACATTAGTGAACAAACAACATCATTAAGACCAAGGAAAACAACAGAAAAAAAAAGCAGAGTTAGGTTATAGAACAATAGACAAAGCTTTGAAGAAGACTGTTCAATCTGCCTAAAAGGAAAATAGTGGGCTACAACTGAAAAAGACATAACCATTTCCCTCAGCTGGCACGCCGGGCACGGAGAGAATTATGTGCATTATTGGGCAATACGATTCAGGGTCACATTTCAGGATTCAGTAGCTTATACAGACTAGATATAGTTCCAATCGCTGAATTCTCCATCATAAGACTTAATTTCTTCCCAAATCATGCTGCAAACATATAGTAAAAGATGCATGCATGACATATTGCTGACTTTTTACTCCAGTTCATTAGGAATCATTGATTTGGATCAGAGCATATTCATGGGTTTGAATGGCCCAATCAACATCCAGACCTAAAACAAATTGGGAATCAGTAGGAAGATTTGAAAACTGATTCTCACAGATGCTCTTCATCCAATTAAAATGTTCTTGAACTATTTTGAAAAGACAAATGACCAATGTCTAGATATGCAAAGCTGGGCAGAGACATAGCCTAAAAGATCTGAAACTGTAACTGCAGCAAAGGTGGCTCAACCAAGTATTTACTCATGGAGGCTGTTTTTTGGTATGCTTTTACAATGCAAGAAAAACTGTGTCATAACAGCCAGCTGTACAGCCACGTCACCCATTATACTAATATTATGTCCCAAACTAGATTGAGACCTAAATGTAATGGTGGTAAATAATAAGTTTAAACTGACAAAGAAATTAATGATATTTATTTACTATCTGTTTCAGTCTTGATGAGAGCTAGTTAGTGGTGGAAAGCTGTTCTGAGCTTTAATGATGATTAGTGGATGATCGATCGTTAACTCAATAAATTGCTGTCGCCGAAGGATTGTGTTTAATAGATGGTACCATTTCTTTCAGACCCACTTTAGTTATTGTGAGCTCAGATTTTCTTTGAAACGCTGGTTTAAACTATGTTGTACTTCTTTTCCAGCAGATATGCTAAATAAAGCTTAGAGTTTACTTCTGTGTGCTTTGTTTCATGTTGACGAATATGACTAAATCTATTATTTGAAAAAAAACAAAACCCTGCTGTTGGTTACAATATAAATGCATATTAAGTAGGGCAGACGCAAGGTGAGTGATCATCTTGTTTACCCCTTTAGACATTCATGGTTTTCTGAGAAAATATGGACTGAGGCAGGGGAAAAAAAGAAAAGACCCAACACAAGCATTTTTAAAAATGTAAATGGCAACAGCTTCTATGGAGGAAAAACAATCAAAACAGTAGCAGTTGGAATAAAAGGTTATGGAAAAGGTTCCTATGCTCTTCCAGGTACAGTTAAAGTTGATTGCCTGTGTCAGGAATCGTCACCTGAGTAAAGAGCCAGTGAAGCTTCATGCGTTTGGCTGCAGCGTAGCTACACTCAATGAGGCGTGGCCTGGCATTCATGTCCACCAGGCACTTGTTGTCGTCATCATCCACGGTGGGACTGAGCAGCCCGATAAGGAACTGCTGGGTACTGGTGTAGTACACATTCTGAAAAAGACACCACATCCTAGTAAATAACTGTTTTCTTACCACTAACAATGAGCTGCTCCCTCACTCAGAGCTCCACATGTTCATACAGGTGTTTAACTGATTGATGATGAAACATACATCTTAGGCTAAAAATACCCCTCTCCTTGGTGAATGGAAAATAAGGAAGGACCAATTCTTATTACTAATTCAGGATAGGAGGGGAAAAAAATAATAATAATTGTGCCACTATGGTGGAATTTTCTCAAATCCATATTTTCTTATAATAGGCTGGCAAAAAAGCTGTAAATCATTTGCAAGAGTAAAGCAGAACCATATAGTGTGTTTACTGGCTCAAAGCTGCCTTTAGTCTGGTTTAGTGCTGCAGAGTAATTCACAATAAACAATAAATATTATGTATTAAATACTTTTTTTATTGGCTCGTTTGTGCAACTTACAAATCCAGAAGGTAAGTAAGTTAACTTGCTCCAATGATCTCAATAACTGATCAATAGAACATTTTCCAAGAAAAAGACTTGGACGCTACTGAAAATCTTTGAGGTCCATCTTAGAAAACTGTAAATTCAGTCAGTGATAAAAAAAAAGAAAATACACAGCGAACCCTAAAGTAATGAGTAGTAATTTACGTGGCAGAACTTTATAGACTTTTTCTCTCTGCCACTCATCATCTCACGACGCCACATATTTAGTAGATGACCTGCTATAAGGGCGTAACACGCCTATGATGACTGGACCACTGTATCTAACTGTGCACCACAGAGAACCGGTAAAATTAGCTACACGCCTCCACCTCAACCAGCAAAGAAACAGTCAAAGAAAATTAATAATAATGTCACAAGGAGCCTTTGTATGCATACTGTGTGTTTCTATTTTGTTGTAAATTATTGCTCTGCATTTAAAAATAAAATCTATTTCTTACTTTTTTTAAACATAAAAGCAAAAAAAGCCTACAATATATACTGACTGGTTTGCAAATTAAACATGATATAGAGGGATTAAGAAAAATAAGATTTATATAAAATTATGACTGATCATTTAATATACTCCTAGAACAATTTAGAGGAATATTTGCCTATTTTTGTGGCAGCAGAAAGTATCCAGATATTCTTTAACTGTAATCTTATTTGTCATTCTTTGCCAAAAGAGCCTCCTTCCCATCAGACTTTTGTTTTTTATGAGGCAACAACAAGCAAGCTGTCTTTTTAGTGCCGTTTTTGCGCTGCTCACTTTTGGAGCAGCTCAGGGTGCCGGGCCAAATAACATTGTTGTTTATTGTTGCTGTGTTTAAGACAAAGTGTTGTGTGATATGTCTTCTGAGAACCTACAAGCTTGGCAAAACTTTTCTTTCTATGTGTGGCGTTGCAATTTTCTTTCAGCATAATTAGCTTTTTTGCTTGTCACCACTCCTTGAACACAGCATCTATACTGTTCTCAAAGCTTGATCAAGGAAAAGCTGTTTATAGTTACACATATTTGATGGACTACAGACAAAAATCTGCACCCTATAGTTAGACTAATCCTTCTGATGATATAACATTAAAACACAAAGATGGCCTAAAGCAGTTTAGGTTCTCCCCATCTCATCTTCCTGTTTCCACTACTGAAGCACTGGCTCAAGAAATTTACTTTATGGGCACCATTGGCAGTTCTTGGATGACCTGGGCAAGCCTCTCCTTTTGCCATGTCCCCAACCAATTAAACTACAGGAAATCCTGTCTGATACTGGAGTGGGAGAATATGCAGTGAAGTCCTGGACAAAGCACGTAACCAAGTTTCCCTATTCTCAATGGGAGGCAGGGTGCACATACTCAACCCATGAGGATGCCAGCTCCCATTGATAGCACATGCAAAAAAGCAATGGAAAACCTGTTTTGGGTGCAACTGATATTTTTTTGCCCTTTTGACCCATAGCAAACATGCACTGGTGGGAACTAACTGTTTACTGAGGCAGATTAATGAGCTATTCATATATGGGGATGGAGACTTGCTCAAGTAGACCACTTATAAAGGACCATGTTTCAAACTTCTACTTTGGCTTTCAGAATAAATTAATGAGACTTTGAGTCAATGCACTCCAGGATAGGAAAGAAATTTAGAAAAATGCGAAACAACAAAAATGACTTCAACATTAATAAAAAGTCTATATAACATGAGGCCATTGTCATCTTCCTGCTGTTTGTTCATATGTTGCCTATGGTGGTGAACACTGGTCAGAGGAACACATAGAGTTGACTTTAGGATAATTGTTTCCAACTGAGTTTATGAATGCAGATTGTGACACTGTTTATAAACACGGCTTGAATAAACTTAATAAACTTATAAACACGGCTTAAATAATGAGGGTTTATTTAAACCCTCATTAATCATGATCAGTGGTTAGAAATGCTGGTTAGCTTTGCAAAAGAGGTTCACAATCCCTGTTAAATCATTATATATATATATAAAGCCATCCATTTGCAGGAATAACCAGACACATATTGGCCATGTAGACAAACTGTGAGGCTCTACAGAAATTCAGAATTCAACCAAGAGAGGATGAAAGAAACTTTTCTGGCACAGATGTATCTTTCTGATATAATGAAGTCATCTGGTAAACTAAAGTTCAACTGTTTTCATTTACAGAACCAGTTAAGAACTGGTTCTAGTACTGGAACCATGTTGGTGGAAAAAAAACTCCAAGAATTAAGAAACTCGTGAAAACTTGTTTCCGGTGTGCTTATTCATTGAACAAAGAAGAAAAACGTTTTACAGTTGCCAAACAACGTAGTATATTCAAATCCTGTTTTATTTTTGCACAGCTGTG
The DNA here is from genome assembly GCF_021462225.1 of Girardinichthys multiradiatus. Taxonomy (NCBI): domain Eukaryota; kingdom Metazoa; phylum Chordata; class Actinopteri; order Cyprinodontiformes; family Goodeidae; genus Girardinichthys; species Girardinichthys multiradiatus. Next base: position 26,971,535 of record NC_061797.1, read on the forward strand.
ATGTCATCAACATTCATCTGATCAGACAAAGATAATGTGAGATCTCTGTCAGTAGGAAAGTTTAACAATCTCAGAAAGCAATCTGTTCAGATGTAATGGGATGGAACAATCAATATGGGCTGGAAGAGGCAGGAGAAAATAAATGATTATCCTGCATTGCTAACACTTAAACTACTGGTTATTTCAGCTGAAATATATCCTGAACAGGCAGTTCAGAGAGTTTAAGACACTGACTAATGACAACTGAGTGAAAACACCTCTCATAAACAAGCAGTTACAATTTCCAAAAGTATGGGGCTGACTTTTACTCTCTAAATGTTTTAACTCTCTTATAATGCAGTGGTGAAGATCAATCTTCTGACGAAAAACTGGAGACAGACACAATATAACATGATTTTACAGTAAGTTTTGTTATTTTAATGTTAATTTCATTGAGAAAGTCTTCAGAAGCTGATTATATTATTTGGTTAAAAGCTACTAAAACGAAAATAAGGAATTTTTGTCTTGAATAGCTACTGATGGAGGGAGGAAAAGAAGAAAAAAGTTTAAACCAAAAGGAGACATGCAGCAGCAGAATACAGAGACAGGATAGGGTTTGAAGAGAGGGCTCTAACCTGTGGCGTCATCCCGTGACACATATACAGGATGGGGACGTTGTCATTATCAGGTCCCTGATCCAGACACAGATCATTCTTCAGGGTGTTTGTAAGCTGACAATAAAACAGTCATACACAAAGAACAGTGTTTTATGGAGGAAAACAAAACCGTGATACTGTTTGACCAGATATTTGTCACAAACAGGTAACAGATCCACTTCTGATGCACTTTATAATCTTCTGCACCACATAATAGATAAGCAGTTAATCCCAAACATTAAAAATCGTACTGTATAAATCCTCTCCACCACATTGTACTTGTCACCTGAAATAACAGCCCAACAACAAATAAAGTGTGAAACTTTTAAAGGCGATTCAGAACGAAAAAAAAAGTCAAGCAACACGAGATAAAATTACTAAATACAAAATTCACTTTTTAGGTATTAAAACATTTGTTACTTTGTTAACTACATTTAGATCCTACAGGTTATTTTCTGCATAGAAAACTCTTACTGACCCCAGAATCTGGTAAAATGAATCAAGTATCCAGGACAGTTTGCCCTTAAAATCAAGTGTAGTTTGGATTTCACTCTCATTATCAGATGTTGAAAAGCATATGTGTCTTAAACATTTCTCCTGAGAACATGACCCAATCCATCTTGTTTTGTTAAATAAGTTTGAGATTTCATAATATAATTATTGTTTATGTTGTAATCCATAAAGTGAATGACAAATCAGTGAGGTGAAAACAAAGAAAAAAAGAGGACATTATGGTAAAGCATGGATGACTGACAAAATGTTTCAGATCCTGTGTGGGGTTTAGTTTGCAAATTATCGAAATGTGCAGACAAATTCTCCTAATTCCTGCAGAGCATTATTCCCCCCGCTGGAATTGAGGGATCATAATATGAATATAAAGTTTTCAGCAGAACTTCATTTTATAATGAAAACATTTCCAAGACTATAGGAAGACTGTTACCAATAACTACAAAGAGGGAATGAAAGCTATTTAGGACACACAAGCCCACCCACCATCACTGTATATAAAAATTAAATCAAAATTAAAAAGTACAGAAGCTTTAGTGGGTTAGGAGATATGACATGAGAAACATAATCTGAATCTGCTTAAAGTCAATTTTGTGTTTTAAAAATGCAAATCAGATGAGTTACGCTTCATGAACATGACTCAGTCTTCCAGGCCCAGAGGAAAATTATTCATGCGTGTCATGACAAAGGTCTTCCTACTTGCAAGGTACAAAGTGCACAGTGGGAAGCTCCAGCGATAGTGGTTTTAGGGGAGAACAAAATTAGGCAAACATTGATAATAATTAAAAAAAACAAAAAAACACATCTGGGATTGATTTCAGCTCCCAGCTTACACTGGAGATAACTACTTCTATCTGATAATCAGTGAAGATACAGGTAGCTTCATTGCTCTGTCATCAACACATGACCAAACGTTTCTAATGCAGGATAAAAAACAGCAACGAGCAGCACTGACTGACACCTGTAAATACATTTAGAGCTCTTGTAATGTGTGTTATATTTTAATGAAAGGTCTGGGCAATGTGCGTTAAAAAACGGTGGCTTAAAACAGTCGCATTGAATTTACCAAATCTGACATCAGCAATGCGAAAACAAAGCATGATGGAGTTCAACTTCCATATACACCCTCCTGCTGTAGGGAAGAAGAGTGGGGGTATCCAAAGACTGGGGACGCACATTCATGTCATGTTAATAAATACCCACAAAACATTATGATCACAGACAGGTAAAGTGACTGATTGCCCTGGAAAATTTGGCATTCACATGACCTCTGAACTACCTGGGGACACATGGGATTTGTAGAAGAGACATAATCCATAAAGATCCCACCATGCAATACATAAGGTCCGAAAAATGTATAGATGACATCCTGGTTATATATATTCCGAGATAAAACCAGATGTTCTTCATTGATTGCCTGAGTTATTTAGGAATAAGATAAGTGAGTTGTTTTATTTATAATGGCTGATTGGTTTAGCAATTAACGATTAAGTTCTCAAAAATGAAATTGCAAATAAATGGTTTTGTTTATTATTTACAGCAAACATTATAGGATTTGGAGAATGTGAGAACAATCTCCATGTTTTCTCATGTTATTTTAAAATATATATTTTAAACATATAAATGTAAAACACTGGTCTCTTTATATTATTTACCTCAAAGCATTGCTTGTACAAAACTGCTTGAATTAATAAGGTTGCATTTGAGTGGAGAATGCATTTTGTTATTTGGCAAATTTTATTTAATTTTCACATAACTTATGTATAGCTTTAAGAAAAAAACCTCCAGGAAAAAACATAAAGTGAGACAAAATCAATCAAATAAAATCTGCCAAGTTAGGTTATCATAACAGATTTCCTTCAGTAAGGTTGTGCAGACATCCTAAATAACAAAATGTCATTGTGGATTATCATAAAAAAAACATCCTGACTTGCATTAAATTAGGTCAGCGGTCAGCAGCATGTAACGAATCCTCCAGCCAGCCTGACTGACTATAGACCATTAAATGCGTGTGACAAATGTAGAATAATGAGGTTAACTAGACTGAATACATTATTTTAATGATAGCAGTTTTTTCTTTCTCTGTGTAAGTCCTTACAGCTTGTAAAATGCACACAAATACCCATAGAACACAGAAATCACTGCTATTACAGTGCGGTCTGTGTGTCAGTCTGTATTAGAGTGCAGTGTATTGACGCAAGGTGGGAGGACTGTGGAATAAAGCTATGTGAGAAAACTAGAAATTGGTAAATAGAAACACAGCCAGCATGTTCTGTTGGTTGCCAGTATTTCTGGCAGATATGGCTGCAAAGCCCTCCAAGGGAATGTCATATATACATATAATTATGCAAGAGTTAGTTCATTTCAACAAATGAACAAAACATGTAATGAAAATAAAGCAAGAATATGTTTCACTTTGAAAGCAGGAAAAGGCCATGCTTGGTGAAGTAAATATATGTATCAAGTACCATGGAGGATTTAAATGATTTGTTGGGCACAGCTATAGGCATGTTCTGGTTTATTTTGGAAACTGGATTAAAGCTTTGAAGAAAAGGAAAGCCTACCACTCCATATGCGATGGTGTCACTGTACATCCTCATCTCAGGGTAGATGTTGACCAAGTACCACCGGAAAGTTTTGCACTGCAGCCTCTTCCGCAGAGCCTTCCTCTCAGAGATGTCCCCGATATCAATCCCGGAGTCCTGGGAATAAAGGAAATAATCATACACACCGACATAAATGTAGACGCACAGACAAAAAACAGAAGAGTAAGGGTTTACCAAGAGGTAAATCGTGCTATAAGTCAGTAATAGGAATTTTCCACTCACTAGGTATGCTTTTTTTAATATAGAAACCCCTGCAATTTGTTTCCCTCCTGACATGGAAACAATCTATTCCCAAATCAAATAACATTACTCTGGTCCAGTCTCATGGTAAACTCATGAAAAATAACATCATATATTTGCTTTGGGTGTATACAGACCCACTTCATTATGCTTTAGAGGCAAAATGACCTCTTACTTTCCTGTATTTTATCACAACTCATTATTACAGTTTTCATCACACACAAAACTTCAAGAGAGCATGGATGGTTCGAAAGTTGCCACTTTTGCTCCAGCAAAAGTGTTTTTTTTAGGGCCTATGACCCATGTTGCAGGTATTATGTTTTTATAGGAGACTAGATTAGCCTTTACTGATTTACAGTAAGGATTACAGAAGGTTGGAGACATGTTGTAAAGAAAGAGCTCAATGGCCAACTGGTGAGGAGGCAGTTAGCTGAATGCACAAAATGCAGTGCACTTGGGATGGGGGCTGGGCAGCAGAACCATTAGCTGGACATGGTTTAGAGCAAACATGCTTGAAATAACTTCAACACTGTTTTTTTCCATAGCAGTCTCTATATGTACTAGCAGCCCTAGCAGCTAACATGCTTCCGTGCAGCTGACATAGCTGAAGCGGTCACCCCCCTGACCGCTTCAGAGACTCTGGGCGCCGGCTGTTGAAGAGACATTGCTGACCAAGGAATCATAATAATCATTAAGAACACCAAGGGAGAAATTAAATAATTCAAGGAAGATTAATGCTATTCTGTTTTATGTCTGCACAGCAATAAGGCAAAACATTGTGACCCCCTTCCTATTAGTGTGACGATCCCTTTTTGTTACCAAACAATTCCTAACCTGTCAAGCTGGACTTGTTTGTCCAGTCCACTTAGCCCCTATTAGTAGATTGTATCCCACAGCAATTAAGTTAAATTGAGATCTGGCAAATTTGGAAAGACCTCAAACTCATTGTTGTGCACCTCAATTAAGTCCCTATTCTGCTGAAGGAATCTACAGCCTTCAGGGAATACTGTTTCCGTAAAAAGGTTTAAATGGTTTGCAAAAATGCTTAAGTTTTAAAGCTTATTCATATGCATTGCGGGACCCAGGGTTTTACAACAAAGTGCATTATACTGTGTATTCTAAAAAAGTTATTTCCAAACCTGTAAAGACATCTTCAGTAACTCCAGTGGGTCATGAGCTGGATTAGACCACACGAACCTGCCTTCGCTCTCAATGTGCATCAATAAGCTATAGCCACCTGTGCCCCAGTTCACAACTTTTGTTTCCTTGAACTTCTTCTGACACAAACTAATCACTGCAGAACAGGAACACTCCAGAACCACTGTAGCTTTGGATCCAGTTCTTCAGCCCTCACAATTTGGCCCTTGTTAACCTCACTCAAATCCATACACTAGCCCATCTAACACTTTAACTCTGAGGACAAAATTCATACCTAATCCGTGAGTGGCCATGGTATAAATTTCAATTTACTTAGCTGGTAATATCAAGTCATTAGTGTGACAACTGCCAGAAAGTAAACAACATTTTTCCCTTTTTCTAAAACCTTTCCAGTAGCAGCAAGCACAGATGGTCTTGTGAAGACTCAACAAGACTCTGTTTTGTAACTAACAAATTAAACATGCTGAGAGAGTTACTGTGTCCACCTGTAAGTCTACAAACAATTGGCTTGTGCTCCCAACATTACAAAGAGAAGAATGGTGGAAAAGAACGAATATTCAGCTCAACATGGATGCTTACATAACTATAAATAAATACTATGAATAACACGACTCTACTGAAAATTTATTAGAATAAAACAATATGCAACATTGTTTTAACAGCAGTAGCAATGCTAACAGCGTGTCTGTTTTGTAAAAAGCAAAACAGTGAAACTCTGGTAATTCGGTAATTCTACAGAATCTAATACTGACCCATGCTTACTCACAATCCATTGGGTTCGCAATGTTATCGTCATGTCATTTAAGTTAAGAGTGGTTTCATTTGTAGTATTTATTAAATTGCCCCGTTTTATTTAAGGATATTCCTTCACCTTTTATACTGCCATCTGTTGTTGTTCTGTGTCCTATCAAACCATAGTGGGTGTGGATGTTGTTGATAAACCTCTGATACTCTGAGACGTTTAAAAGTGACCTCAGATGGGTGCAAACCTAGGAGGAACACTGTGGATATTTGTGCTCTCAATCCACATTGACAGTTTTCATGTGTAGTTAATTTATGGGGCTGAAGCTGGGGCTAAATTTCATGATTCTTGAGTAAAGCCTCTGTTAAATGCCTCTTATTGACTGACTGAAAGAATTGCCTGCAGATGTTCAATTCATCTATTTATAATATAGATTTACATAATCAAACAAATTAGGACAAGCGAAAACGACTCAACCAGTGAACATTTAACTTACCCTTCAGGCCATACTAAACTCAAAACATGAGACTCTTTATTATGACTAAATCCAGCTCAAGATCAAAACAAAATCTATATCTATAACAAAAACATAATGTCTGGCACAAATAAAGTAAATTAAATATGTGATTAACTGCTTTTCCCATATAAATAAATAATAAATTTTTTTTTTAAATTAAACCAGTTTCTGCTTAAATGAATAAATAAATTCAATTATGAGCATCTTAGTTTTGTTACATTAACTTTAGTTTTAGCTGTAATATGAATTATTTTCAACCAAGTCACAGCTTTGATCCAATTTCCTTCCTCAGTTCATCTTTGATCATTTTATTGTCAGCCACCAGCAGAGATGTCTACATTTTAGACCATTTCACTGAATCACATTAAGAATTTATTTATTCTCTAGCACGTATCTAATTCAGGCCACTCTGCAAGTGACAGAAAAATCATTTCATGTGGGTCTTTTAGAGGTGTCAGGGGCCTTTTTTAAGTAAACATCTGAAATTGGAAGAGAGCTGATGACTCTCAACCCTGTGACCCTTAAAGTGTGTGGCTACAGAATAAAGTTTGCAATTTCTTGGTGCAAATTAATTGAAGGGATTTTGGCATTTTTACCTAATATATTCTTACATGAGGGTCTAAATATTTTTTTAAAACCACGACCAATGACTTTAGATTCCGGCAACAAAACATCTAAACAAAGAGAAATATTTGACAACCTAAATGAGAATTGTTAGCAATAGCCCGTGATGTCTTCAGTGGTTCAGTGGTATTTTATTTTTTGGCATTATAGCTCACAGTGAACCCAGACAATTGGTGTAAGTGTTGATTTTGGCTTTTTAAACCTTTTAGCTAGTTTATATTTGACATTTTAAAAAAGTACATGCATGCAGAAGGTTGTGTTAAACAGGATATGCTGCCCATAAAAGCTGTAAAACTTCATAAAAGACGACTCACAAAGGACATGTGATATGAGAAATCCCACACACTAAGGTTTGTTGCTTCTGGTTTTCATAGAAAAGGACATTTCTGGCAGAATTTGATGGTTTAAAAAACAACTGATGTAATCTATGTTTTTTTTCTCTGCTGTGCTGTTATACTGTCACATTAGCGCTGCGGTGGTTTTATTACCTTGGAGAAATGCTATTTCCTTCTGTGGTGTTCAACTTATGATATAGAATGATATTAAAGGCATTCCTGAATCTTAAATTTCATAGCCTTGCACATTAAATTAGTCTGTGTCTTTTCAGCTCTTAGAACACCACAGAAACATACAGAATTGTCAGAGTCTGGGGTGTTTGCTGTGCCTGCTGCTAACCTTGTTCCTTGTTCCATCACCAGGTGCCGTTGGAGCTAGAGAATCGAGGGTGCGACAGGTGTGGCTCGTTCCATCATCAGCTGGAGAGCTATATGAGGGTGGATTGCTAGCACTTCTTTGCCTGAGTGTTTTTGCCCTCTGCGATAAAAACTATCTGGCCAGATTCATGTCTAAGAACTCTAGCATCCTTTGGATCTGAGATTTTTTGACTTACCTTCTTGTTTGCTCACTCCAGGAATTCAGACCAAGGCACGTCCCCTGAGGAGAAGATCCACAGACGATAACCAGGCCAAGTAAACTTCTGGATCCCCACAGTGTTTTCCACATGCTAAATTTAATAGATCAAGCCCTGGTTGAACAGAAGCACATTCAGACGGGATCGCTGTCCACTCCACGTCAGGTCCTGGCGCTGGATGGTCAGCCCCTCCAGTATATTACCCACAGAAAGGTGCCATTAGAACTAGTGTTGTCAGGCAATCACAGGGAACAGATCTCGCTTTTTGTTTTTTCTATGTCTCAGAACTCTGTAGTTTTTGGGTTCCCATGGTTGCAGCACCACAACACACACCTGAACTGGTCCGAGCTCAGGGTAGAGGCTTGGTCCTCACGGTGTATGTCCACCTGCCTGCAGTCTGCCATTTCTCCTAGAACCCCTGTCGAGGAGGAGAGGGGGTCGAGCTGCCAGATCTCCACCGTGTATACCCCCCCCCCCCCGAGTACCATGATCTAAAGCAGTTATTTAGTAAATCCTGTGCCCAGTCTCTCCCGGCCCACCGGCCGAATGATTGCCCAATAAACCCGCTACCTGGGGCACCGTTACCATCCAGTCGGCTATATAAGATCTCACGACCAGGGAGGATGGTAATGGAGATGTATGAATCACTCGCTGGCGGCATTATTCTGCCATCTTTGTCACACCTCGGGGGCCGGTTTCTTCTTCGTGGGTAAGAAAGATGGCACCCTTCGACTGTGTATCGACTACAGGGGATTAAACACAATCACAATTAAAAATAAATATCCATTATCACTTCTCTCCTCTGCGTTTGAACCGGTTCACGGGGCAACCATTTGCACTAAGCAAGACCTACATAACGCTTACCATGTAGTTCGGATCCGCCAGGGAGATGAGTGGAAAACCGCTTTCAAAACACCACTAGGACATTTTGAATATCTGGTTATGCCCTTTGGCTTGTGCAACGCTCCAGCAGTTTTTCAGACTCTTGTTAATGATTTTCTGAGGGATTTTCTGAATCTATTTGTGTTCGTGTACTTGGATGACATTTCAATCTATTCTAGAACACCTACAGAGCATCGACATCATGTCCGCCTGGTGCTACAGCGGCTCCTGGAGAATCAACTCTATGTTAAAGCTGAAAAATGCGAGTTCAATCAGCCATCAATAAGCTTCCTCGGCTTCATTCTCGAGGGTGGACAGGTTCGCCCCGACCCGGAGAAGGTCAGGGCAGTGGAGAACTGGCCCACCCCGGACTCCCGGAAGCAGCTGCAACGGTTTTTGGGCTTCGCAAATTTCTACAGGAAATCTATTTGAGACTACAACCAGACGGCCAGCCCCCTTACAGCACTGACCTCGACCAAGACCACCTTCGCCTGGAGCCCAGATGCTGAGTCCGCTTTCTCCACCCTGAAGAAGAAGTTCTCTCAGGCGCCAATACTCATTCTGATGTCACCAAGCAGTTCACCTTGGAGGTGGACGCCTCTAATTCTGGAGTGGGAGCCGTATTATCCCAGCGCCAGGACCAAGATGGGAGCCTCCACCCATGCGCCTTCTTCTCACAACGCCTGACACCAGCTGAGAAGAATTATGATGTCGGAAACAGGGAGTTACTAGCCACCAAGCTTGCCTTGGAGGAGTGGCGGCACTGGCTGGAGGGGGTGGAACATACCGTGCTGGTATGGACAGATCACAAGAACTTGTCTTACACCCAGTCTGCTAAGCACCTGAACTCTCGGCAGTCACACTGATCATTGTTCTTTTCACGCTTTAATCATTTTCATCTCTTATAGACCTGGTTCCAAGAACATCAAGCCTGATGCCCTGTCCCGTCAGTTCACCCCAGATGACTCCGAGAGGCTGGCAGCACCCGTCTTGCCACCTAGCAGCGCTGTAGGGGCCGTGACCTGGGAGATCGAGGACAGTGTGCGGTGGGCCCTCCTTTCTGACCCGGGGCCTGGTACAGGACCAGCAAACCGTACCTACGTTCCCACTACGGTGCGCTCCCAGCTCATCCGATGGTTTCACTCCTCGAAGTTCTCAATCCACCTTGTCGCCACTCGGACCATTGCTGCTGTCACCAGGCGGTTCTAGTGGCCCTCGCTACACCGTGATGTGAAGGCCTATGTTAGTGCCTGCCCTGTCTGTGCCTGGAACAAATCCTAATGGCACAACCACTTGAGGTTCCGCTACAACCCTGGTCCCACATTGCCCTAAACTTCGTCACTGGCCTACCACGTTCTTGGGGTATGACCGCAATCATGTCTATTGTGGATCGGTTCTCCAAGGCATGTCCTCCTGTTCCCCTCAGGAAGCTGCCGACTGCTCTCCAGACAGCCAAGCTCCTAGTGAAGCATGTATTCCGCCTCCATGGAATACTGCTAGATGTGCTATCTGACAGAGGTCCCCAGTTCACTGCCCGCATGTGGAGGGATTTTTGTGCGGCACTGGGAGCTAAGGTTTCTCTGTCCTCAGGCTACCACCCGCAAACACACGGCCAAGTCGTGTGGCTGAATCAGCAATTGGAGGCAGCTCTTCGGCGTGTCAGATCATCTAACCCGGCCAAATGGAGCTCCCATCTACCTTAGGTTGAATACTCCCATAATTCCCATGTTTCCACGGCTACGGGGCTCACCCTTTTTGAAGTTTCTCTGGGATACCAGCCGTCTCTGTTCCCTTTGGATGACAGGGAGATAACATCCGCATCGGTACTGCATCATCAGAAGTCGGTGTGTTTGGACCATGACTGTCAAGGCTCTCCACCGGACAGCGGCGCAGAATAAGCGCTATGCGGATAGACGCCGTGTCCGGGCCCTGGACTACCGCCCGTGTCAGAGGGTTTGGCTGGCCGCACGGACTATCCCACTCAAGTCCCTGTCTAAGAAGTTGTCTCACAGGTTCATTGGCCTTTATCTCATTGAGTCTCTGGTTGGCCCCACTTCCGTCCATCTCCGGTTACCCGCCAGTTTCCATGTCCACCCTGTTTTTCATGTGTCACAACTCAAACTTGTCCTGTCCAACACGCTCTGCCCTCCGGCCAGGCCCCCTCCGCCTGCCCAGGATTTCCAGGGCCACCCTGTCTACACAGTCCGCCAGATTGTGGCCTCATGCTGGTGGGGCAGGGGGTGGCAGTACCTTGTCGATTGGGTGGGTTACGGTCTGGAGTTCGCTCCTGGGTTCCCCGGTCATTCATCATGGATCTCTCGCTGGTCAAGGATTTCCTGTCTTCTCGGGCCGGCTCTTCTGGGCCGCCGCGTGGCGGCCGTTGAGGGGGAGGTGGTGTCAGAGTCTGGGGTGCTTGCTGTGCCTGCTACTAACCTTGTTCCTTCACCAGGTGCCGCTGGAGCTAGAGAATCGGTGGTGCGACAGGTGTGGTTCGTTCCATCATCAGCTGGAGAGCTATATGAGGGTGGATTGCCAGTACTTCTTTGCCTGAGTGTTTTTTTTTTGCCCTCTGCGGTACAAACTATCTGGCCAGATTCATGTCTAAGAACTCTAGCATCCTTTGGATCTGAGATTTTTTGACTTACCTTCTTGTTTGCTCACTCCAGGAATTCGGACCAAGGCACGCTCCCCTGAGGAGAAGATCCACAGGCGATAACCAAGCCAAGTAAACTTCTGGATCAGGCATCTAGCTGGCAGTCAGCCCGGATCGGCTCTCCAGGTCAGTGAGAAGCGAACCCTGTCCACCCTCCCACGGCCCCCCATGTCAAGATCGCAAGAAGCTCCAGCGGTCTCCTGGGCAGCCTTTCGCGTTACCTGGACTCGTCAGTCTCTCTCCATGACAGGTCACATCCATCCCGCACTGTAAGCTCTCAGCACAACGTAAAACCCAACTGTTGAACGCTTAAGTCTCATCTGTCCTGTTTTTTCCCCATACAGTTTCAGGAACCTTTCTGAGGCTCTCGCCACGCCTGTTGTTCGTGCTTAAAAGAATTTAAGAAACTAACTTGTGATCTGTTCTCTGAGTGTCTCTGTATGTGGGTCAAGTCAGCCACAAAGACAATGACAAGAATAGAATAAATTATTCGGAGAATATCAGCAGCTGTTCTGACCATTGTAAGGCTGCCTGGCATGTGTGATGGGATCTTCAGAGCAATCAACACTCAGACAGAGATGTTACGTGAGCTGAATCGCAGACTGGATGTGATCCTTACACAGGATCGCAGACAGGTTGCGGTTCCTGGACTCAGGGGTGAAATGGGAAAAATCTTGGAGAAAGTTGTTCACTCGGATCTGGCAGAAAGACCAGGAATTTGGCTGTTTGGATTCGCCTTTGAGAAGCACCAGCGAGACTCTCAAGGCTGACGGAAAATTAAGAGTCAGCCTAACCCAAATAATTGTTGTTTTTCTGAATCTGGCTCCCCTGCACGGCCTTGATGGCTGGCTATCTTCAACCTCTCCTAGAAGTTATGTAAACATGACGCTCTGCTCCCTCTGCCCCCTCCCTTCCCTGAGGACATCTGTGGACCTGCTCAGAACTTTGTGGCCGGTTGATGAACCTTCCATCGTACCATCAAGTACAATGGCCTCTGGGACAGTGCTTCATGGACTTACTTGCACACATTCATTTGCACACACACACATGCTCAAGATAAACATATGCACCCCTCACACCACCTTCACCGTTCCAGCATGATGTTGTTTTGTAAACTTGTTGCTTCTTTGTGCTGAGGTTTTTTGCAATCTCAAACTGTATCCTGCTAAGGATAAAGTGTGAAATATGATTTTTTTCGTCTACTTACCTAATGTGGCCTCTTTTCTCATCTAACAAGGGCAGCGCCTGTGAGTGGGCAGCAAAGCCTCGGTGATCCGTCCCCCCCTTGTCTTGTGTCATGATGTATGTTTGGATGGGTTGTACTGGAATTCTAATTTCCCCTCGGGGATCAATAAAGTATCTTTGAATTGAATTGAATTGAATTGAATTCAGCAGGAATGGAAGTGCACCAGCAGTCCTTGTGGCAAACGGGTTAAGACACCTGTATAATGATGTTAATTTGGGTAGGTAGACTGCATTAGATTATGGAAAAAATAATTATAACAGCTTTAAATCCCAGAGTTTAATTTTTATTATTTTTTTTACATATCTGGGATGTGCGTAGTTTAAAAAAAACAATTTAGCTCCATCTTTGTTTAATAATTATTAACATGGTGGAATCTGTGGTGAGTTTTGTATCAGGTATGATTTAAATTATTTTATCATAAACCTCCAGGCCCTAAGCCACGAATCTATATTTAAATTAAAAACACAAAGGCCAAAGATTTTGTCATAATATTATTCCTAGCAACAATATTATTGCAGAAAAATAAGACTGTGAAAGATGTTAATCTGGTGGAAACACATGTAAACAGCAGATAATTCAATCTCTTACAAACAGTACTTCTAGAAAAACAATAACTCACAGAAAAAGATCATTATTGGAAGCAAGCTTTTGTTATTATAATTTAAATTGAAAAACTGATTAAAATCATTACGTTGTATTGTCTAATAGGAGAACCAGATGGAGCACATTTAATCTAAACCTCTTAATCTAAGGTCAAATGTTTCCTTTGTTATTAAAGTACAGTAATTCGTACTAATTTTCAAAGTTTCAAAGCTAAATCCTTTTAGATTCCTTCATATTTAATTACTAGATGTGGAACTCTGCACAAACTGAGTTAAATTTTCTTTAGTAAGAAAGAGACTGTACAGATAAAATATGTGAGTGGAGTATGTTTCATGAAACAGATTTAGCTATCCAACAGATTTACTCTTTTTAGTAAATGATCATAATCAAAATGTAACAAGGTACACACACATCATTTTCTGTGTGCAGGTCACTCCAAATAGCCACTCCAAACATTAGCTTCAGCAAATTCTTATCCTCACCAGGATCTGAAAACATGTATAGTAAACAACCTTGCTAGGTTGCACTGTCAAGCTGTTTAGCTGAATGCCTGACAATACAACCTAGCAAGGTCATACATGAAAGGACTGAGCTTAGAGACTTTCATTATTTGATAATCCTATTTTGTTTGATTTAGAATTACAAGAAACTTTAACGAAATTCATACTTATTTGTGCATTTAGATATCGGCTATAGATTGACTCCTCCAATAGTAAATATTGACTCCTCCAGTTTGAATCCCATCTCAACCAGCCAAGGAAATGTTTTTTTTACTGAGATTTCTTTTTGTGCAATTTTTCTGTTGTAGAAGCTTTCTCACAGCACCAGTGTGTTTGCTTACACCTTTTTAGTGTAACGTTAGCAATAGAGTAAGATAATTTTATTGCTACCCTCATCTCATGTTTTGTGTTTGCTATCTACTCTCTCACAGCATTTCATAAGCAACCCAAACAGTGCTGAGGCAAAGATGGCCATAATTTTTCTTTGCAAATGTGAGTAATTTGCTCCCTTTTTAGTTTGCAGTTCTCCTTGCTTTACTATTCAAAAATAAATCTCTGTCACGACTAAAGACGATGCAAAAATGCAAAAGAAAACAATTTCCTTGCAGTAAGCTCCATGTTCAAAAGGCGCTCTTACAATCTGTAAGAACCACAGCTCACCTGTTCAAATTTCAATAAAAACTAAAGGAAATCTGTTTGCTATGATGGCACATGAAAACTACATTAACACGATCACTCACCTCAATGGGGACATTCCAAGCCATGTAGACGTGACTTTTAAACTCATCCATCCACACCTCTGCTACTCTGAGGGCGTTTCGTCGAACGTGTGATGTCAGATCCTCAGTGTACGGTTTATGAGCACGTTCAATGTGGGCTATACGAGCACAGGGCAGGACCTCCACACTGCCACCACACTGCCACACCTGATATAAAAACATTACAAAAAGACAACATAAAAGTGTAAGAGCCCGGGTAGGAAACTTTAGGACATTTTTATTTAACTTTAAAACTTAAAAAAAAAATTTGATAGACTAATAACGTGTCCTAAGTTTATGCAAGAAAGGCTTAGTAAAGTTATTTGTCAAGTTACTTTCTTTTCTGCCCTTTGTCACCGGTCCTGTTCATAACTTTTATGTACAGGATTTCTAGACGCAGCCAAGGGCCAGAGGGGGTCTGGTTTGGGGACCAGAGGATTTCGTCTCTTCTTTTTGCAGATGACGTGGTCCTGCTGGCCCCCTCTAGCCAAGACCTACAGCATGCACTGGGGCGGTTCGCAGCCGAGTGTGAAGCGGCTGGGATGAAGATCAGCTCCTCCAAGTCCGAGGCCATGGTTCTCGGCCGGAAAAGGGTGACTTGTCCTCTTCAGGTTGGAGAGGGACTTCCTGTCTCAAGTGGAGGAGTTTAAGTATCTCGGGGTCTTGTTCACAAGTGAGGGAAGAATGGAGCGGGAGATTGACAGACGGATCGGTGCGGCTGCCGCAGTAATGGGGGCGCTGTGCCGGTCCGTTGTGGTGAAGAGAGAGCTGAGCCGAAAAGCGAAGCTCTCGATTTACCGGTCGGTCTACGTTCCTACCCTCACCTATGGCCATGAACTTTGGGTCATGACTGAAAGAACGAGATCCCGGATACAAGCGGCGGAAATGAGCTTCCTCCGTAGGGTGGCCGGGCACTCTCTTAGAGATAGGGTGAGAAGCTCGGCCATCCGGGAGGGTCTCGGAGTAGAGCCGTTGCTCCTCCACATCGAGAGGAGCCAGTTGAGGTGGCTTGGGCATCTATACCGGATGCCTCCTGGACGCCTTCCTCGGGAGGTGTTCCAGGCACGTCTCACCGGGAGGAGGCCCAGGGGACGGCCCAGGACATGCTGGAGGGACTATGTCTCTCGGCTGGCCTGGGAACACCTTGGGCTCCCCCTGGAAGAGCTGGAGGAGGTGTCTGGGGAGAGGGACGTCTGGGCGTCTTTGCTGAGTCTGCTGCCCCCGTGACCCGGTCCCGGATAAAGCGGAAGACGACGAACGAACGAACTTTCTTTTCTTTCTGATATTAACATCAGACTCAGAACCTGGCAATTGCTTTGGTGTAAATGCTGTTCCTCCAATAACTTAGTGTGCCACTCAGTGGCAATGATGGCAGCAAGCCTGGACTGCTTAAAGCATGCACTGGTTGACAAGCAGCTGCCCTTCTTCACCTCCCACATCTGTCATGGCCCTGCCTGTGAAGAGGGAGGCTTTGTGCTGGAGAATGTAAATAATCCCGATGCAGATGAGAAAAAGCCAAAATAAAAGCCAATACATCAAACTCTTTACATAGTAAATCTGTTTTAACTTGCAATCAGACAATAGGCTGGTTGGCTATCTCTTTTTTTGAGAAACTCTGCTTTAAATAATTACATTCTTTTTGGATAATCAATTAGGAGCCTCACAATGCTGTTGATTAGTATCTATAGAATCTAAATGGTCATTTTAAGCAGCTCACAAAAAGCTATGAAGATGTGCTAACTCTCCGGTTTCATCAAAGATGATTTCACCACCAGAGCCTGTAAAAGGGTGCTTAGAAATCACTTCTGTGTGCTGAGCTTAACACTCGCCAACGACCACCCATGTTTCAGATGAATACGGTTAATATAACCATTGTGAAGCTTTTCTGAAAGAAGCAAATTTCTTCCTCTTATTACCATCCAAAGCAAAGTAACAAACAGTATTTGGTGCAAATCAGCATCATCGGAGACAAAAAACAAACATCACATGTGAGGTAAACTGCTGGTTTGATTTAGGGATTATTCATTGGACACTGAAAACCCATTCAAGAGTAAAAACTGTCTCAATGAAAGAAAACCTGACTTTTTAAATAGAAAATGTTCACAGAAGCATATTTAGTCTGTGAGATTACTTTTTCTGGCTACTAAACTATTTAATGTGCATGTCTGTGTGTATCTGTATTTGTTGGACTAAAGTAGTAATAATTAATAGCAAGAATAAAGTAATACCTAATAACAAATTTTAGTCAATGTGTTAATGCATTGTTTAAAAACTTTATTTAAACAAACAAAAACTAATCACCAAATAAAATAAAAACAATAGTCAAAGAAACAGACAATTCCAATTTTGTATATTTTTCAGTTTTATGTGCAGTTTAAGTTAAAAACCAGGGTTAGGACCAATTAAAGTGTTTAGGAAGAAAGAGAACATGAACTTGTGTTGATGTCAGAGGAAATGAGGGCAGAGAATAAAACAGTGGCCAGCACTGTCTGATCTAATAATGGAGGTAGGAGGCAATCTTTCAATTTGTAAGGAAAAATGTATTTATCACATTTATATGTAGTTTAACACATTAAAGTGTATTAATTAGGTTAACGTCTGCCCATGATGTTGTCAACAACCCTCTGGTTGTGTCAATCAGTCTGACAACCTCAGTAGGAAAGAATGCAACATAATTTTACTCCTTTTTTGTACTTTTTTGCTGTAAAAATGAAATAAAATGTCCTTTTTCTGTATAGTTGTATTCACAGTATAATTTTATTCCACTAGTAGCTGGATCCTGCATATTTTGGGCTCCTATTTTATTGCATACATTATGTAATAAAAAAAACAATCACATATGTTTTGGTTAAGAAAACTGTTCTTCTTTTGTCTTTATTTGCTCTGTAATTTATTTATTATACTGACCGACTCTGTGGAGTTGATTACTGGTGAAGAGCTCAACCGGTTACTAGTTTTCTAAATATCTGCTAGTGGCTCATTTTGTTATGTACTCTACTTGTCCACAAAGAGGATTGTGTGGGGAAAACTGCACAGCAGTATTTTGTGTTCCTGACTTCCTGTTTATGCCACTAATTCAGTGAATGTGAATTATGCTTTGTGTTAGTGGATATACAAATAACACTGGAGGAATAAAGGTCTGTTTAATGGAGTAAAGACGAAAATTCAATCTGGGAGACTCACCCCTCCTTCAGCTTCACCCAATGGCTTCTCCGTGCGTCTCCATGCCAACCAATCAGTTTCAAGTCTGCAATAATCCTCAGCCAATGATCCTTCAAGGCTCCGAATTTAAACTCTCCCATTCATGGATCTCCCAGCTGTCAGTCGAGCTTCGATTCTCCTTCTATGCATCAACGAGATACTCCTGCCTGTAACCCAGCTTCTGCTGGCACTTCACATGGTCGTCCCCGGCAGCAGCTTCCCTTTCTAGTGATCATCCGGCATCCCAGGCTTCCTCGTCTTCTTCGATTCCGGTTCTCCCTCAATCCTCCCTGCTTCGTTCATTCCGTTCATGGACTCTCTCCAGCGCTCAAACTGTCATCCATTACTCAGCTTCTTCAGAAGTTCGCTTCCATCTCTGCCACGTCAGCACTTCCTTGTCTCCGCTCTGCCGACGCTCAACCCATTCCTTGGCTCCTCCCACTGTCATTACCATCGCAACGCTCATCCTAGCTCATCTCTAAAGGTAAGATCTACACTCCATTCTCTTTTCTCAACTATTCCTCATTCATATGCAATTCAGGTTGCTGCGTTTCCACTCCTCTTTCACATTCAGGTAGATCATATACTCCCACGCATTCTATCATTTCACTCAAGCTCTGCTCCAAGTCTTTCAAGAGCAGCTCATTAATCTGGTTTTTCTCATTGTTACCATCTCCTGAGGTCGACCACTGTATCACTTCCTCTGATGGCTGTCCTGCTAAGTTTGAATCATCTCATCTCCGCTTCTAACAATCTCCCATTCGGCGAGCTTGTGCTGCCTTTAAGCTTTTCAGACATCTTCTGCTCTTAACCCTAAATATGCTCGATCTCATCAGTCCCTCATCATCGACATTCATTTCAAACATGGCTTTCCGATTTTTCTATTATATCACATTCCTTCTCTGTCAAGCGGCATCCTCTTTCACGCAATCAGGAGTCTGCTAAACCGTTCATTCTTGTCAATAAAAGTTATATCATGACGCAAACCACATCTGATTCTAGCGGCTCGTTAGCCATCTGAGGATTCTTTGTTCTCGTCTTCCTTTCTCCCAGCACTCCTGCCCAGCGACTCTCGCTGCTGGCTTCCCGCCCCAGTTTCCTCTCGATCTGGATGGTATTTCTTTCTTTTACGGCGATGTCATTCTCCCGGCTGACTCGCTCCAGTTTTCAGTCTCTAGTCCTGGTCCAAAAACCAGCCTCTCAAACGGATGATTCACAATCCTTTGTTGTCAAAACTTGCAGGTGAACTCATCATTATAGCTAAGAATATACAGAACCTATTACCTTCGTATTTCTGACAATATGCTGCTTTAACTTTTGCCTTTTTCCTTTGAGTTCTTTTACCCTATTTACCACGCATATTAAACGTGTAAATTCGACCTTCTTTATTTTCTGTGTAGCATTAAATCAATGCTATATATATTTCTATTGTCTGCGACTTTACTTAGCTTTAAAAAAAAAATTTAAACTAGTTATAATTTAACAGCAACTTTTGCTCTTTAGAATATCTATTATTCATTTTTATATTCTACCAACCTCGTTCCCTTATCATCCAGCCGCTAAGGATCATTTACTGTTTCAATACATCATAACGATCCTTTCCCGTTTTTATTGTGGTGCACACTTTCTCTCGGCAGATCAGGTCGGCGCTGCTGTTCAGCTGTGTCAATCGATTTTCAGCACCTTTCTGAACTAGTGTTTTCACATACAAACATTAACTGCATTATTGCCGCAGCAGAATATCAACTTATGAACATTTCATGTCAGTCAGTATCACGGACGTAGCTCTTTCCTCCATCGTATCCAGGCAGGCGTCATGTTCCAGGTTGTTCAATTCAGCCACTGATGCTTGTCTCGTTCTAATTTCCAGGTATTTTGCCGTCTCTGTTCATCAGCTACTTTCACCCTTCTCCGATTATTCTTCTCTCCGTCGCTATCAGTTTCACATCGTTGTATCTCAGGTCCAGCTCCTTGCACTTCAAAACCCATTTCGTCACCCAGCAAATCTTTGTCAATTTTGCCCTCCCTTTACTCACCATCGTACCTGCTTCTCATTTAGACAGTTCTAGCTTTTATTATCTCAGTGTTTTGACATTGTCGTTTCAACCTCCCCTACATTCGCAGCCTATTAACAGGCATCAATTTTATCAAAGATCAGCCCACACCGAGCTTTTCTCTCTTCACGCCATTTAACTTCTTCTCAAGACATTTCAAATCATTGCACTTCACAGCCTGACTCCAGGCTGTGGGAGTCTCGATCCTTCATTCCATCTGAATCTCTTCTCTCCAGCGCCTTCTTCCTTGCCTTTATGGCTTACTTAGACTAAATAATTTAATACTCCTTCTAATTCATTCACACCAGCTAGAGATTCAGCTTTCAGACCTCAAGTTCTATTTAGTCCCTTTCAAACTTGTCTTCAATCACATTTAAGGTTGAAGGTAGAGGTTTCATTTCCATAGCTCGCCTTAATGGCTGTTTTTCTCCATCCCAAGCCATGTTCTCTTTCATTCTCTAACGATACATATCAGCTCACCCTTCATGCCTCTTTCCTTGCTTAAGGAGTAGTTCCCATGATTGCCTCCTGGTTTCTCAATTTGTGAGGCAAATTTAGTTCTATGCAACCTTTCCCTTAGTCCGTTCTCAGGTCACTCATTCAGATTGGGGCAGCCACTTCAACAGCTGCCCAAGGAGTTTCCACAGCTTCCCTATAACAACTCAGCCGTTGGTCGACTTCAGCATTCTTTGCATATGTCCGCCTAAACTTCCATTCTGTGCTCTGCTCGACGATCTGTCAGCTCTTAGTAGAGCTTTTGCATTAACAAGTGACCGTTGGCCTTTTTAGTCTACTTGTTCGTCAGGCATGACCAAGTCCTTCTCTCTGCCCGCATAGTCAGGTTTACCAAGTTTCCATCCTTCTGCTCGTCAGCTATCACTTATTTTCTCCCTTCGCATGTTGGCCTCGCCCACATTTGCATCCACCAGGCTTAGTTGGGTTTATCATGTCCCATCCACGCCTCATCAGGCGCGTTCCAGCCTTAGCAATTTATTTCATTCCCTCTCCAGCCAGTCTGCTTCATCTTTCTCCTTCACTCGTTAGGCTCAGCTTAGCTCTTCCTCAATAATTTGTTATGTTTCCTTTCCCTTGACTTTGGCCAGATTCATGTCCTTCCCCTTCTTTGCCTGCTGGGTTCTTATCATTTCCTCCCCACCCTCGTCCTAAATCCATATCACTTTTGCTCAGTCTTGGCCTCGGATTTGGGGGGTGAAATATCTAATCCTATCTCCAGGACGTTCACACCCCTACGGGTTTCAGGTTTAGTGTTTTTACTTCCTTTATTAACTTTCATTCCATCTGAATATTTAGTCTTCTCAGACTTTAGTTCTACCCTGATATTTCAAACCTCATCTCTATATGCCAACGCAAGTCCACGTTTCATCTTTAGTTTTCGCTTCAATGACCCATTCAGCTAATTTAAAGCCATGATCAAATTTGCACTCAAACATTTCCCATCAATCTTCTCTTTCACTCTCTGTAAGAGCCCTACGTCTGCCTCCTGTTTTCTCACATTTAGACAGACTCAATGCAACCTGGCCCAGTCAATTTTCTACCCATTCACTTAAAATTGGGGCTGCAATTACTGCATCTACCCAAGGAATCTCTACAGATTCCTTTCAACACCTCCCCTCTGATCATCTTCATATGCATCATATGTTCAGACTTCCTTTTTGTTTTCAGCTCAACAGTCTCTCAGTTCCTAAGTAGGATTTCATGCAATAACTGGTGATGGATGGCCTATTAAATCGTTTTTATCATCTCGGGTATGATTCATCTCATTATCTGTTTCCCAAGGTTTTTGTCAGAATCTTCAATCCCTTTCATTCATTCTCTTACCTCCTCGTCATCTCTTCATTCTCCTCCCAAGCAGGTACAACCTCCATCGAATGGTTATATTCAACTTCATGCAGCTCGCTCATCATTCGCATGTTTGTCAAACACTCACGCACCACTGCAAGCTTTCGAAAGCTCACGCCACTTGCAAGCCTACGCAAGAGAGAATGCCTATGAAGGCGCACGCTCCAGCATTCATTCATCGTTTTCATGTTTCTTTTATTTATTTTGGGGCTCTCTCCTACCCACCTCCGGGGTTCATGTTCCATTCCTATGCCTAACGCGGGCTCACCACGTGCATCCATTCATCATTTTCATGCCTTCGAGGCACCTTACATTCATGCCTATGCTGCTCTTACTTTATCTAACTCGTTTCTCTCGCTCATCATTCTATATCTACTTCATAGCCCGGTATTTCCGGCATTTTACTTTTACTCTCCTGCTGTCATCTTTTAACCATTCTATTACATTTTAGCCTCGGTTTGCCCTCGGCCTTTTGGGGGAAGACCGTTCTAATCCTAAGACGTTCATCAGTTCATGCATTATCAGCATTCATGTCGTCCTCTGGGTTCCGAGTGCCAAACAAATAAACATCCATTGTTTAACTTCTCTAATCGCATTTTGTGTTTCTTATTGTCAGTCTCTACAGGAGTGAATTTGTTATTCAGAAAGTTAAAACACAGCAAACAGTTTGAACAGGAGCAAATCAGTTTTTACTTCTGCTTCACAAGGGTTTTTTCACCCTGGGATGACTTGACAAAACATGTATACTGCTGTGTCTAGGTAGGTAATGCCTTGCAAAAGTATTTATACCACTTTGTTTCTTTCTTTTTTGTCAAGTTACAACCACAAACTTCAATGTATATGATCCAAACAATTCCACTGCAGCCATGGCTGTATGTTTAGGGTCACAAGGTAAACCTCCCTCCCAGTCTCAAGTAGTCTTTTGCAGCCTCCAAGTTTCCTTCCAGTTTTGCCTCACGCCACCATGTCCAGCCATATTTAGGCAAACATTAAATTACACACAGGCGGACTCTTAATTAGGGGCCTTTTGACAGCAGCTGGTTGCAATAAATTTTGGGATATCATCAGAGTAACAAGAGCTGCAAATCTACAAATCAAAACGCCTGTAAAAATATTCTGAATAACATTGTTATAGATGTAATACTTACAATCTATATTACAAAAAATATTTTAGCAGCAGAAGTTCAAGTAAAAGTTGCATTTGTAAAACATTAAAAACACTTTTAAATGTGAAAGTAAAAACATCAGAAGTGAATGACATGAATGCTTGAAGTGAGAAATCTTTGGGTAAGACATGTTTTAAAGCAATAAATGTCATTGTTATTGGTACTACACGGAGCACCCATGGGTATCGGCACCAAATTTCATGACATCGCATATGGACATTCTTGAGATGTTCAGTCTAAAAACTACAGGGGTTGGACAATGAAACTGAAACACCTGGTTTTAGACCACAATAATTTATTAGTATGGTGTAGGGCCTCCTTTTGCGGCCAATACAGCATCAATTCGTCTTGGGAATGACATATACAAGTCCTGCACAGTGGTCAGAGGGATTTTAAGCCATTCTTCTTGCAGGATAGTGGCCAGGTCACTACGTGATACTGGTGGAGGAAAACGTTTCCTGACTCGCTCCTCCAAAACACCCCACCTCCAAAACACCCCACCGCCTTCAGGATACAATGTTTGAACCATTGGATGCACATGGTCCTCAAGAATGGTTCGGTAGTCCTTGGCAGTGACGCGCCCATCTAGCACAAGTATTGGGCTAAGGGAATGCCATGATATGGCAGCCCAAACAATCACTGATCCACCCCCATGCTTCACTCTGGGCATGCAACAGCCTGGGTGGTACACTTCTTTGAGACTTCTCCACACGTAACTCTCCTGGATGTGGGGAAAACGGTAAAGGTGGACTCATCAGAGAACAATACATGTTTCATATTGTCCACAGCCCAAGATTTGCGCTCCTTGCACCATTGAAACTGACGTTTGGCATTGGCATGAGTGACCAAAGGTTTGGCTATAGCAGCCCGGCCGTGTATATTGACCCTGTGGAGCTCCCGACGGACAGTTCTGGTGGAAACAGGAGAGTTGAGGTGCACATTTAATTCTGCCGTGATTTGGGGAGCCGTGGTTTTATGTTTTTTGGATACAATCCGGGTTAGCACCCGAACATCCCTTTCAGACAGCTTCCTCTTGCGTCCACAGTTAATCCTGTTGGTTGTGGTTCGTCCTTCTTGGTGCTGACATTACCCTGGATACCGTGACTCTTGATACATCACAAAGACTTGCTGTCTTGGTCACAAATGCGCCAGCAAGACGTGCACCAACAATTTGTCCTCTTTTGAACTCTGGTATGTCACCCATAATGTTGTGAACATTTCAATATTTTGAGCAAAACCGTGCTCTTACCCTGCTAATTGAACCTTCACACTCTGCTCTTACTGGTGCAATGTGCAATCAATGAAGACTGGCTACCAGGGCTGGTCCAATTTGGCCATGAAACCTCCCACACTAAAATGACAGGTGTTTCAGTTTCATTGTCCAATCCCTGTATATGGAAAGTTTATTAGCTGATACATTTTAAGTGCGATATCAGAGGTCCCGAAAGACTGGAAGACAACAACATTTTGAGCTTGAACTGTTGTTCTGCTCAAAAGATGGGCATGTTGTTTTGTGTCACGTTTTTG
This sequence comes from Girardinichthys multiradiatus, assembly GCF_021462225.1. Classification (NCBI taxonomy): domain Eukaryota; kingdom Metazoa; phylum Chordata; class Actinopteri; order Cyprinodontiformes; family Goodeidae; genus Girardinichthys; species Girardinichthys multiradiatus. The sequence continues at coordinate 26,995,924 of NC_061797.1, forward strand.
TCAGACAGTGAAAGAAAAGCCTTTTGCTTGACAGATGTCAACAAACTGCCTTCAGATTTTGGTCCTTGAATTCATTACAAAACTAAACAGTCACTGTCAAGACTGCAAGTCTGAGTCTGTCATAATTTCCACTGGCTGTAGTCAAAACACAACAGCCTAATACCACTGGATATTCGTAATGGTTGTGTTTGAATGCTCAAACCTACCATCTAATTTACATCTTGGCTCATACAGTCTTTTTTCCTGCGTGCTGCTGAGCGAAAAAAAATGCTGCAGCATACAATTATAGGACACTTTACCCATAAACAGTCTTCACTTTGACAATTTCCTTCATTTCCATGTTGTCATCTAGCCGACAAGATGTGTAAACACAATTATAGACACTTGCTTCTTGTCATTTAGAGATGGAAGCATATTTCAGCCACATTGTGGTACAATGAAATCAACACTTCCCCTCCTTCAGCCCATGTTTGAGTCTGTTTTGTTTTATTAGGAGTCAGGTCCACACTCTGAGTCTCTCTGACTCCCCCGCAACAAACCAGTCTCAATCATAAGAGCAAAAGCACTTCTTTGTAAAAATGTAAACATGACATATAGAAATATACACCACACATTCTGTTCCATCTTCACACCTTTCTCTCCCAGTTCCTTCAGTTTGAAGCCCATTTCCCTAACCTAGGAAATGTTGTCCCAATTTTCTTTTTTTTTTTTTTACAGGTTTTTAGTTAGAGACATTGTCTCACATCACAGCTGTGTTTGCTTAGACCCATTATCAGAGTATGATCAGCGTTAGTGTGAGATAATTTTATTGCTACTCTCATCGGAATTTAACAAACAAAATAAGCAAACCTAAGTTGAGCTGATTCACATTGAGCTCCAATTTTTGCTTATCTTTTGTGCTTGCTATTCACTCTCTCAGCATCTTACAAGCAATGCAACATCAACAGTGCTTGCACAAAAATGGTCCCCTTTTTTTTAGAAAATGTAAGTTTGTAGAAAAAAAAGTAATTCTGCCACCAATAAAGTGTGTGCAAAAGTTAGAGAGAAAGAAGAAAGCAATTTCCTTGGAGCTACCTCCATGTTCAAGGGAGATGAAGCATAGAGGCCCTCCTAAAAACTGTAAGGTTCACAGCTCACTAGATAGAGTGGATTTTTGTACAAATAACGTATGTGGATGTTTTTAAAGCACAGCTGCAGGCTGTAATTGTACTGGAAGGATTCCTTGAAAGAGTGTTACTGAAATAAACATGCAACAGATTGTTTAATTGTTACAGGTAGTCTCTAGGAATATAAACTATATTCATTTGTATGGTGTCAAACAAAAAAAATCTTTCTAGACCATCATTATATCTGTTTATTTTACCTTAGTAAACTATTTTCAGAGAAGGGTTTCTGTGAGTGGGTATTAAACTACTTAACACACACACACACACAGAGATCACCGCCAAACAATCAATATTTCAAGCATCAAAATATCCACCCATGTAAAGGGACACACCATGTGTGATGAAAAACCAGTTTTTGCCTCTGATATGCACATTGGTACGTGATTACAGAAAAAGTGCTTCCCTTTGCATGTCAAGTGTAATACATAAGAAGCATAGTATAAGTTCAGATGTAAATGTCTTTGAGTAAAAGCGGATTTTAAAACGTGGATGTTTTTATTTAAGCTACTTGAAAGCAAAATAAGAGTGATGTTTTCAGTCAGAATTATGAGAGTCAGGTTGTTATGTCTGTCCTATTAAAGTCTGGTTTTCATGTTGAATTCTTGTCAAAGTCATGGAGGATTTCTGAAGTGTAAAATGTTTTAGATTCCACCTGTATATGATGGGACAGATTCTGCATAACTAGAAAAAAAGTTGCCCTCAAAGAAGACATCCATCTTGAAGTACTGCTCTGAGATAACATATGTTTCTGTTGCACAATTATCCACCACTTTGGAGAGCACACTTTAAAAGTCCCCCATTTAGAAATGTGTGCTGAGTACTCTGCCTAATTTAAATTATGCAACTACTTATGTTAAATATGCTTACATCTACTTAAATGCTGTTTAAAATAAGTGACATTATGTTTTATGCAAATGATCAAATCTTACAGAGAAATGTGTGATAATATTTGTACAAGAGAGTAACACCAGGTTTATGCTCAATTCAATTCAATTCAATTCAGTTTTATTTATATAGCGCCAATTCACAACACATGTTGTCTCAAGGCACTTCACAACAGTCAGGTACATACATTCCAATTAATCCTAACCATTGAACAGTGCAGTCGGAGTTAGCTTTTTATTCAAATTGGATAAAAAGTTTTTCTATCTAAGGAAACCCAGCAGATTGCATCCAGTCAGTGACTTGCAGCATTCCCTCCTCTCGGATGAACATGTAGAGACAGTGGACAGTCACTGGCGTTGACTTTGCTGCAATCCCTCATACTGAGCATGCATGTAGCGACAGTGGAGAGGAAAAACTCCCTTTTAACAGGAAGAAACCTCCAGCAGAACCAGGCTCAGTGTGAGCGGCCATCTGCCACGACCGACTGGGGGTTAGAGAGAACAGAGCAGAGACACAAAGAGAACAAAGAAGCACTGATCCAGAAGTACTTTCTATGGGAAGGAAAAGTAAATGTTAATGGAAGTAGCTCCTTTAGTCGTTTCACCTAGAAAGAAAGAACAGATAAACTCTGAGCCAGTTTTCAAGGTTAGAGTCTGAAAGAGAGCACATATAATTAGTTACAGTAAAGCTCAGTCAATTTCCATGTCTAGGAGAGAGAAAGGGTTAAACTCTAAAAGCTATGTGGCTATGTGGATCATCAGTAGAGGGTGAGCATTAAGTTGTTGCCAGCAGAAGCTCGGACGATTCCCCTCTCCAGAAAGGTGTCACATTTTTAGCTAAATGTAGATTGTTAGTGGAACTTAACACAACAGTGAGTCACCGTTGTACATCTACACGTCCCAAGAAAATTAAGAGAAGTGCAAGACCTTTTTATCACACATAATTAAAAATAGGTTTTATCACTTTTAAATTCTGCTTTAACTGTCAGCAACTCATTTTCTGCCCCTGTGTCATTAAATACATTTAAAGATTGAGAAGTTGTTTAAGTGGCCTTACTCTTTAAACAAGAAAAATAATCTTATCCTTATGGATTTCCATTAAAACCACTGCCATACCTTGTAAATAAAGCTCAAAATGAGCTGAAATATCTTTTTAAGAATAAGTTAGACATATATTCCTAGAATGAGCTTAACTTTTTAGTGCAAAACCTGTTTGTTAAGAATATTTTTTTCTGTGTGTAGGGAGTTAAGTGCAGAGGCCTTAGTCCTCGATGCAGCTGTCCAGGGTTAAAGTCCTGGCCCCGGCGACATTTGCCGCATGTCTTCCCCACTCTCTTCGCCCCCATTTCCTGTCTAACTACTGTCCAAAAAATGGTGGGAAAACTAAAGGCCACTAGTGCTGCAAAAAAATCTTAAAAAAAAAAAAGAAAATGGTTTTCTTTTTAGACAAAACATAAGAAAGAATGTCCAGAAAAACGTTTTGTTTTTTACATTCTTAAAAATTGTTCATTGCAGTGCATAAATAACAGTATGCCAGCCAACCCACTACTGCACACTTCTATCTTAATTTGTGTTTTGCATTCACTGTTTTTGTACAAGAATGTAAAGACTTGATTATATCAAAACTTTCAAATATCTACTGGGTACTTTGTAAAGTGTTATTTAGTGATTTCTACTTTATCCACCATCATTTTTTCACTATTAAAAAAAACACTCAACATATGACATGCTATGCAAAAGCACTTCAAAGTAAAAGTAAATTTTCTCATGTTGTTGGACTTTTAATAATGAAATCATTTTCAAGACTCCTCATCTAATAAATGAAGACACTAATGAGAACATTATGATATGATTCTTCAATTTCAAAATAGGTTGAGGGAATATCCCTCTTGGTCACTTGGGTTATTAATTAACATACAGAGATTAATTAAACTTTAAATGGTCTAAAGGTTTTAAAGTCCAATAACTCAATTAGCACGTAAACCAAAAATGTCCTCCTTGACAACTGTTCTTCATTTCTAAAGTCTTAAAAAATAGTAAATAAAAACTAGCACTTGCTCAGATTTAAGCAATTATAAAAAAAAAATCCAACTGAAACATCTGTTAGCATATTTATTTGAAAAGTTCAGCAAAATAGTTGCTATGTCAGAATTTTCCCTATTTGTAGTATGTTTCTAGTTTAATGGTTTTGGCATCAGCTTTTATTGAGTTGATGCAGTTTTCTTTAATTATTACTTAAAACTGAATTTGATTAGTTTTTGATCTATGACATGTAGAAACAAAGACAACATGAAACTACAATGCATTTTTAACTTTGGTTCAAATCTATAAGCATAACAAATCTAGCTCATCTTCACCATCTCATCTCAAACTATGATGCAATGGAGGGCAGACAGTAGAAAGAAAACAAAGCATTTATAACAGTTAGGCTTTAAATAGTTCACAGCAATTTCAGATTTCTATGCACCATAAAATCCCAACAGAGAATCTCCAGTATTAGATGCTGCTAAAGTCACAGAGAACTAACTTCAGAATCCTGCAGCAGATGGTACGGCCACTTCTTGGATGACATGGGGAGAAAGTACAGTCTAAATTCACAGGGGGAGTGTGGAAAGATGCTGCCAAGTTTTTTTTTTTCAAACTCAATGTGTAAGTGTACTTAGAAGAGCTGCTGCTGTGTGAAAGGCAGGAGGGAAAAAGCTGCAGCAGTGAGACTGACACAGGAAACTTAATTAGGCTGGAAGAAAACGTGGATGTTACTTTTTATGCTCATCCATAACTGCATCTTTTTTTGATTTTTTTTGTTGTTGTAACCCTTTGGGTTTTGAACACTACCCTTGAAAACAAATTGTTAATGAAGAACAAATAAATAAATAATGCAAATAGTGGAAGGCACGGTTGCAGTAATCCATATGGACAGCCAAGTAAAATTTCACACAGAATACTTGAGTTATGGATAGAAATTACATTCATCTATGTATATTCCGGAGTACTTTGGTAAAATGCTGTGGATTGTTTTGTTTATCATAATTATTTGGGTGTTACTGATTTTCAAACAGACTCTTGATGGATTCAAACACAGGGTGAGTGATCAACAGGTCCCCCAGGAAAACATCATAAAGGTATTCTGAATAAAGGTAGTCTGAATAAGATTTAAAAAATTTATATTTCATAAAGCTCAATTTCCTGACAAATCCTGTCATGATTTGTGTAGAGGGATAAAAAAACTTAAGAGTGGAAATTATTTATTTACCATTCATGAATGGTGAGTATCTCTCGGTACATTTTTGCTGGGGAAATCCCAGGGCAACACTTTTAAAGGTGAAGCTTTCAAATCTTTCAAACAGAAAGCCTGACGTGCTCCGATTTGCTGAATAGAAGCGAATCCACTGAATCCACACAAAAAAAAAATAATCCAATTTCTGTTTTAATGTGGACTCAGGTTTATTTCTAGTTCCTCCTCTTGAACTTATTGCTATACACAGGGATCCTTTTAGGTGAAACGCTCCACAGATTTCTGATGCTCACCTATAATATAACCCCGTAAAACCTCTTGAGCATCTCCTCAATGAGGGCTGCTCAGAGTTTGAGTCAGAAAATAAATAAACTGAAAAGCAAAATGGGATTTTTTTTTTATGTGCCTTCTCTAGGCAGAAATTAGGATGTTTGGGAAATACGGCATCACAGTTGAAACACCTTGACCAATTAAACTAAGTGAAGGAAAAAAATCAGGTAGACAATTTGATCAGCTAATCATATTCTGATTTGTAGCCAGCCTTGGGGTTTTATAGCTAATCTCATGATGAATTCTGTAGGAGACAGTCCTAATGCAGAGCAGAGACCTTTAGCAACACTGAAAATAGTAACAATAATTGCTGTGGATTAGCTAAACTAAAACCGTACAAATAAAACTGCTCCCTAAAATTATCTAGAACCTTTCAGCCTTAGATTATATATCTGTTTTCAGGTTAGTAACTGGAAACACTTAAACTTAGCTTACTTCTAAGGAGGAGGAATTGGACAACATTTTAAGCCACACTAAAACAAGAGGCAATGTTCAGGCAATAATAATAAGGGAATGTATTTGTTTATTTTTACTTTTAGATAAATGTTTTAAGAGATTAACCATTTGCAGAAGGTTTAATATTATAAATTAAAGCTTATCTGGTTATATTTTATATTGTAATATGCTGAACAGTAACTACAGGTCTTTGCAAATTAAATCTCGAATACCATAAGAAATTTACAGATGCACCCTTTTCTATTTCACATCTCCTTGTTTCATAAATAAATTCACTACAAAAGAAGGTATTATGTTCTTATAAAAAGTCAGTTATGTGAGTTCTGCGGCTGCACCATGTAATCCTTTGTAGGTAATGAAAATAATGCATAAATCCATTTTAAAACTGAGTAATGGGTCCAATTGAATTTGAGCAGACTGCTGCTTGTTAAAATGCTGGCTGCCTGTCAATATTACAGCAAAAACTAATATTTAAATGTATCTCGAATAAAATGGAAACTGTGAAAATGAGTGCCTTGTGTCTATGAACGTTTTTGTTATTCCAGTATTACATTATATTTGAATAGTATATCTACAGGAGGCATCTCGAAATATTTTTCATTTTGTACCAGAGAACTATCGTTATTCACATCACCTGTTGGACAAAAGACGTTCTTATTGATTGTGCTGTTGCTCTGAGATTACACTGTGGGAGACGATGGATTTTCACCAGTCCTGGGGTCATAAAGCTCCATCACTGCTGTTCTACAATTACAGCCCCAGTCTGTGGAGTAACACTTAGTTATTCACCTTTAATGACAACCTAAAGCCTTTTTTCTGTGCTCAAAGGAGAAACTCAAATCAACATCAATGCAGAAAAAAATAAAATTGACTCTTAGCGACAGTAATTATGTAGATGTTGGGTCTAAGTTAACAAATAGGTTTATCTTCTTTTCATCCTTTCAAAAAACAGTTGTAATTACTGAAGTTGAAACCTACAATTTGCAAGAAACTTCTAACACCAAAAGACCTCAGAATCAGATTGCTGACCAGACATAAGTGGTGATTACTGTGGTAAAATGCTGCTTTTTACTATTATTAACACTCAAACAGCGTCTGTTTTGATAGGTTTGTTTTAACAAGTCTTTTAGCGGAATTTTCTATTCTCCTAGTTTAGTTTTGTTAAGTATGGGCTACACTCATGTATCAATGGCAGGAGTATGGAACTAAATTGGGGCCATAAAGTTTGTTCAAAAGATACAAATTTAAACCTGAAAAATTATTTTGAACTTCCCCAAAAAATTTGTAAACTGGTTTTGCAACTGAAACAGATGTGAAACTGGGAAAAACAAATGTTCAAAATTACTTTTCAGGTTCAAGTTTTTTTTTTGGCTCTTGCAGATTTGATTTTTTCGGCTTCAAACCTCTGGCCCTGTTTGCGTGGGATCTCAGATCTTGGGGTGTGGAATCATGACTGACAGCTCAACACAGCGGCTGAACAACATATTCCCAGCTGTTGCATTCAGGGACTATTGGAACTGGAATTATCTGTAACACATCTTCGATATTCTATATGTATGTGATTGGTTTTGAAAGATTTTATATATATATATTACACTCATCGGCCACTTTATTGGGTACACCTGTCCAACTGCTTGTTGACGCAAATTTGTAATCAGCCAATCACATGGCAACAACTCGCTGCATTTAGGCATGTAGACATGGTCAATTCGCACAGGCTCACCAAAATTTAACAATAAAAGATTGGAAAAACGTTGGCTAGTCTGTTGAGTCTCGATTTCTGCTGCGACATTCGGAGAGAAGGGTCCGAATTTGGCGTCAACAACATGAACGCATGGATCCATCCTGCCTTGTATCAACGATTCAGGCTGGTGGTGATGGGGTAATGGCGGGGGGGATATTTTCTCGGCACACTTTGGGTCCCTTAGTACCAATTGAGCATCGCGTCAATGCCACAGCCTACCTGAGTATTGTTGTTGACCAGGTCCATCCCTCTCTGACCACAGTGTACCCATCTTCTAATGGTTACTTCCAGCAGGATAACGCGCCATGTCATAAAGCACAAATCATCTCAGACTGGTTTCTTGAACATGACAATGGGTTCACTGTACTCAAATGGTCTCCACAGTCACCATCTCAATCCAATAGAGCACCTTTGGGATGTGGTGGAACGGGAGATTCACATCATGGATGTGCAGTCGACAAATCTGCAGCATCTGTGTGATGCTATCATGTCAAAATGGACCAAACTCTCTGAGGAATGTTTCCAGTACCTTGTTGAATCTATGCCACGAAGGATTGAGCCAGTTCTGATGTCAAAAGGGGGTCCAACCCGGTACTAGCAAGGTGTACCTAATAAAGTAGCCGGTGAGTGTATATCTACATATATATTGTATTAAACAACTATGACCCCATTTGGTATTCATAAAATTAGCAATTACTTGGTTCAAATGCATCTGTAAATAATTCAATGGGGTGTCGGACCATCTAAGACATGTTGAATTGAAACGTCTGTCATTTTTATTCAGAAAATGCACTCGTTTTGCATCTGGTTTCTTTGATTTGTAAGGCAGACTTTCAATATGGTGGACTGGTCAACGTATCTCTCTCTCTATATGTTTCCCTGTGCAATAAAATGGCAACCAGCCTTTTTATTATTACCTGATCACTACTGGCACCTACACATGAAGACAAGCCCATGGCGACTAGAGCTCCAGTCGAATACTCCCGCCGCTCAGTCTGGCGGTTCTTCTGCTTTATGTTGAGAGCATGGGAAATCTCCAACACGGTCTTAAAATGCTGTGCACATCTGTCAATAATATTTTCTCCTCTGGGATTCGCGTCATGTATTCATGTTAGCTGCTTCTATCGGGGAAGCATGTTATCTTTCAAAACCAATCACATACATATAGAATATTGATGATGTGTTTCAGATAATTCCAGTTCCAACAGTCCCTGAATGCAACAGCTGGGAATATGTTGTTCAGCTGCTGTGTTGAGCTGTCATGATTCTACACCCAAGTTTTGAACTTTTTTGTTCCAGTTTCCCTTTTTTTTCAGTTGCAAAACTTTTTTCCAGATTTCAGGTTTTTTTGGGGGAGGTTCAAAATAATTTTTTTGGTTAAATTTTTTTTCTTTTGAACAAACATATTTTTCAAGTTCAGATTTTTTTCTTTATTAAACTGAAACTAAGATGAGTAATATCTGTTCAATGTGTTATTATTGCAAACAGTATCCACGTAGGCCAATATCTCACCTACTGAGAAAAGCTGCTGTAACACTGAATCCTCAATGTATGCTGGCATTCTGTAAAACATGTGGTTCTAAATTTGAGGAAATTAAGGGGCATTTTAGGAATATCAAGTCCTGTCGTATCTTTGAAGTATGTGTGTCATTTTTTATGCACTCCCCCACTGAATATACTGAGCTCAACAGTGTGGATTTCAGTGTTCTGCTTCGTCACAACACATTACATTGCTTTTCCATAAGGCACCGGACTTATTATTTTTTTTATATTAAAAGATCCACTGACTGTCTTGGAAATAAATTTCGATAAGTGCTTTAAGTGTTCAGATGTGTATTCAACAAATTAATCACGCAATGAGTAAAGTTTCAGTTTCCGTTTTAAACTTAATGGATCCCAAGGTGAGCAAAGCTGTTCATACCGTAGTGTGAAGTTATGCAATGTAATAATTGGTAATTGTTACGATATCTGTGTAGCAGTTGTACAGATTCTGTACCATATGTAAGCTTCAGACCCACTGAGGAGTGACATTGCAACTGCAAGTGCTTCTCAGTGTCTCTCTGATAAGCAAATCAGTACCAATTCTATCATGATCTAGAAATCTGACAAAAAAATCTGAGAGGTGACTGTTAGAATCAAAACGTCAACACGCTGTTTTGCGCATGGGTGCACAGACTGTTACAATATTATGTGTCTGTCTTTCAATTTAATGGTGTAGGACGATAGCATGCCTTATGTAAAAATAATATCTCTACACATTTAACACTGTAGCACACCTTATTTTATCACCAAATAAACCAGGCTGACTGGAATTTTTGAATGTGTTGAAATTTTGTGCATCATGAGCATTGCAGGTTTTAAGCACCATGTATATCCCACATGTGCAATACTTACAGAATCAACACAACTGCAACTCGAGTGTCTGTATGGATGACACTTTCTTTACTTCAACTTGCAGCATGCTTGAAAATTAAACTGACTGGATGTACCACTTTTTGATTAATTCAACTAATAATTATCTGACCGCTTGGGGACCCTGATGGAGCACAGACAGTCAGTTGATCCTTACATATAGAAGAAAACTATATTCAGTTAATTAGGAAATGCTATAACTTACCATAGAAATAACAGCAATTAAATTTTGTATTTGTAGAATTGTGTTTTGATGTATTCATTAAGTATACCCCACAAAAGTCGTATCTCACATGCTTTGGTAGTAATGTAATTGTACAGATGAACTGAGTAAATATTCATGCAAAAATCCTTTGACAGGGATATTTATTCACAGTATGCAAAAATAAACAGATGATACATTTAATTGTAGTTAAGTACACGATTAGCCACAAAAACATTGTATTTTCTCTTCTTGTTAGTCTGATTATAGAAAACAACTCACAGGTAAGTAGGTCAGGTTTTGCTGTTAATTACAAAGTACAAGCAAGATTAAGTCTGGTTAATGACAACTGTAACCTTAAAGAATATAGGGTGGTGATTTATATAGAGGTGAGTGGTGGATTATTATTGATTTAGAGTTAATACAAATTGCTTGCTGATTTTTTTGTGTAAATCAATATTATGACAGTTATGGTGTTTTATTTCCATTTCCATAAATAATATGCACAAAGCCTGATGAAAATTAGTTTTTTACAGCCTTCAATGATCCTCATTCCTCAACAGAACCTTGCTGGCAGTGATTCAAAGGGATATTTTCTTTGGTCTTGTTTTGATGCATTGTCTGAGGTTGGCTTCAAAGGTGCAATATTCAGTATTCACGGGTGTTTGGGGAAATCTCTTGAATTATAATTCTGTTTCAGGGTCCTGAGGTAATTTTAGATGTATTCTCTATAGTCTCAGTTGAAGGACCACCTTAGACAAACTTTGGTTTGCTCCATTTTTACATTAGGCTTACATATTTCACATTTCAACACATATGAAGCTCAAACACAGGCAGAACTCAAAGTGGCATATCAGATTTATGTTGTATTTCCAACACTGCCATGTGATTGATCCCAAACACTGATTACACTTTCCAGTACTGGGTTTCAGGCTATTACTGCAGGAAACAGTCATCACAATTTTCCTGCATTCACTGGATCGATATGGGAACATATTAGATGTCCATGTCTTTCGTAGAGATGGACAACATTGCCACAATTCCAGTACAGGCACTGCATTTCCTGATAACAGATAATGGCTGTAAGACTTTAATGTTCTGCTCAGCTTTAAAAGCTAAAAAAATGCTAAAGGCCAGTAGTTTTGTGAGTGTGTTGTGCATTGTGCTTCCACCTTAGCTTATTTGTGTGCCTCACAGAACTAAGGACCAAGAAAACGTCTTAATTCTAATTTATGCTTCTTCATTAAATCAACTGAACTACCCCTTAGCAGTGTACCATATGATAAATTGTCTTCCTTCTGCATATTATTCTCTTTCTGTGAAAAAAGGTAAATATAACAACATTATCTTGGCTTCATGATGCTTTGTCATTTTCTGTAGTTTTGTATTAGTCTGTGTAGTGTTAAGATGTTTTTTTTTTTTCACTCTCCTGTTTTGTCAGTAATTGTATAAACTTTATATTTTTTAGCAAAATCCCTTTTTTGTGGACATGCTTTAGAATGTTCATCAAAGCAAAGGTTTTTAAAAATTTACTTACTCCATAGAAGACACAAAGGGGATCAGAGTAACATCTAGCAAACTTCTGTTATCTGTTAGCCTTTTTAAATTATACATAGAAAGTCAACATAGTGGAACAAAACCTGCCGTTAACAAGCACTGCAGCTGAGTAATAGCAGAGGGAAACAAATACACAATGTCCTGGTGTATGGGTAATCTCAGGAACCATTGAAAGTCTAAATCCCAGACATGCATAGGTTGGAGGCTTTAAAGAGACTCTGACATGGTTGTGAACCATTACCATAAAACACCGACCATCAGTTGTAAATATCAACAGTGTTTTGGATAAATCTGTTGACATGCAAACTTGGTTAAAAGTAGCATGGTACAATAAGTGTTAAAGTGTGTGTTTGAATCACACAATATTGTTAATTTATGTCCATGTAATTGCCTGCAGTGAGTACAGTATTGTAACTACATTTGAACTAGATTAAAATGGTTTTATTTCTGAGAAACTGAAATTGGCCATCAACAGTTACATTTAATTTATTCCAAAATTCGGGTCCATCTGGTCAATAAATTGGCACATTATAATTCAATATTTATGGAATTTTGCTTAAATTATATCCATTAAGCATACCCCACAAAAGTAGTATCTCACATGCTGTGGATGTAATGTCATCGGACAGATGTACTGAGTAAATATGCAGGTAAAAATGCTTTGACGGGGATATTTATTCAAATTCCCTTTTTCGTGGATTTGCTGTAGAATGTTTGTCAAAGTAATGTTTTTTTTTTTTAAATTATTCACTCCATAAAAAGGACATTTCTTCTTGTCCTTCTTCTATTTATATCATCAATGACCTTCGATGTTTTTTTCAGTCTGAGTGCTGCTCATCCAGGGAAAATTAAATGTTTCATTCAACAGTAAATGCCTGCTGTAAACGGAAAGATTCTTTGGACAAACATTAGCTATTTCTGTCATAAGAAAACAGGCCTTGCATTTTCCCTCAAAATAGGATATCGTTGTGTACTGTGTGCTTGCCACCACAACTGCAAGATTTTGGCCATTTTGTGCGTGCATGTCAGTGTTACCATATACCTTTTGGGAACTTACTCACTGACTCACAAAGTCCATCCAGATACTGCTTTTGAGGTGGCAGGGAAATGGAGTGTATTGCATATTGCCTCAGGGGGATGCTGAGAAACTAGTTCATGCCTTTGTTATCTCTAGGCTTGATTATTGCTATACATTATAACCAGGATGTCCCCAAAATCTCTCAAAGAAATCTTCAGCTCATCCAAATCGCATCAGCCGAAATACTGGCAAGAATGTACAGTCATTTTTCTGTGGCTCAGGTGAATTAAATTTCTTCTTCTTACCTACAAAGGTTACAATAACCAGAGGCCATCATAACATAAAGATCTTATCATTCCCTATCATCTAAGAGCACTGTGCTCTTAGAAAACAGGACTACTTTGGGTCATAGAGTTTCCATGCAGAGCCTGCAGCTATTAGGATCCTTTCCTGTGAAACCCTGTGAAAAGCCTGTTTCAGTAAGAGAGCCAGATACAGTCTTTATTTTAAAGATTTTATTTTTCTTATGAGAGAACCACCCAAAACAGTTTGTGTGTTTTTGCTTATTTAAACCCAGGACATGGTTTGTCTGGTAAAACTGTAACTCTAAAACTGGATTTATCTCGAACATAAATCAAAGATGCAAATAACAGGCATTAAAATTACACAGTTTGATTGAGCTGAAGACACACCACAGTAAAATTTACATATATTGGTGTCACAATACAAATATACAGGTCCTTCTCAAAATATTAGCATATTGTGATAAAGTTCATTATTTTCCATAATGTAATGATGAAAATTTAACATTCATATATTTTAGATTCATTGCACACTAACTGAAATATTTCAGGTCTTTTATTGTCTGAATACGGATGATTTTGGCATACAGCTCATGAAAACCCAAAATTCCTATCTCACAAAATTAGCATATTTCATCCGACCAATAAAAGAAAAGTGTTTTTAATACAAAAAACGTCAACCTTCAAATAATCATGTACAGTTATGCACTCAATACTTGGTCGGGAATCCTTTGGCAGAAATGACTGCTTCAATGCGGCGTGGCATGGAGGCAATCAGCCTGTGGCACTGCTGAGGTCTTATGGAGGCCCAGGGTGCTTCGATAACGGCCTTTAGCTCATCCAGAGTGTTGGGTCTTGAGTCTCTCAACGTTCTCTTCACAATATCCCACAGATTCTCTATGGGGTTCAGGTCAGGAGAGTTGGCAGGCCAATTGAGCACGGTGATACCATGGTCAGTAAACCATTTACCAGTGGTTTTGGCACTGTGAGCAGGTGCCAGGTCGTGCTGAAAAATGAAATCTTCATCTCCATAAGGCTTTTCAGCAGATGGAAGCATGAAGTGCTCCAAAATCTCCTGATAGCTAGCTGCATTGACCCTGCCCTTGATAAAACACAGTGGACCAACACCAGCAGCTGACACGGCACCCCAGACCATCACTGACTATGGGTACTTGACACTGGACTTCTGGCATTTTGGCATTTCCTTCTCCCCAGTCTTCCTCCAGACTCTGGCACCTTGATTTCTGAATGACATGCAGAATTTGCTTTCATCCGAAAAAAGTACTTTGGACCACTGAGCAACAGTCCAGTGCTGCTTCTCTGTAGCCCAGGTCAGGCGCTTCTGCCGCTGTTTCTGGATCAAAAGTGGCTTGACCTGGGGAATGCGGCACCTGTAGCCCATTTCCTGCACACGCCTGTGCACGGTGGCGTGGGATGTTTCTACTCCAGACTCAGTCCACTGCTTCCGCAGGTCCCCCAAGGTCTGGAATCAGCCCTTCTCCACAATCTTCCTTAGGGTCCGGTCACCTCTTCTCATTGTGCAGCGTTTTCTGCCACACTTTTTCCTTCCCACAGACTTCCCACAGAGGTGCCTTGATACAGCACTCTGGGAACAGCCTATTCGTTCAGAAATGTCTTTCTGTGTCTTACCCTCTTGCTTGAGGGTGTCAATAGTGGCCTTCTGGACAGCAGTCAGGTCGGCAGTCTTACCCATGATTGGGGTTTTGAGTGATGAACCAGGCTGGGAGTTTTAAAGGCCTCAGGAATCTTTTGCAGGTGTTTAGAGTTAACTCGTTGATTCAGATGATTAGGTTCATAGCTCGTTTAGAGACCCTTTTAATGATATGCTAATTTTGTGAGATAGGAATTTTGGGTTTTCATGAGCTGTATGCCAAAATCATCCGTATTAAGACAATAAAAGACCTGAAATATTTCAGTTAGTGTGCAATTAATCTAAAATATATGAATGTTAAATTTTCATCATTACATTATAGAAAATAATGAACTTTATCACAATATGCTAATATTTTGAGAAGGACCTGTAATGCTTTCACATGGTGAATATGCGAAAAGAAAACAAGGGCTTATTTTAACGGTTTTACTTGTTAACCTCTTTAAAGTAGGAGCCAAGGCCTTGTTCAAATGCATCTCTGAGGACACAGCCAGCCTGTGTGTTGGCAGCTGGTCTGGGGGGCATGACCAGTATGCTACAGGCAGACAAACTCTTCTGGAGTTCCATGACAGTGGTTCCCAACCCTGTTCTTTAGTTCATTTTATCTTGACTGATTTAGATAATTCTCAGCTTCAAAATACCTGATTAAAATGAATATTCATGAGCAAGCTATTTCCAAACTTTTTGACAAATTTAGGAGGTAAATCAGTTATTTCAATAAGGTATGTTGAAGCATCTAACAAAGCAGAACAGTAAGCCCTAAGGATCAAGGTTGGGTACCAATGCTGTCCGGGATTTCAAATCTTTGGTCTAAACTATTGGTCAAACTTCACTGTGCTGCACTCTGTTAAAACATTACAGCAGAACTTTAAACTTATTCAAGAGTCCCATCAGTCCAGCATCACAAAAGGACCAAGAAACACAGTTAGGTCAATTATAGTATATGGCAGCACAAAATGCATATTAACTAAGCATTAAACAAAAGTTACAACATGTGATGATTTTGTTCTGTTTTAAAGCTGTAAATGAGGATATTATCAAGAATTCTAACACTGCTGCCAAATGATTTCCAAGACAAATCTTCCTTCTGTTCTGGTAATTCAATTTCTTTCATTATTTATGATGGATAAATCCACATTTGGCATCCTGCTCTGTACTTTCTTTTCACAATATTCCACCGCAAGATGAAAATGTCCGTGCTGTTAGCTCATGTAATGGACTTTGTTAAGTCTCTGTGAACTACAAATAGCAATCCTTAGGAAGGACAGCTCCTGCTCTGGCCCTCCATGTTGTCATACTGCAAGTAATTCTAGATTTACAGTCAGAGTTGTTGGTGCACAAATTATTGATAGGATGGTGATGGAAATAATGTCTGTTCTGAACAGATTCAGCAGTCTCTGCAGATGACAATAGAACAAGTAACACATACTTTAATGCCGACAAGTCTCTTCAGAGGAGGAAGGTGATTGTTCAGACTTTAGAATAAATCAGTATTGATCTTTTGTTCTACCTAAACCTACACAAGTAAGAAGGTCTGTCACAGTGCATTCTGGGTAGTTCAAGGATAATTTCTTCTGCTGTGCCGACCTGATCAGATATGTTGGTTCAAGTCATAACATGGTAAAACTGTCAAGTTCTCAAAAAAAAAAAGACTACATCACCAGTACGTTACAAGGGCTTTTAAAAATTTATCACTTTTCGTCATTTTTACTACAGCTAGTCTTTCAAAGCAAATCACAAAAGCAAAAATTACACCATTTGATAAGAGTTATCAGCTCAAGATAAAGATAATGGATATATATTTAAAATAAAATATCAATCTTTATATTAAATAATAACTAAATTGTAGCTATCTGGAATATTCATTTTATATAAGTGTGTATTTGTCAATAGATGCAGGTGAAAAACCAAGTACACATGAATTAAAAATTTAACAAATCTGTCCGAGGAAGAAATGTTCATAGTGAATAAGAAGAATGGCATTTCAGATATTTAAAACGTAACATTTTGCAAAGAAGATCTGATTTGTGATCATTTGTTTTAAAGGTGCTACCAAGCTATTAAATGTTTACATGTATTGTCAAGTATTAGAAATTCTAATACATGTATTATTACATGTATTAGAAAGGAAATGAGCTATCTGCCTGTAGCTCTGGAGCAGCACAGGAAAAAAAAGATGGAGAGCAAGGATTTAAATACTTTCAGATCATACATATATCTGTAAATCATACTTATATGGAGCATCACTTCCTCTGCTTGGTTTGCTGGATAGTCTATTTGCTTTTTCACTGTTAATGGACCAGACCAGGGTTCTCTTCCAAGTGAAAATTGAGCTTTCAAATCTGCCCAAACGAAGCTCACCATCAGAGGAAATTAACTCTGGTCTTGTCGAAGTGAATCAAACTATGCAGGTGTGAATGCAGCGCCATTTAGTTAAAACATCTAAACCTAGACAAGTGCATTTTAACCAATCTCAGTTAGCCTTTAAATAGTATATGTCAATTTCCAACATGTATTTCAAGCACTGCTGTACACACAGATATGTTGATCAGCTGTTTACTTTGTCTTTGTGTTTACCAAAAAAAGCAACATGCTTTGACAAGGGAACCATTCAGCTTTTGATCAAGATTAGAATGTAAAAGAACATGCAGTTTTGCAAAACTTCAAAATATTAAATATTTGCCCATTTGGAGAATGTTGTTTTTTCATAGTTTTAAAATATTGATAGTTTGACCTCAAAACAGTGTTTGATTCCTCATCAAGCTCCTGGAGGCGACCATTCACAGCAGGGTAGGGGTTTACTGAAACTGCCTGACCAGCTTTTCTTTTACAGGAAACAACTAACTACACTGAAGTAAGTAATGGCTCTAGCTTATTTCTTCAGCTACATGTGAACAAGCTGTTGAAACATTACAGACATGCATATGTCTGCATGTGTTCATAGCATTTTGAGGTCAATTTGACTGATTTATTCAGGGGCTTGTGGTTGTCATGACATCCTGGTAGGTGGTAATGATGGAGTGGTTTATTGGTCTGTTCAAAATAGAAAAAAGGTTCTATGTCTGACCATAGATTTTGTAGAGCTTTATGGTTCCTGATGTCCCTGAGGAATAAATTATCAAAATCTGTGTATAATAGCAAAACTCTCCTCACCTGATATTTCTTTAAAAAATATCTGTGCTGCTCCTGGTTTGACTCATAGCTTTCTTTGTCTGTTGTGTGTTTTTCAACACCTTCTCAATGGGAGTTTTATTTTCATTGTCGGTGTGCAGACTCCTCACCGTCACTAAAATGGATGTTGCACAGAGTTGCAATACACAGACGCAGAGGACCCTTGTGGGCTGAAACATAGGCGGATATTTATGTCACAGGAGCTTTGTGGTCAAGCGGAAGGTCAAACCAGCTGTGGTGTGAATACCTCCTAAAACTGATTATGACTCAAAAGCAGACATATTTTGTGACCAACTAAACTGTTTTGAACTATTTTTAGAAATTGTAAACTTGGTAACAGTTTAAAGCTACCAAGCCATTACTGTAACAATGTATTAGCACTAATTCCATAACATACTGCAATACCACTTAAATACTGCTTTGAATACACATGCTGAAGTCAAATTCCCCCGTTTTATGTAAAGGGTGAACTCTGGAGCCTTCCCCCTTACAGCCACAATGTTGTGTTTTTCTGCACATTACCTGAATGAACAATGGACTCCATGGGCAGAGACATTACTCACCCTGATGCCCAGCTCCACATTTTCTCCCCCGTACACCTCCATGCCTTCATCCAGCAGACCAATCTCCTCAAAGTACAGTCTGTCCACCACAAAGCAGCCAATCAGAGCCGGGCTCCTGAAACATTTACAATGATGAACATCAATTTTGTTTGTCAATTACCATAGTGACAGTATGGAGCCAAAAAATATGTAATAATGTTCAAGATCAAAACCTGGCATTTTTACATGGTTTTAGTAATTTAATGTCAAACATATAACTGTGCTGTGGGCTTCATTCACTTACTGGATTGGGGCACTTTTGTTGCCCCTATGCCACCAGGACTTGGGTGGATTGAGGTAGCGGCACCATAGTTCCCAGTCAAAGCCTTGGGCAGACAGTGGGTACTCTTCAATCTCAAAAGTATCATACTTGATGTTGTCAAAAGATGGGGAGATTATGCGGGTTCTGTCCTCCTTAATTCTCAGCAGAACTGGTTCAGCCCTGTAAACATGGACAAGGATTTTAACCTCACTGACTGTATTTAATTCGACGACAACCTTACTCTGTGTAGAACATGTTTAAAAAACGTGTTCCAATAAAATACGACACAACAATAGATATCTGCTTAAAACAAATTAGATTTTATTATACAAAATATTTGTCAGTGAAATAATGATTTACGGAACTCAAAATTTTTAGGAATGTGTGAACTTTTCACACAATGCGAGCAGATTCTTAAACACTAGAAAACTCTAAAACTGCCACTGAAACAGACTAAGTTAAAATGTTGTCATGATTGTGTGGAAGGGTAAAGCACATCTCACAAAATGCTATATTTTTACATTTATTTAATTTCATGTATTTATTTGAAAGGGTCAATTTTTATTGATGAACACATTAATGTAAATATGCCAGAATTAGCTTATAAACTACTTTACATCTTTGCTCCCTACTGCAGGTCAGTAGTTCCCATGTATGGGTCCACACACCTTTTGGGCCTCTCTGCATACACTATGTTGCTAAAAGTATTGGGTCACCCCTCCAAATCATCGAATTCAAGTGTTCTGTTTACTTACATCGCCACATGTCTATACAATTGAGCACATAGGCATCAAGACTGCTACTACCAACATTTGTGAAAGAATAGGTCGCTCTCAGGAGTTGAGTGAATTCCAGTGTGGTACCATGACAGGATGCCATCTGTGCTAGTCCAGTTGTGAAATGTACTTACTACTAGATATTCCACAGTACAATGTTAGCTGTATTATAACAGATGCAATTGTGAACAACAGCAACTCAGCCTCAAAGTGAAGTGAGAGAGAGAGGGGTCCACAGATGCTGCAGCAGTGCACAGAGGATTTAGTCACCTTTCTGCAGAGTCAATAGCTACAGACTTCCAAACTTTAAGCAACCTTTAGATTAGTTCAAGTATAGTACATGAAGAGGCTGATTGGAATGTGTTCCATGGCTGAGCAGCTGCATAAAAGCATTTCATAAACAAGTACAAGGCAAAGGGGTATAACATACGCCACCATCTAGAGCAGTGGAAATATGTTCTGTCTTCCAATCCAGTAAACAGGTCTGGCTTTGACAGTTGTCAGGAAAACAGCACTTGACTGAGTGCATTGTGTAAAATGTAAAGTTTGGTGCAGAGGGACTATAGCATGGGGCTGGTTTTTCAGCAGTTGGGTTTCCTTAGTTTCAGTGAAGGGACCAAGACATGTTGGACAATTACAGGTCCTGACTTTTTGGGAACAGTTTGTAGATGGCGCCTTCAATTCCAACATTATTGTGCAAAAGTGCATAAAGTAAGGTCCATGCATATGTAAGTTTGGTGAGGTAGATCATCTGCACAGAGCCCTGACCTTAACCTGACAGACGGAGAATGTGAACCAGGTCTTCTTGTCCAACATCAATGTCTGACCTTACAAATGCTCTTCTGTACGAGTGGTCAAAAATTCCCATAACCATATCCCTAAACCTTGTAGAAAGCCTTCTCAGAAGAGCTAAATTTGTTGTAGCATCAAAGGTTGGGCCAATGTCATGATAAAGCCTTTGTATTAAAACTGGAACATCATTACAGATTATATCTGTGTGAAGGCAAACTACCCAATACTTTTGGGATTATAGTGTAGGTTGTACGGCTGTGAATATAGCAGCCAACATGTTGAATACACATGTTTTTGTTGTCATGTCCTTGCACAGTTTGTGGATTTGAAAGACAAAATAGTACAACAAAACTGTATTTCTATTGGGATTAACAGATTTAGTAGCTATGCGACACACATATAGCTAATAACGTTTACATTGAACTGTCAGTTCTAAACAGCTTCTGACAATAAGCTACTTATGCCTGCTCTTTTTTATTGTATCATCAATGACTTAAACAAATGTGCATATTTTTCAAAAAAAAAGTATAATCAAAAGATCTTAAGAAATTGTATAATTGACAGTGCATTTTGTGACTTCTTGTTTAAAAGTTACTTGTAGGCATTCAGGAACTGACCAAACTATTTGCAGGAGGCATCATCATCAAGGTGAAATGTTTTTCTTATAATGTCCTAAATTCAGATTTCACCTGCTCAGTAGTTATGGGTCTCGTTCATCATGTCTATTTATCACAAAAACTTTCTTTATGAATTGCAATGTTATATCAGCTGTAAAATATGTATTTCAGATATATGTATCTGAAATCAATACAAACTTTTTTTTAAATAAATGTAAAAAACTCAGTCAGTAACAAACAGATTCAAAACAACTGCTGTATAATATAATAGAAGGAATCAAGTCTTGCTTTTCAGAGGAAATGTTCTTGCAGATTTAATGGAAACATTTGAATTACAATTGAGAGGCAGAGAACTGAATCACTTTAAACAAGCACACCATCAGGCTGCAACTCCTGTTTGTTCTGTGATAGATAAACACATTGCCTGTATAACAGGTCATGCACCTTTGTCTTGTAATGATCATGAAAAAGGGAAGGTTGGACAGTTTAAATGTGGTTTCTGTTTGCCAATGTTTGGAAGTCTAAGCAAATATTACCCATGTTCCAGAAATTCAAAACAGTCTCCACAAATCCACTTTCTCTTCTTCTAAACTGACAAAGAATTTCAATAACACAATCTGCATGACTTTTACACATAGCAGAACGCATTTAATGCAAACACAAGTATAGAGTAAGCATAGTAATTAAACATAATTCACTGCATTCACTGTCATAATGCATAAATTAAATAGTTTTTTTTATTGACATTGATCTAAAAACATGCATAACCAGGCGCAGTATGAAGAATGCATGAGCTGCATGTATCTTCACTGCATACTTATTCTTTATAATTACCAGCTTTTACAGGACAGGGCTTACACCTGTATGTTGTTTTATTTTCATAGTTTATAAATCCGGCCAAATGCCTCTGTAAGCACAAATTGACTTATTTAAATTTCCAACTATCTTAAATGTGTGTCTGGCATTACAGTGTAAAATAAACATACATATTCATATCATTATGGCTATTAAGAGATAAAGTCTATAGCATACACAGTAACATACTGAATGCCATGAAGAAAGAGGGACACATTTTAGTTTTTAAGTTACATGAGAAAAAAAGAAGTAAAATTTCTCAATTGAAGTGGCAATTTTTGTACTATTTTTGTAAGGAATAACTTGTACATTATTACATCTTGTTACATTTTACATATAATCCTAACTTTTTAGCTTAACAATAAACTATTTAAGATTTAATGAAGCATGGGACATTATTCTAAAACTCCAAAATCAAATGATTGAAGAACTTGTAGTTATCTGTTAAGCTCAGCTAATCTCACCCCATGCTACACTTGTGAGTGACTCACCAGCCAACATTAAACTCAACGTGGGCATCAAATAGGGCAACAACTGGGGCAGTGGCAGC